>NC_092090.1:100364021-100734021 GCF_045679555.1 Salvelinus alpinus
ACGCTGGTCCTCTGGATAAGAAGCCATGTAACAACGACCATAACACCACACTGGTCCTCTGGATAAGAAGCCATGTAACAACGACCATAACACCACACTGGTCCTCTGGATAAGAAGCCATGTAACAACGACCATAACACCACACTGGTCCTCTGGATAAGAAGCCATGTAACAACGACCATAACACCACACTGGTCCTCTGGATAAGAAGCCATGTAACAACGACCATAACACCACACTGGTCCTCTGTGGATAAGAAGCCATGTAACAACGACCATAACACCATACTGGTCCTCTGGATAAGAAGCCATGTAACAACGACCATAACACCACGCTGGTCCTCTGGATAAGAAGCCATGTAACAACGACCATAACACCACACTGGTCCTCTGGATAAGAAGCCATGTAACAACGACCATAACACCACACTGGTCCTCTGTGGATAAGAAGCCATGCAACAACGACCATAACACCACACTGGTCCTCTGGATAAGAAGCCATGCAACAACGACCATAACACCACACTGGTCCTCTGGATAAGAAGCCATGTAACAACGACCATAACACCACACTGGTCCTCTGGATAAGAAGCCATGCAACAACGACCATAACACCACGCTGGTCCTCTGGATAAGAAGCCATGCAACAACGACCATAACACCACGCTGGTCCTCTGTGGATAAGAAGCCATACAACAACGACCATAACACCACGCTGGTCCTCTGGATAAGAAGCCATGTAACAACGACCATAACACCACGCTGGTCCTCTCTGGATAAGAAGCCATGCAACAACGACCATAACACCACGCTGGTCCTCTGTGGATAAGAAGCCATACAACAACGACCATAACACCACGCTGGTCCTCTGGATAAGAAGCCATGTAACAACGACCATAACACCACGCTGGTCCTCTGGATAAGAAGCCATGTAACAACGACCATAACACCACACTGGTCCTCTGGATAAGAAGCCATGCAACAACGACCATAACACCACGCTGGTCCTCTGTGGATAAGAAGCCATACAACAACGACCATAACACCACGCTGGTCCTCTGGATAAGAAGCCATGTAACAACGACCATAACACCACGCTGGTCCTCTCTGGATAAGAAGCCATGCAACAACGACCATAACACCACGCTGGTCCTCTGTGGATAAGAAGCCATACAACAACGACCATAACACCACGCTGGTCCTCTGGATAAGAAGCCATGTAACAACGACCATAACACCACGCTGGTCCTCTGGATAAGAAGCCATGTAACAACGACCATAACACCACACTGGTCCTCTGTGGATAAGAAGCCATGCAACAACGACCATAACACCACACTGGTCCTCTGGATAAGAAGCCATGCAACAACGACCATAACACCACACTGGTCCTCTGGATAAGAAGCCATGCAACAACGACCATAACACCATACTGGTCCTCTGTGGATAAGAAGCCATGCAACAACGACCATAACACCACACTGGTCCTCTGGATAAGAAGCCATGCAACAACGACCATAACACCACACTGGTCCTCTGGATAAGAAGCCATGCAACAACGACCATAACACCACACTGGTCCTCTGGGTAAGAAGCCATGTAACAACGACCATAACACCACACTGGTCCTCTGGATAAGAAGCCATGCAACAACGACCATAACACCACACTGGTCCTCTGGATAAGAAGCCATGCAACAACGACCATAACACCACACTGGTCCTCTGTGGATAAGAAGCCATGCAACAACGACCATAACACCACACTGGTCCTCTGGATAAGAAGCCATGCAACAACGACCATAACACCACACTGGTCCTCTGTGGATAAGAAGCCATGCAACAACGACCATAACACCACACTGGTCCTCTGGATAAGAAGCCATGTAACAACGACCATAACACCACACTGGTCCTCTGGATAAGAAGCCATGCAACAACGACCATAACACCACACTGGTCCTCTGGATAAGAAGCCATGTAACAACGACCATAACACCACACTGGTCCTCTGGATAAGAAGCCATGTAACAACGACCATAACACCACACTGGTCCTCTGGATAAGAAGCCATGCAACAACGACCATAACACCACACTGGTCCTCTGTGGATAAGAAGCCATGCAACAACGACCATAACACCACACTGGTCCTCTGGATAAGAAGCCATGCAACAACGACCATAACACCACACTGGTCCTCTGGATAAGAAGCCATGCAACAACGACCATAACACCACACTGGTCCTCTGGATAAGAAGCCATGTAACAACGACCATAACACCACACTGGTCCTCTGGATAAGAAGCCATGCAACAACGACCATAACACCACACTGGTCCTCTGGATAAGAAGCCATGTAACAACGACCATAACACCACGCTGGTCCTCTGGATAAGAAGCCATGTAACAACGACCATAACACCACGCTGGTCCTCTGGATAAGAAGCCATGCAACAACGACCATAACACCACACTGGTCCTCTGGATAAGAAGCCATGTAACAACGACCATAACACCACACTGGTCCTCTGTGGATAAGAAGCCATGTAACAACGACCATAACACCACACTGGTCCTCTGGATAAGAAGCCATGTAACAACGACCATAACACCACACTGGTCCTCTGGATAAGAAGCCATGTAACAACGACCATAACACCACACTGGTCCTCTGTGGATAAGAAGCCATGTAACAACGACCATAACACCACACTGGTCCTCTGGATAAGAAGCCATGTAACAACGACCATAACACCACACTGGTCCTCTGGATAAGAAGCCATGTAACAACGACCATAACACCACACTGGTCCTCTGTGGATAAGAAGCCATGTAACAACGACCATAACACCACACTGGTCCTCTGGATAAGAAGCCATGTAACAACGACCATAACACCACGCTGGTCCTCTGGATAAGAAGCCATGCAACAACGACCATAACACCATACTGGTCCTCTGTGGATAAGAAGCCATGCAACAACGACCATAACACCACACTGGTCCTCTGGATAAGAAGCCATGCAACAACGACCATAACACCACACTGGTCCTCTGGATAAGAAGCCATGCAACAACGACCATAACACCACACTGGTCCTCTGGATAAGAAGCCATGCAACAACGACCATAACACCACGCTGGTCCTCTGGATAAGAAGCCATGTAACAACGACCATAACACCACGCTGGTCCTCTGGATAAGAAGCCATGTAACAACGACCATAACACCACACTGGTCCTCTGGATAAGAAGCCATGCAACAACGACCATAACACCACGCTGGTCCTCTGGATAAGAAGCCATGCAACAACGACCATAACACCACACTGGTCCTCTGGATAAGAAGCCATGCAACAACGACCATAACACCACACTGGTCCTCTGGATAAGAAGCCATGCAACAACGACCATAACACCACACTGGTCCTCTGGGTAAGAAGCCATGTAACAACGACCATAACACCACACTGGTCCTCTGGATAAGAAGCCATGCAACAACGACCATAACACCACACTGGTCCTCTGGATAAGAAGCCATGCAACAACGACCATAACACCACACTGGTCCTCTGTGGATAAGAAGCCATGCAACAACGACCATAACACCACACTGGTCCTCTGGATAAGAAGCCATGCAACAACGACCATAACACCACACTGGTCCTCTGTGGATAAGAAGCCATGCAACAACGACCATAACACCACACTGGTCCTCTGGATAAGAAGCCATGTAACAACGACCATAACACCACACTGGTCCTCTGGATAAGAAGCCATGCAACAACGACCATAACACCACACTGGTCCTCTGGATAAGAAGCCATGCAACAACGACCATAACACCACACTGGTCCTCTGGATAAGAAGCCATGCAACAACGACCATAACACCACGCTGGTCCTCTGGATAAGAAGCCATGCAACAACGACCATAACACCACACTGGTCCTCTGGATAAGAAGCCATGCAACAACGACCATAACACCACACTGGTCCTCTGTGGATAAGAAGCCATGCAACAACGACCATAACACCACACTGGTCCTCTGGATAAGAAGCCATGCAACAACGACCATAACACCACACTGGTCCTCTGGATAAGAAGCCATGTAACAACGACCATAACACCACACTGGTCCTCTGGATAAGAAGCCATGTAACAACGACCATAACACCACACTGGTCCTCTGGATAAGAAGCCATGTAACAACGACCATAACACCACACTGGTCCTCTGGATAAGAAGCCATGCAACAACGACCATAACACCACACTGGTCCTCTGGATAAGAAGCCATGCAACAACGACCATAACACCACACTGGTCCTCTGGATAAGAAGCCATGTAACAACGACCATAACACCACACTGGTCCTCTGGATAAGAAGCCATGCAACAACGACCATAACACCACACTGGTCCTCTGGATAAGAAGCCATGTAACAACGACCATAACACCACGCTGGTCCTCTGGATAAGAAGCCATGTAACAACGACCATAACACCACGCTGGTCCTCTGGATAAGAAGCCATGCAACAACGACCATAACACCACACTGGTCCTCTGGATAAGAAGCCATGTAACAACGACCATAACACCACACTGGTCCTCTGTGGATAAGAAGCCATGTAACAACGACCATAACACCACACTGGTCCTCTGGATAAGAAGCCATGTAACAACGACCATAACACCACACTGGTCCTCTGGATAAGAAGCCATGTAACAACGACCATAACACCACACTGGTCCTCTGTGGATAAGAAGCCATGTAACAACGACCATAACACCACACTGGTCCTCTGGATAAGAAGCCATGTAACAACGACCATAACACCACACTGGTCCTCTGGATAAGAAGCCATGTAACAACGACCATAACACCACACTGGTCCTCTGTGGATAAGAAGCCATGTAACAACGACCATAACACCACACTGGTCCTCTGGATAAGAAGCCATGTAACAACGACCATAACACCACGCTGGTCCTCTGGATAAGAAGCCATGCAACAACGACCATAACACCATACTGGTCCTCTGTGGATAAGAAGCCATGCAACAACGACCATAACACCACACTGGTCCTCTGGATAAGAAGCCATGCAACAACGACCATAACACCACACTGGTCCTCTGGATAAGAAGCCATGCAACAACGACCATAACACCACACTGGTCCTCTGGATAAGAAGCCATGCAACAACGACCATAACACCACGCTGGTCCTCTGGATAAGAAGCCATGTAACAACGACCATAACACCACGCTGGTCCTCTGGATAAGAAGCCATGTAACAACGACCATAACACCACACTGGTCCTCTGGATAAGAAGCCATGCAACAACGACCATAACACCACGCTGGTCCTCTGGATAAGAAGCCATGCAACAACGACCATAACACCACGCTGGTCCTCTGGATAAGAAGCCATGTAACAACGACCATAACACCACGCTGGTCCTCTGTGGATAAGAAGCCATGCAACAACGACCATAACACCACACTGGTCCTCTGGATAAGAAGCCATGTAACAACGACCATAACACCACGCTGGTCCTCTGGATAAGAAGCCATGCAACAACGACCATAACACCACACTGGTCCTCTGGATAAGAAGCCATGCAACAACGACCATAACACCACACTGGTCCTCTGGATAAGAAGCCATGTAACAACGACCATAACACCACGCTGGTCCTCTGGATAAGAAGCCATGTAACAACGACCATAACACCACGCTGGTCCTCTGGATAAGAAGCCATGCAACAACGACCATAACACCACACTGGTCCTCTGGATAAGAAGCCATGCAACAACGACCATAACACCACGCTGGTCCTCTGGATAAGAAGTCATGCAACAACGACCATAACACCACGCTGGTCCTCTGGATAAGAAGCCATGCAACAACGACCATAACACCACACTGGTCCTCTGTGGATAAGAAGCCATGTAACAACGACCATAACACCACGCTGGTCCTCTGGATAAGAAGCCATGCAACAACGACCATAACACCACACTGGTCCTCTGGATAAGAAGCCATGTAACAATGACCATAACACCACGCTGGTCCTCTGGATAAGAAGCCATGCAACAACGACCATAACACCATACTGGTCCTCTGTGGATAAGAAGCCATGTAACAACGACCATAACACCACGCTGGTCCTCTGGATAAGAAGCCATGCAACAACGACCATAACACCACGCTGGTCCTCTGTGGATAAGAAGCCATGCAACAACGACCATAACACCACGCTGGTCCTCTGGATAAGAAGCCATGCAACAACGACCATAACACCATACTGGTCCTCTGTGGATAAGAAGCCATGTAACAACGACCATAACACCACGCTGGTCCTCTGGATAAGAAGCCATGTAACAACGACCATAACACCACGCTGGTCCTCTGGATAAGAAGCCATGTAACAACGACCATAACACCACGCTGGTCCTCTGTGGATAAGAAGCCATGCAACAACGACCATAACACCACGCTGGTCCTCTGGATAAGAAGCCATGCAACAACGACCATAACACCATACTGGTCCTCTGTGGATAAGAAGCCATGTAACAACGACCATAACACCACGCTGGTCCTCTGGATAAGAAGCCATGTAACAACGACCATAACACCACACTGGTCCTCTGGATAAGAAGCCATGCAACAACGACCATAACACCACACTGGTCCTCTGGATAAGAAGCCATGCAACAACGACCATAACACCACGCTGGTCCTCTGGATAAGAAGCCATGCAACAACGACCATAACACCACACTGGTCCTCTGGATAAGAAGCCATGCAACAACGACCATAACACCACACTGGTCCTCTGGATAAGAAGCCATGCAACAACGACCATAACACCACACTGGTCCTCTGGATAAGAAGCCATGCAACAACGACCATAACACCACACTGGTCCTCTGGATAAGAAGCCATGTAACAACGACCATAACACCACACTGGTCCTCTGGATAAGAAGCCATGCAACAATGACCATAACACCATACTGGTCCTCTGGATAAGAAGCCATGCAACAACGACCATAACACCACGCTGGTCCTCTGGATAAGAAGCCATGCAACAACGACCATAACACCATACTGGTCCTCTGGATAAGAAGCCATGCAACAACGACCATAACACCACACTGGTCCTCTGGATAAGAAGCCATGTAACAACGACCATAACACCACACTGGTCCTCTGGATAAGAAGCCATGTAACAACGACCATAACACCACGCTGGTCCTCTGGATAAGAAGCCATGTAACAACGACCATAACACCACACTGGTCCTCTGTGGATAAGAAGCCATGTAACAACGACCATAACACCACACTGGTCCTCTGTGGATAAGAAGCCATGTAACAACGACCATAACACCACACTGGTCCTCTGGATAAGAAGCCATGCAACAACGACCATAACACCACACTGGTCCTCTGGATAAGAAGCCATGCAACAACGACCATAACACCACACTGGTCCTCTGGATAAGAAGCCATGCAACAACGACCATAACACCACACTGGTCCTCTGGATAAGAAGCCATGCAACAACGACCATAACACCACACTGGTCCTCTGTGGATAAGAAGCCATGTAACAACGACCATAACACCACACTGGTCCTCTGGATAAGAAGCCATGCAACAACGACCATAACACCACGCTGGTCCTCTGGATAAGAAGCCATGCAACAACGACCATAACACCACACTGGTCCTCTGGATAAGAAGCCATGCAACAACGACCATAACACCACACTGGTCCTCTGTGGATAAGAAGCCATGTAACAACGACCATAACACCACGCTGGTCCTCTGGATAAGAAGCCATGCAATAACGACCATAACACCACACTGGTCCTCTGTGGATAAGAAGCCATGCAACAACGACCATAACACCACGCTGGTCCTCTGTGGATAAGAAGCCATGCAACAACGACCATAACACCACACTGGTCCTCTGGATAAGAAGCCATGCAACAACGACCATAACACCACACTGGTCCTCTGGATAAGAAGCCATGCAACAACGACCATAACACCACGCTGGTCCTCTGGATAAGAAGCCATGCAACAACGACCATAACACCACTCTGGTCCTCTGGATAAGAAGCCATGTAACAACGACCATAACACCACACTGGTCCTCTGGATAAGAAGCCATGTAACAACGACCATAACACCACACTGGTCCTCTGGATAAGAAGCCATGCAACAACGACCATAACACCACACTGGTCCTCTGGATAAGAAGCCATGCAACAACGACCATAACACCACGCTGGTCCTCTGTGGATAAGAAGCCATGCAACAACGACCATAACACCACACTGGTCCTCTGGATAAGAAGCCATGCAACAACGACCATAACACCACACTGGTCCTCTGGATAAGAAGCCATGCAACAACGACCATAACACCACACTGGTCCTCTGGATAAGAAGCCATGTAACAACGACCATAACACCACACTGGTCCTCTGGATAAGAAGCCATGCAACAACGACCATAACACCACACTGGTCCTCTGGATAAGAAGCCATGCAACAACGACCATAACACCACGCTGGTCCTCTGGATAAGAAGCCATGCAACAACGACCATAACACCACGCTGGTCCTCTCTGGATAAGAAGCCATGCAACAACGACCATAACACCACGCTGGTCCTCTGTGGATAAGAAGCCATACAACAACGACCATAACACCACGCTGGTCCTCTGGATAAGAAGCCATGTAACAACGACCATAACACCACGCTGGTCCTCTCTGGATAAGAAGCCATGCAACAACGACCATAACACCACGCTGGTCCTCTGTGGATAAGAAGCCATACAACAACGACCATAACACCACGCTGGTCCTCTGGATAAGAAGCCATGTAACAACGACCATAACACCACGCTGGTCCTCTGGATAAGAAGCCATGTAACAACGACCATAACACCACACTGGTCCTCTGGATAAGAAGCCATGCAACAACGACCATAACACCACGCTGGTCCTCTGTGGATAAGAAGCCATACAACAACGACCATAACACCACGCTGGTCCTCTGGATAAGAAGCCATGTAACAACGACCATAACACCACGCTGGTCCTCTCTGGATAAGAAGCCATGCAACAACGACCATAACACCACGCTGGTCCTCTGTGGATAAGAAGCCATACAACAACGACCATAACACCACGCTGGTCCTCTGGATAAGAAGCCATGTAACAACGACCATAACACCACGCTGGTCCTCTGGATAAGAAGCCATGTAACAACGACCATAACACCACACTGGTCCTCTGTGGATAAGAAGCCATGCAACAACGACCATAACACCACACTGGTCCTCTGGATAAGAAGCCATGCAACAACGACCATAACACCACACTGGTCCTCTGGATAAGAAGCCATGCAACAACGACCATAACACCATACTGGTCCTCTGTGGATAAGAAGCCATGCAACAACGACCATAACACCACACTGGTCCTCTGGATAAGAAGCCATGCAACAACGACCATAACACCACACTGGTCCTCTGGATAAGAAGCCATGCAACAACGACCATAACACCACACTGGTCCTCTGGGTAAGAAGCCATGTAACAACGACCATAACACCACACTGGTCCTCTGGATAAGAAGCCATGCAACAACGACCATAACACCACACTGGTCCTCTGGAGAAGAAGCCATGCAACAACGACCATAACACCACACTGGTCCTCTGTGGATAAGAAGCCATGCAACAACGACCATAACACCACACTGGTCCTCTGGATAAGAAGCCATGCAACAACGACCATAACACCACACTGGTCCTCTGTGGATAAGAAGCCATGCAACAACGACCATAACACCACACTGGTCCTCTGGATAAGAAGCCATGTAACAACGACCATAACACCACACTGGTCCTCTGGATAAGAAGCCATGCAACAACGACCATAACACCACACTGGTCCTCTGGATAAGAAGCCATGTAACAACGACCATAACACCACACTGGTCCTCTGGATAAGAAGCCATGTAACAACGACCATAACACCACACTGGTCCTCTGGATAAGAAGCCATGCAACAACGACCATAACACCACACTGGTCCTCTGGATAAGAAGCCATGCAACAACGACCATAACACCACGCTGGTCCTCTGGATAAGAAGCCATGCAACAACGACCATAACACCACACTGGTCCTCTGGATAAGAAGCCATGCAACAACGACCATAACACCACACTGGTCCTCTGTGGATAAGAAGCCATGCAACAACGACCATAACACCACACTGGTCCTCTGGATAAGAAGCCATGCAACAACGACCATAACACCACACTGGTCCTCTGGATAAGAAGCCATGTAACAACGACCATAACACCACACTGGTCCTCTGGATAAGAAGCCATGCAACAACGACCATAACACCACACTGGTCCTCTGGATAAGAAGCCATGCAACAACGACCATAACACCACGCTGGTCCTCTGTGGATAAGAAGCCATGCAACAACGACCATAACACCACACTGGTCCTCTGGATAAGAAGCCATGCAACAACGACCATAACACCACACTGGTCCTCTGGATAAGAAGCCATGCAACAACGACCATAACACCACACTGGTCCTCTGGATAAGAAGCCATGTAACAACGACCATAACACCACACTGGTCCTCTGGATAAGAAGCCATGCAACAACGACCATAACACCACACTGGTCCTCTGGATAAGAAGCCATGCAACAACGACCATAACACCACGCTGGTCCTCTGGATAAGAAGCCATGCAACAACGACCATAACACCACGCTGGTCCTCTCTGGATAAGAAGCCATGCAACAACGACCATAACACCACGCTGGTCCTCTGTGGATAAGAAGCCATACAACAACGACCATAACACCACGCTGGTCCTCTGGATAAGAAGCCATGTAACAACGACCATAACACCACGCTGGTCCTCTCTGGATAAGAAGCCATGCAACAACGACCATAACACCACGCTGGTCCTCTGTGGATAAGAAGCCATACAACAACGACCATAACACCACGCTGGTCCTCTGGATAAGAAGCCATGTAACAACGACCATAACACCACGCTGGTCCTCTGGATAAGAAGCCATGTAACAACGACCATAACACCACACTCGTCCTCTGGATAAGAAGCCATGCAACAACGACCATAACACCACGCTGGTCCTCTGTGGATAAGAAGCCATACAACAACGACCATAACACCACGCTGGTCCTCTGGATAAGAAGCCATGTAACAACGACCATAACACCACGCTGGTCCTCTCTGGATAAGAAGCCATGCAACAACGACCATAACACCACGCTGGTCCTCTGTGGATAAGAAGCCATACAACAACGACCATAACACCACGCTGGTCCTCTGGATAAGAAGCCATGTAACAACGACCATAACACCACGCTGGTCCTCTGGATAAGAAGCCATGTAACAACGACCATAACACCACACTGGTCCTCTGTGGATAAGAAGCCATGCAACAACGACCATAACACCACACTGGTCCTCTGGATAAGAAGCCATGCAACAACGACCATAACACCACACTGGTCCTCTGGATAAGAAGCCATGCAACAACGACCATAACACCATACTGGTCCTCTGTGGATAAGAAGCCATGCAACAACGACCATAACACCACACTGGTCCTCTGGATAAGAAGCCATGCAACAACGACCATAACACCACACTGGTCCTCTGGATAAGAAGCCATGCAACAACGACCATAACACCACACTGGTCCTCTGGGTAAGAAGCCATGTAACAACGACCATAACACCACACTGGTCCTCTGGATAAGAAGCCATGCAACAACGACCATAACACCACACTGGTCCTCTGGAGAAGAAGCCATGCAACAACGACCATAACACCACACTGGTCCTCTGTGGATAAGAAGCCATGCAACAACGACCATAACACCACACTGGTCCTCTGGATAAGAAGCCATGCAACAACGACCATAACACCACGCTGGTCCTCTCTGGATAAGAAGCCATGCAACAACGACCATAACACCACGCTGGTCCTCTGTGGATAAGAAGCCATACAACAACGACCATAACACCACGCTGGTCCTCTGGATAAGAAGCCATGTAACAACGACCATAACACCACGCTGGTCCTCTCTGGATAAGAAGCCATGCAACAACGACCATAACACCACGCTGGTCCTCTGTGGATAAGAAGCCATACAACAACGACCATAACACCACGCTGGTCCTCTGGATAAGAAGCCATGTAACAACGACCATAACACCACGCTGGTCCTCTGGATAAGAAGCCATGTAACAACGACCATAACACCACACTGGTCCTCTGGATAAGAAGCCATGCAACAACGACCATAACACCACGCTGGTCCTCTGTGGATAAGAAGCCATACAACAACGACCATAACACCACGCTGGTCCTCTGGATAAGAAGCCATGTAACAACGACCATAACACCACGCTGGTCCTCTCTGGATAAGAAGCCATGCAACAACGACCATAACACCACGCTGGTCCTCTGTGGATAAGAAGCCATACAACAACGACCATAACACCACGCTGGTCCTCTGGATAAGAAGCCATGTAACAACGACCATAACACCACGCTGGTCCTCTGGATAAGAAGCCATGTAACAACGACCATAACACCACACTGGTCCTCTGTGGATAAGAAGCCATGCAACAACGACCATAACACCACACTGGTCCTCTGGATAAGAAGCCATGCAACAACGACCATAACACCACACTGGTCCTCTGGATAAGAAGCCATGCAACAACGACCATAACACCATACTGGTCCTCTGTGGATAAGAAGCCATGCAACAACGACCATAACACCACACTGGTCCTCTGGATAAGAAGCCATGCAACAACGACCATAACACCACACTGGTCCTCTGGATAAGAAGCCATGCAACAACGACCATAACACCACACTGGTCCTCTGGGTAAGAAGCCATGTAACAACGACCATAACACCACACTGGTCCTCTGGATAAGAAGCCATGCAACAACGACCATAACACCACACTGGTCCTCTGGAGAAGAAGCCATGCAACAACGACCATAACACCACACTGGTCCTCTGTGGATAAGAAGCCATGCAACAACGACCATAACACCACACTGGTCCTCTGGATAAGAAGCCATGCAACAACGACCATAACACCACACTGGTCCTCTGTGGATAAGAAGCCATGCAACAACGACCATAACACCACACTGGTCCTCTGGATAAGAAGCCATGTAACAACGACCATAACACCACACTGGTCCTCTGGATAAGAAGCCATGCAACAACGACCATAACACCACACTGGTCCTCTGGATAAGAAGCCATGTAACAACGACCATAACACCACACTGGTCCTCTGGATAAGAAGCCATGTAACAACGACCATAACACCACACTGGTCCTCTGGATAAGAAGCCATGCAACAACGACCATAACACCACACTGGTCCTCTGGATAAGAAGCCATGCAACAACGACCATAACACCACGCTGGTCCTCTGGATAAGAAGCCATGCAACAACGACCATAACACCACACTGGTCCTCTGGATAAGAAGCCATGCAACAACGACCATAACACCACACTGGTCCTCTGTGGATAAGAAGCCATGCAACAACGACCATAACACCACACTGGTCCTCTGGATAAGAAGCCATGCAACAACGACCATAACACCACACTGGTCCTCTGGATAAGAAGCCATGTAACAACGACCATAACACCACACTGGTCCTCTGGATAAGAAGCCATGCAACAACGACCATAACACCACACTGGTCCTCTGGATAAGAAGCCATGCAACAACGACCATAACACCACGCTGGTCCTCTGTGGATAAGAAGCCATGCAACAACGACCATAACACCACACTGGTCCTCTGGATAAGAAGCCATGCAACAACGACCATAACACCACACTGGTCCTCTGGATAAGAAGCCATGCAACAACGACCATAACACCACACTGGTCCTCTGGATAAGAAGCCATGTAACAACGACCATAACACCACACTGGTCCTCTGGATAAGAAGCCATGCAACAACGACCATAACACCACACTGGTCCTCTGGATAAGAAGCCATGCAACAACGACCATAACACCACGCTGGTCCTCTGGATAAGAAGCCATGCAACAACGACCATAACACCACGCTGGTCCTCTCTGGATAAGAAGCCATGCAACAACGACCATAACACCACGCTGGTCCTCTGTGGATAAGAAGCCATACAACAACGACCATAACACCACGCTGGTCCTCTGGATAAGAAGCCATGTAACAACGACCATAACACCACGCTGGTCCTCTCTGGATAAGAAGCCATGCAACAACGACCATAACACCACGCTGGTCCTCTGTGGATAAGAAGCCATACAACAACGACCATAACACCACGCTGGTCCTCTGGATAAGAAGCCATGTAACAACGACCATAACACCACGCTGGTCCTCTGGATAAGAAGCCATGTAACAACGACCATAACACCACACTCGTCCTCTGGATAAGAAGCCATGCAACAACGACCATAACACCACGCTGGTCCTCTGTGGATAAGAAGCCATACAACAACGACCATAACACCACGCTGGTCCTCTGGATAAGAAGCCATGTAACAACGACCATAACACCACGCTGGTCCTCTCTGGATAAGAAGCCATGCAACAACGACCATAACACCACGCTGGTCCTCTGTGGATAAGAAGCCATACAACAACGACCATAACACCACGCTGGTCCTCTGGATAAGAAGCCATGTAACAACGACCATAACACCACGCTGGTCCTCTGGATAAGAAGCCATGTAACAACGACCATAACACCACACTGGTCCTCTGTGGATAAGAAGCCATGCTACAACGACCATAACACCACACTGGTCCTCTGGATAAGAAGCCATGCAACAACGACCATAACACCACACTGGTCCTCTGGATAAGAAGCCATGCAACAACGACCATAACACCATACTGGTCCTCTGTGGATAAGAAGCCATGCAACAACGACCATAACACCACACTGGTCCTCTGGATAAGAAGCCATGCAACAACGACCATAACACCACACTGGTCCTCTGGATAAGAAGCCATGCAACAACGACCATAACACCACACTGGTCCTCTGGGTAAGAAGCCATGTAACAACGACCATAACACCACACTGGTCCTCTGGATAAGAAGCCATGCAACAACGACCATAACACCACACTGGTCCTCTGGAGAAGAAGCCATGCAACAACGACCATAACACCACACTGGTCCTCTGTGGATAAGAAGCCATGCAACAACGACCATAACACCACACTGGTCCTCTGGATAAGAAGCCATGCAACAACGACCATAACACCACACTGGTCCTCTGTGGATAAGAAGCCATGCAACAACGACCATAACACCACACTGGTCCTCTGGATAAGAAGCCATGTAACAACGACCATAACACCACACTGGTCCTCTGGATAAGAAGCCATGCAACAACGACCATAACACCACACTGGTCCTCTGGATAAGAAGCCATGTAACAACGACCATAACACCACACTGGTCCTCTGGATAAGAAGCCATGTAACAACGACCATAACACCACACTGGTCCTCTGGATAAGAAGCCTTGCAACAACGACCATAACACCACACTGGTCCTCTGGATAAGAAGCCATGCAACAACGACCATAACACCACACTGGTCCTCTGGATAAGAAGCCATGCAACAACGACCATAACACCACACTGGTCCTCTGGGTAAGAAGCCATGTAACAACGACCATAACACCACACTGGTCCTCTGGATAAGAAGCCATGCAACAACGACCATAACACCACACTGGTCCTCTGGAGAAGAAGCCATGCAACAACGACCATAACACCACACTGGTCCTCTGTGGATAAGAAGCCATGCAACAACGACCATAACACCACACTGGTCCTCTGGATAAGAAGCCATGCAACAACGACCATAACACCACACTGGTCCTCTGTGGATAAGAAGCCATGCAACAACGACCATAACACCACACTGGTCCTCTGGATAAGAAGCCATGTAACAACGACCATAACACCACACTGGTCCTCTGGATAAGAAGCCATGCAACAACGACCATAACACCACACTGGTCCTCTGGATAAGAAGCCATGTAACAACGACCATAACACCACACTGGTCCTCTGGATAAGAAGCCATGTAACAACGACCATAACACCACACTGGTCCTCTGGATAAGAAGCCATGCAACAACGACCATAACACCACACTGGTCCTCTGGATAAGAAGCCATGCAACAACGACCATAACACCACACTGGTCCTCTGGATAAGAAGCCATGCAACAACGACCATAACACCACACTGGTCCTCTGGGTAAGAAGCCATGTAACAACGACCATAACACCACACTGGTCCTCTGGATAAGAAGCCATGCAACAACGACCATAACACCACACTGGTCCTCTGGAGAAGAAGCCATGCAACAACGACCATAACACCACACTGGTCCTCTGTGGATAAGAAGCCATGCAACAACGACCATAACACCACACTGGTCCTCTGGATAAGAAGCCATGCAACAACGACCATAACACCACACTGGTCCTCTGTGGATAAGAAGCCATGCAACAACGACCATAACACCACACTGGTCCTCTGGATAAGAAGCCATGTAACAACGACCATAACACCACACTGGTCCTCTGGATAAGAAGCCATGCAACAACGACCATAACACCACACTGGTCCTCTGGATAAGAAGCCATGTAACAACGACCATAACACCACACTGGTCCTCTGGATAAGAAGCCATGTAACAACGACCATAACACCACACTGGTCCTCTGGATAAGAAGCCATGCAACAACGACCATAACACCACACTGGTCCTCTGGATAAGAAGCCATGCAACAACGACCATAACACCACGCTGGTCCTCTGGATAAGAAGCCATGCAACAACGACCATAACACCACACTGGTCCTCTGGATAAGAAGCCATGCAACAACGACCATAACACCACACTGGTCCTCTGTGGATAAGAAGCCATGCAACAACGACCATAACACCACACTGGTCCTCTGGATAAGAAGCCATGCAACAACGACCATAACACCACACTGGTCCTCTGGATAAGAAGCCATGTAACAACGACCATAACACCACACTGGTCCTCTGGATAAGAAGCCATGCAACAACGACCATAACACCACACTGGTCCTCTGGATAAGAAGCCATGCAACAACGACCATAACACCACGCTGGTCCTCTGTGGATAAGAAGCCATGCAACAACGACCATAACACCACACTGGTCCTCTGGATAAGAAGCCATGCAACAACGACCATAACACCACACTGGTCCTCTGGATAAGAAGCCATGCAACAACGACCATAACACCACACTGGTCCTCTGGATAAGAAGCCATGTAACAACGACCATAACACCACACTGGTCCTCTGGATAAGAAGCCATGCAACAACGACCATAACACCACACTGGTCCTCTGGATAAGAAGCCATGCAACAACGACCATAACACCACGCTGGTCCTCTGGATAAGAAGCCATGCAACAACGACCATAACACCACGCTGGTCCTCTCTGGATAAGAAGCCATGCAACAACGACCATAACACCACGCTGGTCCTCTGTGGATAAGAAGCCATACAACAACGACCATAACACCACGCTGGTCCTCTGGATAAGAAGCCATGTAACAACGACCATAACACCACGCTGGTCCTCTCTGGATAAGAAGCCATGCAACAACGACCATAACACCACGCTGGTCCTCTGTGGATAAGAAGCCATACAACAACGACCATAACACCACGCTGGTCCTCTGGATAAGAAGCCATGTAACAACGACCATAACACCACGCTGGTCCTCTGGATAAGAAGCCATGTAACAACGACCATAACACCACACTCGTCCTCTGGATAAGAAGCCATGCAACAACGACCATAACACCACGCTGGTCCTCTGTGGATAAGAAGCCATACAACAACGACCATAACACCACGCTGGTCCTCTGGATAAGAAGCCATGTAACAACGACCATAACACCACGCTGGTCCTCTCTGGATAAGAAGCCATGCAACAACGACCATAACACCACGCTGGTCCTCTGTGGATAAGAAGCCATACAACAACGACCATAACACCACGCTGGTCCTCTGGATAAGAAGCCATGTAACAACGACCATAACACCACGCTGGTCCTCTGGATAAGAAGCCATGTAACAACGACCATAACACCACACTGGTCCTCTGTGGATAAGAAGCCATGCAACAACGACCATAACACCACACTGGTCCTCTGGATAAGAAGCCATGCAACAACGACCATAACACCACACTGGTCCTCTGGATAAGAAGCCATGCAACAACGACCATAACACCATACTGGTCCTCTGTGGATAAGAAGCCATGCAACAACGACCATAACACCACACTGGTCCTCTGGATAAGAAGCCATGCAACAACGACCATAACACCACACTGGTCCTCTGGATAAGAAGCCATGCAACAACGACCATAACACCACACTGGTCCTCTGGGTAAGAAGCCATGTAACAACGACCATAACACCACACTGGTCCTCTGGATAAGAAGCCATGCAACAACGACCATAACACCACACTGGTCCTCTGGAGAAGAAGCCATGCAACAACGACCATAACACCACACTGGTCCTCTGTGGATAAGAAGCCATGCAACAACGACCATAACACCACACTGGTCCTCTGGATAAGAAGCCATGCAACAACGACCATAACACCACACTGGTCCTCTGTGGATAAGAAGCCATGCAACAACGACCATAACACCACACTGGTCCTCTGGATAAGAAGCCATGTAACAACGACCATAACACCACACTGGTCCTCTGGATAAGAAGCCATGCAACAACGACCATAACACCACACTGGTCCTCTGGATAAGAAGCCATGTAACAACGACCATAACACCACACTGGTCCTCTGGATAAGAAGCCATGTAACAACGACCATAACACCACACTGGTCCTCTGGATAAGAAGCCATGCAACAACGACCATAACACCACACTGGTCCTCTGGATAAGAAGCCATGCAACAACGACCATAACACCACGCTGGTCCTCTGGATAAGAAGCCATGCAACAACGACCATAACACCACACTGGTCCTCTGGATAAGAAGCCATGCAACAACGACCATAACACCACACTGGTCCTCTGTGGATAAGAAGCCATGCAACAACGACCATAACACCACACTGGTCCTCTGGATAAGAAGCCATGCAACAACGACCATAACACCACACTGGTCCTCTGGATAAGAAGCCATGTAACAACGACCATAACACCACACTGGTCCTCTGGATAAGAAGCCATGTAACAACGACCATAACACCACACTGGTCCTCTGGATAAGAAGCCATGTAACAACGACCATAACACCACACTGGTCCTCTGGATAAGAAGCCATGCAACAACGACCATAACACCACACTGGTCCTCTGGATAAGAAGCCATGCAACAACGACCATAACACCACACTGGTCCTCTGGATAAGAAGCCATGTAACAACGACCATAACACCACACTGGTCCTCTGGATAAGAAGCCATGTAACAACGACCATAACACCACGCTGGTCCTCTGGATAAGAAGCCATGTAACAACGACCATAACACCACGCTGGTCCTCTGGATAAGAAGCCATGCAACAACGACCATAACACCACACTGGTCCTCTGGATAAGAAGCCATGTAACAACGACCATAACACCACACTGGTCCTCTGTGGATAAGAAGCCATGTAACAACGACCATAACACCACACTGGTCCTCTGGATAAGAAGCCATGTAACAACGACCATAACACCACACTGGTCCTCTGGATAAGAAGCCATGTAACAACGACCATAACACCACACTGGTCCTCTGTGGATAAGAAGCCATGTAACAACGACCATAACACCACACTGGTCCTCTGGATAAGAAGCCATGTAACAACGACCATAACACCACACTGGTCCTCTGGATAAGAAGCCATGTAACAACGACCATAACACCACACTGGTCCTCTGTGGATAAGAAGCCATGTAACAACGACCATAACACCACACTGGTCCTCTGGATAAGAAGCCATGTAACAACGACCATAACACCACGCTGGTCCTCTGGATAAGAAGCCATGCAACAACGACCATAACACCATACTGGTCCTCTGTGGATAAGAAGCCATGCAACAACGACCATAACACCACACTGGTCCTCTGGATAAGAAGCCATGCAACAACGACCATAACACCACACTGGTCCTCTGGATAAGAAGCCATGCAACAACGACCATAACACCACACTGGTCCTCTGGATAAGAAGCCATGCAACAACGACCATAACACCACGCTGGTCCTCTGGATAAGAAGCCATGTAACAACGACCATAACACCACGCTGGTCCTCTGGATAAGAAGCCATGTAACAACGACCATAACACCACACTGGTCCTCTGGATAAGAAGCCATGCAACAACGACCATAACACCACGCTGGTCCTCTGGATAAGAAGCCATGCAACAACGACCATAACACCACGCTGGTCCTCTGGATAAGAAGCCATGTAACAACGACCATAACACCACGCTGGTCCTCTGTGGATAAGAAGCCATGCAACAACGACCATAACACCACACTGGTCCTCTGGATAAGAAGCCATGTAACAACGACCATAACACCACGCTGGTCCTCTGGATAAGAAGCCATGCAACAACGACCATAACACCACACTGGTCCTCTGGATAAGAAGCCATGCAACAACGACCATAACACCACACTGGTCCTCTGGATAAGAAGCCATGTAACAACGACCATAACACCACGCTGGTCCTCTGGATAAGAAGCCATGTAACAACGACCATAACACCACGCTGGTCCTCTGGATAAGAAGCCATGCAACAACGACCATAACACCACACTGGTCCTCTGGATAAGAAGCCATGCAACAACGACCATAACACCACGCTGGTCCTCTGGATAAGAAGCCATGCAACAACGACCATAACACCACGCTGGTCCTCTGGATAAGAAGCCATGCAACAACGACCATAACACCACACTGGTCCTCTGTGGATAAGAAGCCATGTAACAACGACCATAACACCACGCTGGTCCTCTGGATAAGAAGCCATGCAACAACGACCATAACACCACACTGGTCCTCTGGATAAGAAGCCATGTAACAATGACCATAACACCACGCTGGTCCTCTGGATAAGAAGCCATGCAACAACGACCATAACACCATACTGGTCCTCTGTGGATAAGAAGCCATGTAACAACGACCATAACACCACGCTGGTCCTCTGGATAAGAAGCCATGCAACAACGACCATAACACCACGCTGGTCCTCTGTGGATAAGAAGCCATGCAACAACGACCATAACACCACGCTGGTCCTCTGGATAAGAAGCCATGCAACAACGACCATAACACCATACTGGTCCTCTGTGGATAAGAAGCCATGTAACAACGACCATAACACCACGCTGGTCCTCTGGATAAGAAGCCATGTAACAACGACCATAACACCACGCTGGTCCTCTGGATAAGAAGCAATGTAACAACGACCATAACACCACGCTGGTCCTCTGTGGATAAGAAGCCATGCAACAACGACCATAACACCACGCTGGTCCTCTGGATAAGAAGCCATGCAACAACGACCATAACACCATACTGGTCCTCTGTGGAGAAGAAGCCATGTAACAACGACCATAACACCACGTTGGTCCTCTGGATAAGAAGCCATGTAACAACGACCATAACACCACACTGTTCCTCTGGATAAGAAGCCATGCAACAACGACCATAACACCACACTGGTCCTCTGGATAAGAAGCCATGCAACAACGACCATAACACCACGCTGGTCCTCTGGATAAGAAGCCATGCAACAACGACCATAACACCACACTGGTCCTCTGGATAAGAAGCCATGCAACAACGACCATAACACCACACTGGTCCTCTGGATAAGAAGCCATGCAACAACGACCATAACACCACACTGGTCCTCTGGATAAGAAGCCATGCAACAACGACCATAACACCACACTGGTCCTCTGGATAAGAAGCCATGTAACAACGACCATAACACCACACTGGTCCTCTGGATAAGAAGCCATGCAACAATGACCATAACACCATACTGGTCCTCTGGATAAGAAGCCATGCAACAACGACCATAACACCACGCTGGTCCTCTGGATAAGAAGCCATGCAACAACGACCATAACACCATACTGGTCCTCTGGATAAGAAGCCATGCAACAACGACCATAACAACATACTGGTCCTCTGGATAAGAAGCCATGTAACAACGACCATAACACCACACTGGTCCTCTGGATAAGAAGCCATGTAACAACGACCATAACACCACGCTGGTCCTCTGGATAAGAAGCCATGTAACAACGACCATAACACCACACTGGTCCTCTGTGGATAAGAAGCCATGTAACAACGACCATAACACCACACTGGTCCTCTGTGGATAAGAAGCCATGTAACAACGACCATAACACCACACTGGTCCTCTGGATAAGAAGCCATGCAACAACGACCATAACACCACACTGGTCCTCTGGATAAGAAGCCATGCAACAACGACCATAACACCACACTGGTCCTCTGGATAAGAAGCCATGCAACAACGACCATAACACCACACTGGTCCTCTGGATAAGAAGCCATGCAACAACGACCATAACACCACACTGGTCCTCTGTGGATAAGAAGCCATGTAACAACGACCATAACACCACACTGGTCCTCTGGATAAGAAGCCATGCAACAACGACCATAACACCACGCTGGTCCTCTGGATAAGAAGCCATGCAACAACGACCATAACACCACACTGGTCCTCTGGATAAGAAGCCATGCAACAACGACCATAACACCACACTGGTCCTCTGTGGATAAGAAGCCATGTAACAACGACCATAACACCACGCTGGTCCTCTGGATAAGAAGCCATGCAACAACGACCATAACACCACACTGGTCCTCTGTGGATAAGAAGCCATGCAACAACGACCATAACACCACGCTGGTCCTCTGTGGATAAGAAGCCATGCAACAACGACCATAACACCACACTGGTCCTCTGGATAAGAAGCCATGCAACAACGACCATAACACCACACTGGTCCTCTGGATAAGAAGCCATGCAACAACGACCATAACACCACGCTGGTCCTCTGGATAAGAAGCCATGCAACAACGACCATAACACCACTCTGGTCCTCTGGATAAGAAGCCATGTAACAACGACCATAACACCACACTGGTCCTCTGGATAAGAAGCCATGTAACAACGACCATAACACCACACTGGTCCTCTGGATAAGAAGCCATGCAACAACGACCATAACACCACACTGGTCCTCTGGATAAGAAGCCATGCAACAACGACCATAACACCACGCTGGTCCTCTGTGGATAAGAAGCCATGCAACAACGACCATAACACCACACTGGTCCTCTGGATAAGAAGCCATGCAACAACGACCATAACACCACACTGGTCCTCTGGATAAGAAGCCATGCAACAACGACCATAACACCACGCTGGTCCTCTGGATAAGAAGCCATGCAACAACGACCATAACACCACACTGGTCCTCTGGATAAGAAGCCATGTAACAACGACCATAACACCACACTGGTCCTCTGGATAAGAAGCCATGCAACAACGACCATAACACCACACTGGTCCTCTGTGGATAAGAAGCCATGCAACAACGACCATAACACCACACTGGTCCTCTGGATAAGAAGCCATGTAACAACGACCATAACACCACACTGGTCCTCTGGATAAGAAGCCATGCAACAACGACCATAACACCACACTGGTCCTCTGGATAAGAAGCCATGCAACAACGACCATAACACCACGCTGGTCCTCTGGATAAGAAGCCATGCAACAACGACCATAACACCACACTGGTCCTCTGGATAAGAAGCCATGTAACAACGACCATAACACCACACTGGTCCTCTGGATAAGAAGCCATGCAACAACGACCATAACACCACACTGGTCCTCTGGATAAGAAGCCATGTAACAACGACCATAACACCACACTGGTCCTCTGGATAAGAAGCCATGTACCAACGACCATAACACCACGCTGGTCCTCTGGATAAGAAGCCATGTAACAACGACCATAACACCACGCTGGTCCTCTGGATAAGAAGCCATGCAACAACGACCATAACACCACGCTGGTCCTCTGGATAAGAAGCCATGTAACAACGACCATAACACCACACTGGTCCTCTGGATAAGAAGCCATGCAACAACGACCATAACACCACGCTGGTCCTCTGGATAAGAAGCCATGCAACAATGACCATAACACCACACTGGTCCTCTGTGGATAAGAAGCCATGCAACAACGACCATAACACCACGCTGGTCCTCTGGATAAGAAGCCATGCAACAACGACCATAACACCACACTGGTCCTCTGGATAAGAAGCCATGCAACAACGACCATAACACCATACTGGTCCTCTGTGGATAAGAAGCCATGTAACAACGACCATAACACCACACTGGTCCTCTGGATAAGAAGCCATGCAACAACGACCATAACACCACACTGGTCCTCTGGATAAGAAGCCATGTAACAACGACCATAACACCACACTGGTCCTCTGGATAAGAAGCCATGCAACAACGACCATAACACCACACTGGTCCTCTGGATAAGAAGCCATGCAACAACGACCATAACACCACGCTGGTCCTCTGGATAAGAAGCCATGTAACAACGACCATAACACCACACTGGTCCTCTGGATAAGAAGCCATGCAACAACGACCATAACACCACGCTGGTCCTCTGGATAAGAAGCCATGCAACAACGACCATAACACCACACTGGTCCTCTGGATAAGAAGCCATGCAACAACGACCATAACACCACACTGGTCCTCTGGATAAGAAGCCATGTAACAACGACCATAACACCACACTGGTCCTCTGGATAAGAAGCCATGTAACAACGACCATAACACCACGCTGGTCCTCTGGATAAGAAGCCATGCAACAACGACCATAACACCACACTGGTCCTCTGGATAAGAAGCCATGCAACAACGACCATAACACCACACTGGTCCTCTGGATAAGAAGCCATGCAACAACGACCATAACACCACACTGGTCCTCTGGATAAGAAGCCATGTAACAACGACCATAACACCATACTGGTCCTCTGTGGATAAGAAGCCATGCAACAACGACCATAACACCACACTGGTCCTCTGGATAAGAAGCCATGCAACAACGACCATAACACCATACTGGTCCTCTGGATAAGAAGCCATGTAACAACGACCATAACACCACGCTGGTCCTCTGGATAAGAAGCCATGCAACAACGACCATAACACCACACTGGTCCTCTGGATAAGAAGCCATGCAACAACGACCATAACACCACACTGGTCCTCTGGATAAGAAGCCATGCAACAACGACCATAACACCACACTGGTCCTCTGGATAAGAAGCCATGTAACAACGACCATAACACCATAATGGTCCTCTGTGGATAAGAAGCCATGCAACAACGACCATAACACCACACTGGTCCTCTGGATAAGAAGCCATGCAACAACGACCATAACACCACACTGGTCCTCTGTGGATAAGAAGCCATGCAACAACGACCATAACACCACGCTGGTCCTCTGGATAAGAAGCCATGCAACAACGACCATAACACCACACTGGTCCTCTGGATAAGAAGCCATGCAACAACGACCACAACACCATACTGGTCCTCTGTGGATAAGAAGCCATGCAACAACGACCATAACACCACACTGGTCCTCTGGATAAGAAGCCATGCAACAACGACCATAACACCACGCTGGTCCTCTGGATAAGAAGCCATGCAACAACGACCATAACACCACACTGGTCCTCTGGATAAGAAGCCATGCAACAACGACCATAACACCACACTGGTCCTCTGGATAAGAAGCCATGCAACAACGACCATAACACCACACTGGTCCTCTGGATAAGAAGCCATGCAACAACGACCATAACACCATACTGGTCCTCTGTGGATAAGAAGCCATGCAACAACGACCATAACACCACGCTGGTCCTCTGGATAAGAAGCCATGCAACAACGACCATAACACCACGCTGGTCCTCTGGATAAGAAGCCATGCAACAACGACCATAACACCACGCTGGTCCTCTGGATAAGAAGCCATGCAACAACGACCATAACACCACACTGGTCCTCTGGATAAGAAGCCATGCAACAACGACCATAACACCACACTGGTCCTCTGGATAAGAAGCCATGTAACAACGACCATAACACCACGCTGGTCCTCTGTGGATAAGAAGCCATGCAACAACGACCATAACACCACACTGGTCCTCTGGATAAGAAGCCATGCAACAACGACCATAACACCACACTGGTCCTCTGGATAAGAAGCCATGCAACAACGACCATAACACCACACTGGTCCTCTGGATAAGAAGCCATGCAACAACGACCATAACACCACGCTGGTCCTCTGGATAAGAAGCCATGTAACAACGACCATAACACCACGCTGGTCCTCTGGATAAGAAGCCATGCAACAACGACCATAACACCACACTGGTCCTCTGGATAAGAAGCCATGTAACAACGACCATAACACCACACTGGTCCTCTGGATAAGAAGCCATGCAACAACGACCATAACACCACACTGGTCCTCTGTGGATAAGAAGCCATGCAACAACGACCATAACACCACACTGGTCCTCTGGATAAGAAGCCATGTAACAACGACCATAACACCACACTGGTCCTCTGGATAAGAAGCCATGCAACAACGACCATAACACCACACTGGTCCTCTGGATAAGAAGCCATGCAACAACGACCATAACACCACGCTGGTCCTCTGGATAAGAAGCCATGCAACAACGACCATAACACCACACTGGTCCTCTGGATAAGAAGCCATGTAACAACGACCATAACACCACACTGGTCCTCTGGATAAGAAGCCATGCAACAACGACCATAACACCACACTGGTCCTCTGGATAAGAAGCCATGTAACAACGACCATAACACCACACTGGTCCTCTGGATAAGAAGCCATGTACCAACGACCATAACACCACGCTGGTCCTCTGGATAAGAAGCCATGTAACAACGACCATAACACCACGCTGGTCCTCTGGATAAGAAGCCATGCAACAACGACCATAACACCACGCTGGTCCTCTGGATAAGAAGCCATGCAACAATGACCATAACACCACACTGGTCCTCTGTGGATAAGAAGCCATGCAACAACGACCATAACACCACGCTGGTCCTCTGGATAAGAAGCCATGCAACAACGACCATAACACCACACTGGTCCTCTGGATAAGAAGCCATGCAACAATGACCATAACACCATACTGGTCCTCTGTGGATAAGAAGCCATGTAACAACGACCATAACACCACACTGGTCCTCTGGATAAGAAGCCATGCAACAACGACCATAACACCACACTGGTCCTCTGGATAAGAAGCCATGTAACAACGACCATAACACCACACTGGTCCTCTGGATAAGAAGCCATGCAACAACGACCATAACACCACACTGGTCCTTTGGATAAGAAGCCATGCAACAACGACCATAACACCACGCTGGTCCTCTGGATAAGAAGCCATGTAACAACGACCATAACACCACACTGGTCCTCTGGATAAGAAGCCATGCAACAACGACCATAACACCACGCTGGTCCTCTGGATAAGAAGCCATGCAACAACGACCATAACACCACACTGGTCCTCTGGATAAGAAGCCATGCAACAACGACCATAACACCACACTGGTCCTCTGGATAAGAAGCCATGTAACAACGACCATAACACCACACTGGTCCTCTGGATAAGAAGCCATGTAACAACGACCATAACACCACGCTGGTCCTCTGGATAAGAAGCCATGC
Source organism: Salvelinus alpinus (assembly GCF_045679555.1). NCBI lineage: Eukaryota > Metazoa > Chordata > Actinopteri > Salmoniformes > Salmonidae > Salvelinus > Salvelinus alpinus. The sequence continues at coordinate 100,392,094 of NC_092090.1, forward strand.
AACAACGACCATAACACCACACTGGTCCTCTGGATAAGAAGCCATGCAACAACGACCATAACACCACACTGGTCCTCTGGATAAGAAGCCATGCAACAACGACCATAACACCACACTGGTCCTCTGGATAAGAAGCCATGTAACAACGACCATAACACCATACTGGTCCTCTGTGGATAAGAAGCCATGCAACAACGACCATAACACCACACTGGTCCTCTGGATAAGAAGCCATGCAACAACGACCATAACACCACACTGGTCCTCTGTGGATAAGAAGCCATGCAACAACGACCATAACACCACGCTGGTCCTCTGGATAAGAAGCCATGCAACAACGACCATAACACCACACTGGTCCTCTGGATAAGAAGCCATGCAACAACGACCATAACACCATACTGGTCCTCTGTGGATAAGAAGCCATGCAACAACGACCATAACACCACACTGGTCCTCTGGATAAGAAGCCATGCAACAACGACCATAACACCACACTGGTCCTCTGTGGATAAGAAGCCATGCAACAACGACCATAACACCACGCTGGTCCTCTGGATAAGAAGCCATGCAACAACGACCATAACACCACACTGGTCCTCTGGATAAGAAGCCATGCAACAACGACCATAACACCACACTGGTCCTCTGGATAAGAAGCCATGCAACAACGACCATAACACCACACTGGTCCTCTGGATAAGAAGCCATGCAACAACGACCATAACACCATACTGGTCCTCTGTGGATAAGAAGCCATGCAACAACGACCATAACACCACGCTGGTCCTCTGGATAAGAAGCCATGCAACAACGACCATAACACCACGCTGGTCCTCTGGATAAGAAGCCATGCAACAACGACCATAACACCACGCTGGTCCTCTGGATAAGAAGCCATGCAACAACGACCATAACACCACACTGGTCCTCTGGATAAGAAGCCATGCAACAACGACCATAACACCACACTGGTCCTCTGGATAAGAAGCCATGTAACAACGACCATAACACCACGCTGGTCCTCTGTGGATAAGAAGCCATGCAACAACGACCATAACACCACACTGGTCCTCTGGATAAGAAGCCATGCAACAACGACCATAACACCACACTGGTCCTCTGGATAAGAAGCCATGCAACAACGACCATAACACCACGCTGGTCCTCTGGATAAGAAGCCATGCAACAACGACCATAACACCACACTGGTCCTCTGTGGATAAGAAGCCATGTAACAACGACCATAACACCACACTGGTCCTCTGGATAAGAAGCCATGCAACAACGACCATAACACCACACTGGTCCTCTGTGGATAAGAAGCCATGTAACAACGACCATAACACCACACTGGTCCTCTGGATAAGAAGCCATGCAACAACGACCATAACACCACACTGGTCCTCTGGATAAGAAGCCATGCAACAACGACCATAACACCACACTGGTCCTCTGGATAAGAAGCCATGCAACAACGACCATAACACCACACTGGTCCTCTGGATAAGAAGCCATGCAACAACGACCATAACACCACGCTGGTCCTCTGGATAAGAAGCCATGCAACAACGACCATAACACCACACTGGTCCTCTGGATAAGAAGCCATGCAACAACGACCATAACACCACGCTGGTCCTCTGGATAAGAAGCCATGCAACAACGACCATAACACCACACTGGTCCTCTGGATAAGAAGCCATGCAACAACGACCATAACACCACACTGGTCCTCTGTGGATAAGAAGCCATGTAACAACGACCATAACACCACACTGGTCCTCTGGATAAGAAGCCATGCAACAACGACCATAACACCATACTGGTCCTCTGTGGATAAGAAGCCATGTAACAACGACCATAACACCACACTGGTCCTCTGTGGATAAGAAGCCATGTAACAACGACCATAACACCACACTGGTCCTCTGGATAAGAAGCCATGCAACAACGACCATAACACCACACTGGTCCTCTGTGGATAAGAAGCCATGCAACAACGACCATAACACCACACTGGTCCTCTGGATAAGAAGCCATGTAACAACGACCATAACACCACACTGGTCCTCTGTGGATAAGAAGCCATGCAACAACGACCATAACACCACACTGGTTCTCTCTGGATAAGAAGCCATGTAACAACGACCATAACACCACACTGGTCCTCTGGATAAGAAGCCATGCAACAACGACCATAACACCACACTGGTCCTCTGTGGATAAGAAGCCATGCAACAACGACCATAACACCACACTGGGCCTCTCGATAAGAAGCCATGTAACAACGACCATAACACCACACTGGTCCTCTGTGGATAAGAAGCCATGCAACAACGACCATAACACCACACTGGTCCTCTGTGGATAAGAAGCCATGCAACAACGACCATAACACCACACTGGTCCTCTCTGGATAAGAAGCCATGTAACAACGACCATAACACCACACTGGTCCTCTGGATAAGAAGCCATGCAACAACGACCATAACACCACGCTGGTCCTCTGGATAAGAAGCCATGCAACAACGACCATAACACCACGCTGGTCCTCTGGATAAGAAGCCATGCAACAACGACCATAACACCACACTGGTCCTCTGGATAAGAAGCCATGCAACAACGACCATAACACCACACTGGTCCTCTGGATAAGAAGCCATGTAACAACGACCATAACACCACACTGGTCCTCTGGATAAGAAGCCATGCAACAACGACCATAACACCATACTGGTCCTCTGAGGATAAGAAGCCATGTAACAACGACCATAACACCACACTGGTCCTCTGGATAAGAAGCCATGCAACAACGACCATAACACCACACTGGTCCTCTGGATAAGAAGCCATGTAACAACGACCATAACACCACACTGGTCCTCTGTGGATAAGAAGCCATGCAACAACGACCATAACACCACACTGGTCCTCTGGATAAGAAGCCATGCAACAACGACCATAACACCACACTGGTCCTCTGTGGATAAGAAGCCATGTAACAACGACCATAACACCATACTGGTCCTCTGGATAAGAAGCCATGTAACAACGACCATAACACCACACTGGTCCTCTGTGGATAAGAAGCCATGCAACAACGACCATAACACCACACTGGTCCTCTGGATAAGAAGCCATGCAACAACGACCATAACACCACACTGGTCCTCTGTGGATAAGAAGCCATGTAACAACGACCATAACACCATACTGGTCCTCTGGATAAGAAGCCATGTAACAACGACCATAACACCACGCTGGTCCTCTGGATAAGAAGCCATGCAACAACGACCATAACACCACGCTGGTCCTCTGGATAAGAAGCCATGTAACAACGACCATAACACCACACTGGTCCTCTGGATAAGAAGCCATGTAACAACGACCATAACACCACACTGGTCCTCTGGATAAGAAGCCATGTAACAACGACCATAACACCACACTGGTCCTCTGGATAAGAAGCCATGTAACAACGACCATAACACCACACTGGTCCTCTGGATAAGAAGCCATGCAACAACGACCATAACACCACGCTGGTCCTCTGGATAAGAAGCCATGTAACAACGACCATAACACCACACTGGTCCTCTGGATAAGAAGCCATGCAACAACGACCATAACACCACGCTGGTCCTCTGGATAAGAAGCCATGCAACAACGACCATAACACCACGCTGGTCCTCGGGATAAGAAGCCATGTAACAACGACCATAACACCACACTGGTCCTCTGTGGATAAGAAGCCATGCAACAACGACCATAACACCACACTGGTCCTCTGTGGATAAGAAGCCATGCAACAACGACCATAACACCACACTGGTCCTCTGGATAAGAAGCCATGTAACAACGACCATAACACCACACTGGTCCTCTGGATAAGAAGCCATGCAACAACGACCATAACACCACGCTGGTCCTCTGGATAAGAAGCCATGCAACAACGACCATAACACCACACTGGTCCTCTGTGGATAAGAAGCCATGCAACAACGACCATAACACCACACTGGTCCTCTGGATAAGAAGCCATGCAACAACGACCATAACACCACACTGGTCCTCTGGATAAGAAGCCATGTAACAACGACCATAACACCACACTGGTCCTCTGTGGATAAGAAGCCATGCAACAACGACCATAACACCACGCTGGTCCTCTGGATAAGAAGCCATGCAACAACGACCATAACACCACACTGGTCCTCTGGATAAGAAGCCATGCAACAACGACCATAACACCACACTGGTCCTCTGGATAAGAAGCCATGCAACAACGACCATAACACCACACTGGTCCTCTGGATAAGAAGCCATGTAACAACGACCATAACACCACGCTGGTCCTCTAGATAAGAAGCCATGCAACAACGACCATAACACCACGCTGGTCCTCTGTGGATAAGAAGCCATGCAACAACGACCATAACACCACACTGGTCCTCTGGATAAGAAGCCATGCAACAACGACCATAACACCACGCTGGTCCTCTGGATAAGAAGCCATGCAACAACGACCATAACACCACGCTGGTCCTCTGGATAAGAAGCCATGCAACAACGACCATAACACCACACTGGTCCTCTGTGGATAAGAAGCCATGCAACAACGACCATAACACCACGCTGGTCCTCTGGATAAGAAGCCATGCAACAACGACCATAACACCACACTGGTCCTCTGGATAAGAAGCCATGCAACAACGACCATAACACCACGCTGGTCCTCTGTGGATAAGAAGCCATGCAACAACGACCATAACACCACGCTGGTCCTCTGTGGATAAGAAGCCATGCAACAACGACCATAACACCACACTGGTCCTCTGGATAAGAAGCCATGCAACAACGACCATAACACCACGCTGGTCCTCTGTGGATAAGAAGCCATGTAACAACGACCATAACACCACGCTGGTCCTCTGGATAAGAAGCCATGCAACAACGACCATAACACCACGCTGGTCCTCTGTGGATAAGAAGCCATGTAACAACGACCATAACACCATACTGGTCCTCTGGATAAGAAGCCATGCAACAACGACCATAACACCACACTGGTCCTCTGGATAAGAAGCCATGCAACAACGACCATAACACCACACTGGTCCTCTGGATAAGAAGCCATGCAACAACGACCATAACACCATAGTGGTCCTCTGGATAAGAAGCCATGCAACAACGACCATAACACCACGCTGGTCCTCTGGATAAGAAGCCATGCAACAACGACCATAACACCACACTGGTCCTCTGGATAAGAAGCCATGCAACAACGACCATAACACCACACTGGTCCTCTGGATAAGAAGCCATGCAACAACGACCATAACACCACGCTGGTCCTCTGGATAAGAAGCCATGCAACAACGACCATAACACCACACTGGTCCTCTAGATAAGAAGCCATGTAACAACGACCATAACACCACACTGGTTCTCTGGATAAGAAGCCATGCAACAACGACCATAACACCACACTGGTCCTCTGGATAAGAAGCCATGTAACAACGACCATAACACCACACTGGTCCTCTGGATAAGAAGCCATGCAACAACGACCGTAACACCACACTGGTCCTCTAGATAAGAAGCCATGTAACAACGACCATAACACCACACTGGTCCTCTAGATAAGAAGCCATGTAACAACGACCATAACACCACACTGGTCCTCTGGATAAGAAGCCATGCAACAACGACCATAACACCATACTGGTCCTCTGGATAAGAAGCCATGTAACAACGACCATAACACCACACTGGTCCTCTAGATAAGAAGCCATGTAACAACGACCATAACACCACACTGGTCCTCTAGATAAGAAGCCATGTAACAACGACCATAACACCACACTGGTCCTCTGGATAAGAAGCCATGTAACAACGACCATAACACCACACTGGTCCTCTCTGGATAAGAAGCCATGCAACAACGACCATAACACCACACTGGTCCTCTGGATAAGAAGCCATGCAACAACGACCATAACACCACACTGGTCCTCTCTGGATAAGAAGCCATGTAACAACGACCATAACACCACACTGGTCCTCTGGATAAGAAGCCATGTAACAACGACCATAACACCACACTGGTCCTCTGGATAAGAAGCCATGTAACAACGACCATAACACCACACTGGTCCTCTGGATAAGAAGCCATGCAACAACGACCATAACACCATACTGGTCCTCTGGATAAGAAGCCATGCAACAACGACCATAACACCACACTGGTCCTCTGGATAAGAAGCCATGTAACAATGACCATAACACCACGCTGGTCCTCTGGATAAGAAGCCATGTAACAATGACCATAACACCACGCTGGTCCTCTGGATAAGAAGCCATGTAACAATGACCATAACACCATACTGATCCTCTGGATAAGAAGCCATGCAACAACGACCATAACACCATACTGGTCCTCTGGATAAGAAGCCATGCAACAACGACCATAACACCACACTGGTCCTCTGGATAAGAAGCCATGTAACAATGACCATAACACCACGCTGGTCCTCTGGATAAGAAGCCATGCAACAACGACCATAACACCACGCTGGTCCTCTGGATAAGAAGCCATGTAACAACGACCATAACACCACACTGGTCCTCTGGATAAGAAGCCATGTAACAACGACCATAACACCACACTGGTCCTCTGGATAAGAAGCCATGTAACAACGACCATAACACCACGCTGGTCCTCTGGATAAGAAGCCATGTAACAATGACCATAACACCACGCTGGTCCTCTGGATAAGAAGCCATGTAACAACGACCATAACACCACGCTGGTCCTCTGGATAAGAAGCCATGCAACAACGACCATAACACCACACTGGTCCTCTGGATAAGAAGCCATGCAACAACGACCATAACACCACACTGGTCCTCTGGATAAGAAGCCATGTAACAACGACCATAACACCACGCTGGTCCTCTGGATAAGAAGCCATGCAACAACGACCATAACACCACACTGGTCCTCTGGATAAGAAGCCATGCAACAACGACCATAACACCACACTGGTCCTCTGGATAAGAAGCCATGTAACAACGACCATAACACCACACTGGTCCTCTGGATAAGAAGCCATGTAACAACGACCATAACACCACACTGGTCCTCTGGATAAGAAGCCATGCAACAACGACCATAACACCACGCTGGTCCTCTGGATAAGAAGCCATGCAACAACGACCATAACACCACACACCTTTTAATAAATTATCTGAAAGCTGATTCACATTTTTTGTACTGCTATTGGTGTTAATTAGTTCAACTTGTCTTCCTAAAGCCTGTCTGGAGACTGTTTCAAAATCTCCCTCTTCCCCGGACCCTGCTACCTCAGCTCGGTCTATTCACTAGGAAGTTAACGTGTCATAACAAGGGAGGGACCTACCTGAATTTGGAACCATAAAAGATGCACTTGTTTTCCTTTTTCCATTGCAAAATTATTTGCTACCGTCTGGACTAATGAATATGACCCTGGTTGAATCCGAGTGAACTCTGCCTGACTGAAGAGAAACAATGGTGGTAAGTTCAGTGGGTCTGCCTGCCCTCGACTGACCGTCCGGTTTGTCTCCCTAGCTTGCTCTCTAGCCAGGCTGGGCACGTTGCTGTTTTGTGACAATCCAACACGTTCACTGCCCGGGCCTTGGTTGTTGTCATCAGCCTGCTGACAACCTGGATAAACCAGAACACTGCGCTTTTTCATCTGAGCGTGCAGTGGGATTTAACCCAGTTTCAGTGGCCCGGCTGCCCCCTCCATGGACTGGGAAAGCCAGTTTCCTCCATGCTACGGAGAAATGGGACGTAAAAGACTCAAGCACGAGTCTCCTCCATGTTAAGAGGAAATGGGACGTATTGACTCAAGTGCGAGTCTCCTCCATGTTACGGGGAAATGGGACGTAAAAGACTCAAGCACGAGTCTCCTCCATGTTAAGAGGAAATGGGACGTAATTGACTCAAGTGCGAGTCTCCTCCATGTTACGGGGAAATGGGACGTAAAAGACTCAAGCACGAGTCTCCTCCATGTTAAGAGGAAATGGGACGTATTGACTCAAGCGCGAGTCTCCTCCATGTTACGGGGAAATGGGACGTAAAAGACTCAAGCACGAGTCTCCTCCATGTTAAGAGGAAATGGGACGTATTGACTCAAGCGCGAGTCTCCTCCATGCTACGGGGAAATGGGACATAAAAGACTCAAGCGCGAGTCTCCTCCATGTTACGGGGAAATGGGACGTAAAAGACTCAAGCGCGAGTCTCCTCCATGTTACGGGGAAATGGGACGTAAAAGACTCAAGTGCGAGTCTCCTCCATGTTACGGGGAAATGGGACGTAAAAGACTCAAGCACGAGTCTCCTCCATGTTAAGAGGAAATGGGACGTATTGACTCAAGTGCGAGTCTCCTCCATGTTACGGGGAAATGGGACGTAAAAGACTCAAGCACGAGTCTCCTCCATGTTAAGAGGAAATGGGACGTATTGACTCAAGTGCGAGTCTCCTCCATGTTACGGGAAAATGGGATGTAAAAGACTCAAGCACGAGTCTCCTCCATGTTAAGAGGAAATGGGACGTATTGACTCAAGTGCGAGTCTCCTCCATGTTACGGGGAAATGGGACGTAAAAGACTCAAGCACGAGTCTCCTCCATGTTACGAGGAAATGGGACATAAAAGACTCAAGCGCGAGTCTCCTCCATGTTACGGGGAAATGGGACGTAAAAGACTCAAGCACGAGTCTCCTCCATGTTAAGAGGAAATGGGACGTATTGACTCAAGTGCGAGTCTCCTCCATGTTACGGGGAAATGGGACGTAAAAGACTCAAGCACGAGTCTCCTCCATGTTAAGAGGAAATGGGACGTATTGACTCAAGCGCGAGTCTCCTCCATGTTACGGGGAAATGGGACGTAAAAGACTCAAGTGCGAGTCTCCTCCGTGTTACAGGGAAATGGGATGTAAAAATCTCAAGCGCGAGTCTCCTCCATGCTACGGGGATATGGGATGTGGGGGATGGAGATATGTTTTGAATGTAGCCTAGTGATGTTGCGTTTCACATAGCTTCCACCTATGGGAAACGTTCCAGGTGTTGCACCTTTTTAATATTAGGCCTATTCCAAGACTCCCACGAAGAAGAACCCATAGTGTGACCATCCATGGCTGTTCATTTCTAGCCTATGTTGTCCCCGGACCCTGCTACCTCAGCTCGGTCTATTCACTAGGAAGTAAACGGGTCATAACAAGGGAGGGACCTACCTGAATTTGGAACGATAAAAGATGCACTTGTTTTCCTTTTTCCATTGCAAAATTATTTGCTACCGTCTGGACTAATGAATATGACCCTGGTTGAATCCGAGTGAACTCTGCCTGACTGAAGAGAAACAATGGTGGTAAGTTCAGTGGGTCTGCCTGCCCTCGACTGACCGTCCGGTTTGTCTCTCTAGCTTGCTCTCTAGCCAGGCTGGGCACGTTGCTGTTTTGTGACAATCCAACACGTTCACTGCCCGGGCCTTGGTTGTTGTCATCAGCCTGCTGACAACCTGGGGTAAACCAGAACACTGCTCTTTTTCATCTGAGCGTGCAGTGGGATTTAACCGAGTTTCAGTGGCCCGCCTGCCCCCTCCATGGACTGGGAAAGACAGTCTCCCTCACTGGGAGGTGTGCACCTTAAAACTTTTTAGGGATAGGGGGCAGCATTTTCACTTTGGATGAATAGCGTGCTCATAGTGAACTGCCTCCTACTCTGTCCCAGATGCTAATATATGCATAGTATTATTACTATTGGATAGAAAACACTCTGAAGTTTCTAAAACTGTTTGAATTATGTCTGTGAGTATAACAGAACTCATATGGCAGGCAAACTTCCAAACAGGAAGTGGAATTTCCGTGGCTGGTTGATTTTCAACTCATCGCCTATTCACATCCCAGTAAGATATGGATCTGTTCGCACTTCCTACGCCTTCCACTAGATGTCAACAGTCTGTAGAACGTTGAATGAAGCCTCTAGTGAGATGTGGGGCCGGATGGCAGCTGTTTGAGTCAGTGGTCTGGCCGACTGCCAGTTCCTGGTCAAGCGCATTCCTCATGATATCGCCTTGCGTTCCATTACTTCTGTAGACACAAAGGAATGCTCCGGTTGGAACGTTATTAGATATATATGATAACAACATCCTGAAGATTGATTCTCTACTTAGTTTGACAAGTTTATTCGACCTGTAATATAACTTTTTGAAGTTTTCGTCCGAGTTCGCCTGGACCGCCGCCAGCGTTTGGACATTTGAACTAAACGTGCTAGCAAAAGTAGCTACATAAATATTTGACATTAGCGAACAAAACAACAATTTATTGTGGAACTACGATTCCTGGGAGTGCATTCTGATGAAGATCATCAAAGGTAAGGGAATATTTATGATGTAATTTCGTATTTCTGTTGACTCCAACATGGCGGAGAAATGTTGTGTATATCTGAGCGCAGTCTCAGATTATTGCATGGTGTGCTTTTTCCTTCAAGTTTTTTTTAAATCTGACACAGCGTTTGAATTAAGAACAAGTGTATCTTTAATTCTAAGTAAAACATGTATCTTTCATCAACGTTTATGATGAGTATTTCCCGTTATTTGATGTGGCTCTCTGCAATTTCTCCAGATATTTTGGAGGCATTTCTGAACATGGCGCCAATGTAAACTGAGATTTTTGGATATAAATATGCACATTATCAACAAAACATACATGTATTGTGTAACATGATGTCCTATGAGTGTCATCTGATGAAGATCATCAAATGTTAGTGATTCATTTTATCTCTATTTCTGCTTTTTGTGACTCCTATCTTTGGCTGGGAAAAATGGCTGTGTGTTTTTTGGACTTGGCGGTGATCTAACATAAATATATGTTGTGTTTTCGCTGTAAAACATGTTTGAAATCGGACACGATGGGTAGATTAACAAGATGTTTATCTTTCATTTGCTGTATCGGACTTGTTAATGTGTGAAAGTTACATATTTCAAAAAAATATTTTTGAATTTCCCGCGCTGCCTTTTCAGCGGAATGTTATGGGGGGGTTCCGCTAGCGGAACGTGTGGCCTAGAAAGGTTAATATTTCGTGACAAGCTATCAGCCAGTAGCCTACGTTGTCATTCACATGTCACAGATCCCCCCCCACCCCAGTCTACCCCACAGACACAGTCTCCCCGGTTTGTTTAGGGCTCTGTTGGCTGGCTAGGCTTGCTGCTTTGTCGTGACAAGTCAGCACGTCCACTACTCCACACAGAGCCATCCCAGTCCTTCTTCAGGCACTCGGTGGCAGTGAGCCGGGGACATTTGGCCGGTGAGCCAACATAAAGTCTGTCGTCAACTCATCAGCAGACCAGGGTTAAAAGAGTATTTGAAATCTTTCAAATATTTCAGCTGTGTTTGATTGAGCTTGTGTGGTGTGATAGAACCAATCGAATAATCCCAACAGCCCAAAAGGAACTCCAGGTAGGCTGGGGGGAAAACGTTTAAAGTATTTGAAAGATGTAAATTATATAGATTATTTTTTTTGTCACATACACTGGATTGGTGCAGTGAAATGTGTTGTACTACTATGGCTGGGCCTGTAAAACATCGCCCCTGGAGAAAATAAGGGTTAAGTGCCTTGCTCAAGAGCACATCGAAGAGTTTTCACCTTGTCGGCTCGAGTATTCGAATCAACAAGCTTTCGGTTACTGGCCCAATGCGCTAACCACTAGGCTGCCTAGCGCCCTAATGTTTGAAAATACTGTTTGAACCCTTGCAGGTCGGGTTAACAGCAAGCAGGAGCCAGAAACTCACCAGACAGAACTAATGGGGAAGGAATAGAATCCCCCTGTCTGTCTGTCTGTCTGTCTGTCTGTCTGTCTGTCTGTCTGTCTGTCTGTCTGTCTGTCTGTCTGTCTGTCTGTCTGTCTGTCTGTCTGTCTGTCTGTCCCGTCTTTCCCTCCCTCCCTCCCTCCCTCCCTCCCTCCCTCCCTCCCTCCCTCCCTCCCTCCTAACCTTCTTCTACTCCAACTCTATGCATCATGGCTCTTACAGGGAAGGAAAATCATCACAGCCTGTCTGGTTGTCCTTTCTCTCCTTTCACTTTCTCCTCCTCCTTCCTTCCTTCCTTCCTTCCTTCCTTCCTTCCTTCCTTCCTTCCTTCCTTCCTTCCTTCCTTCCTTCCTTCCTTCCTTCCTTCCTTCCTTCCTTCCTTCCTTCCTTCCTTCCTTCCTTCCTTCCTCCAACCCTCCCTCCCTCCCTCCTAACCTTCTTCTACTCCAACTTTATGCATCATGGATCTTACAGGGAAGGAAAATCATCACAGCCTGTCTGTCTGTCCCTCCTCTCCATTCACTTTCCCCTCCCTCCCTCCCTCCCTCCCTCCCTCCCTCCCTCCCTCCATCCCTCCCTCCCTCCCTCCCTCCCTCCCTCCCTCCATCCCTCCCTCCCTCCCTCCCTCCCTCCCTCCCTCCCTCCCTCCCTCCCTCCCTCCCCTCCCTTCTTCCCCTCCACTGAGTCCTCTGAGACGGTTAATTTTCGGTGGAAGTTCCTAACTTGTTTCCATAATGCTGTGTGTGTGTGTGTGTGTGTGTGTGTGTGTGTGTGTGTGTGTGTGTGTGTGTGTGTGTGTGTGTGTGTGTGTGTGTGTGTGTGTGTGTGTGTGTGTGTGTGTGTGTGTGTGTGTGTGTGTGTGTGATTGTGTATGCCTGATTCTTTGCATGAACCGTCTGTTCTGACTTCCTGTGTTGCAGGTCGGTGAGCCTTATGGGATGGAGGCTGGCAGAGAAAGCATGACGAGAAGCAACTCATCACCGTGGACGAGAAGCTGGTGAGTAGGAGGCCACACACACACACACACAGGGTTCTACAGTGCAACCATTTTACTTGAATACGCATCAAAATATTTTTCTGTGCGAACTGGAATTTTTATTTAGGAGTGGCAGTGCACCTTGACAATTTATGGATTCTAACTTTATTATGATGAAGGATTCTAGATTTATTATGATGAAGGATTCTAGATTTATTATAATGAAGGATTCTGGATTGATTAAACTGAAGGATTCTAACTTTATTATAATGAAGGATTCTAGATTTATTATAATGAAGGATTCTAGATTTATTAAACTGAAGGATTCTAACTTTATTATAATGAAGGATTCTAGATTTATTAAACTGAAGGATTCTGGTATAATAAAATTTATGATTCTAGCTTTATTAAAATGAAGGCAGGCAGGAGGGAGGTACAATTGAAGTCAGAAGTTTACATATACTTAGGTTGGAGTCATTAAAACTTGTTTTTCAACCACTAAACAAATTTCTTGTTAACAAACTACAGTTTTGGCAAGTTGATGAGGACATCTACTTTGTGCATGACTGTCACGGCCGTCGAAAGAACTGGACCAAAGCTCAGCGCAGCGTACATTTCCCTTGATTTAGAATGACGCCAACAAAAACAATAAACAATACAAGAACGACCGTGAAGCTTAAGGGCTATGTGCCACAAACAAAGACAACTATCCACACATAAAGGAGGGAAACGGGCTACCTAAGTATGGTTCCCAATCAGAGACAACGATAGACCACTGTCCCTGATTGAGAACCATACCTGGCCAAAACATAGAAATACAAAATCATAGAAAACAAAACATAGAATGCCCATCCCAAATCACACCCTGACCAAACCAAATAGAGATATAAAAAGGCTCTCTAAGGTCTGGGCGTTACAGTACCACCCCCACCCCCCCCCCCCCCCCCCAAAGGTGCGTACTCCTGCCGCAAAACCTGAACCTATAGGGGAGGGTCTGGGTGGGCATCTATCCACGGTGGAGGCTCAGGTGCGGGATGCAGACCCCCCCGCTCCACCACTTGCTCACCCAACTTTGGTGGCACCTCTGGTGCGGGGACCCTCGTCGCCGACCCCTGGACTGGGCACCCTCGTTGCGGGCCCCAGACTGGGCACCCTCGTTGCGGGCCCCGGACTGAGCACCCTCGTTGCGGCCCCGGACTGGGCACCCCCGTTGCGGGCCCCGGACTGGGGACCCTCGTTGCGGGCCCCGGACTGGGCACCCTCGTTGCAGGCCCCGGACTGAGCACCCTCGTTGCGGCCCCGGACTGGGCACCCCCGTTGCGGGCCCCGGACTGGGCACCCCCGTTGCGGCCCCGGACTGGGCACCCTCGTTGCGGGCCCCGGACTGGGGACCCTCGTTGCGGCCCCGGACTGGGCACCCTCGTTGCGGGCCCCGGACTGGGCACCCTCGTTGCGGGCCCCGGACTGGGCACCCTCGTTGCGGGCCCCGGACTGGGGACCCTCGTCGCCGACCCCTGGACTGGGGACCCTCGTCGCCGACCCCTGGACTGGGCACCCTCGTCGCCGACCCCTGGACTGGGCACCCTCGTTGCGGGCCCCGGACTGGGCACCCTCGTCGCCGACCCCCGGACTGGGCACCCTCGTTGCGGCCCCGGACTGGGCACCCCCGTTGCGGGCCCCGGACTGGGCACCCTCGTTGCGGGCCCCGGACTGAGCACCCTCGTTGCGGCCCCGGACTGGGCACTCCCGTTGCGGGCCCCGGACTGGGCACCCCCGTTGCGGCCCCGGACTGGGCACCCTCGTTGCGGGCCCCGGACTGGGCACCCTCGTTGCGGGCCCCGGACTGGGGACCCTCGTTGCGGGCCCCGGACTGGGGACCCTCGTTGCGGGCCCCGGACTGGGCACCCTCGTTGCGGGCCCCGGACTGGGGATCCTCATTGCGGGCCCCGGACTGGGGACCCTCGTGGCCGACCCCTGGACTGGGGACCCTCGTCGCCGACCCCTGGACTGGGCACCCTCGTTGCGGGCCCCAGACTGGGCACCCCCGTTGCGGGCCCCGGACTGGGCACCCTCGTTGCGGGCCCCGGACTGAGCACCCTCGTTGCGGCCCCGGACTGGGCACCCTCGTTGCGGGCCCCGGACTGGGCACCCCCGTTGCGGCCCCGGACTGGGCACCCTCGTTGCGGCCCCGGACTGGGCACCCTCGTTGCGGGCCCCGGACTGGGCACCCTCGTTGCGGCCCCGGACTGGGCACCCTCGTTGCGGCCCCGGACTGGGCACCCTCGTTGCGGGCCCCGGACTGGGCACCCTCGTTGCGGCCCCGGACTGGGCACCCTCGTTGCGGGCCGTCGCTGGAGACTCCAGACTGGAGACCGTCGCTGGAGACTCCGGCAAAAATACATTTTTTTTTTAATTAAACAAGAAAATGACACAACAATAACAAGGCAATATACAGGGGGTACCGGTACCAAGACAATGTGTGGGGTACCGGTACCAAGACAATGTGTGGGGTACCGGTACCAAGACAATGTGTGGGGTACAGGTACCAAGACAATGTGTGGGGTACCAGTACCAAGACAATGTGTGGGGTACAGGTACCAAGTCAATGTGTGGGGTACAGGTACCAAGTCAATGTGTGGGGTACAGGTACCAAGTCAATGTGTGGGGTACAGGTACCAAGTCAATGTGTGGGGTACCGGTACCAAGTCAATGTGTGGGGTACCGGTACCAAGTCAATGTGTGGGGTACCGGTACCAAGTCAATGTGTGGGGTACCGGTACCAAGTCAATGTGTGGGGTACCGGTACCAAGTCAATGTGTGGGTACAGGTACCAAGTCAATGTGTGGGTACCGGTACCAAGTCAATGTGTGTGTGGTGTACAGGTACCAAGTCAATGTGTGGGGTACCGGTACCAAGTCAATGTGTGTGTGGTGTACAGGTACCAAGACAATGTGTGGGGTACCGGTACCAAGTCAATGTGTGGGTACAGGTACCAAGTCAATGTGTGGGGTACCGGTACCAAGTCAATGTGTGGGGTACCGGTATCAAGTCAATGTGTGGGGTGCAGGTACCAAGTCAATGTGTGGGTACAGGTACCAAGTCAATGTGTGGGGTACCGGTACCAAGTCAATGTGTGGGGTACCGGTACCAAGTCAATGTGTGGGGTACCGGTACCAAGTCAATGTGTGGGTACCGGTACCAAGTCAATGTGTGTGTGGTGTACAGGTACCAAGTCAATGTGTGGGGTACCAGTACCAAGTCAATGTGTGGGGTACCGGTACCAAGTCAATGTGTGGGGTACCGGTACCAAGTCAATGTGTGGGTACAGGTACCAAGTCAATGTGTGGGGTACCGGTACCAAGTCAATGTGTGGGGTACCGGTACCAAGTCAATGTGTGTGTGGTGTACAGGTACCAAGACAATGTGTGGGGTACCGGTACCAAGTCAATGTGTGGGTACAGGTACCAAGTCAATGTGTGGGGTACCGGTACCAAGTCAATGTGTGGGGTACCGGTACCAAGTCAATGTGTGTGTGGTGTACAGGTACCAAGTCAATGTGTGGGGTACCGGTACCAAGACAATGTGTGGGGTACCGGTACCAAGTCAATGTGTGTGTGGTGTACAGGTACCAAGTCAATGTGTGGGGTACCGGTACCAAGTCAATGTGTGGGGTACCGGTACCAAGTCAATGTGTGGGGTACAGGTACCAAGTCAATGTGTGGGGTACCGGTACCAAGTCAATGTGTGGGGTACCGGTACCAAGTCAATGTGTGTGTGGTGTACAGGTACCAAGTCAATGTGTGGGGTACCGGTACCAAGACAATGTGTGGGGTACCGGTACCAAGTCAATGTGTGTGTGGTGTACAGGTACTAGGTCAATGTGTGGGGTACCGGTACCAAGTCAATGTGTGGGGTACCGGTACCAAGTCAATGTGTGGGGTACAGGTACCAAGTCAATGTGTGGGGTACCGGTACCAAGTCAATGTGTGGGGTACCGGTACCAAGTCAATGTGTGGGGTACAGGTACCAAGTCAATGTGTGGGGTACAGGTACTAAGTCAATGTGTGGGGTACAGGTACCAAGTCAATGTGTGGGGTACCGGTACCAAGTCAATGTGTGGGGTACCGGTACCAAGTCAATGTGTGGGGTACAGGTACCAAGTCAATGTGTGGGGTACCGGTACCAAGTCAATGTGTGGGGTACCGGTACCAAGTCAATGTGTGGGGTACCGGTACCAAGTCAATGTGTGGGGTACCGGTATCAAGTCAATGTGTGGGGTGCAGGTACCAAGTCAATGTGTGGGTACAGGTACCAAGTCAATGTGTGGGGTACCGGTACCAAGTCAATGTGTGGGTACAGGTACCAAGTCAATGTGTGGGTACCGGTACCAAGTCAATGTGTGTGTGGTGTACAGGTACCAAGTCAATGTGTGGGGTACCGGTACCAAGTCAATGTGTGTGTGGTGTACAGGTACCAAGACAATGTGTGGGGTACCGGTACCAAGTCAATGTGTGGGTACAGGTACCAAGTCAATGTGTGGGGTACCGGTACCAAGTCAATGTGTGGGGTACCGGTACCAAGTCAATGTGTGTGTGGTGTACAGGTACCAAGTCAATGTGTGGGGTACCGGTACCAAGACAATGTGTGGGGTACCGGTACCAAGTCAATGTGTGTGTGGTGTACAGGTACCAAGTCAATGTGTGGGGTACCGGTACCAAGTCAATGTGTGGGGTACCGGTACCAAGTCAATGTGTGGGGTACAGGTACCAAGTCAATGTGTGGGGTACCGGTACCAAGTCAATGTGTGGGGTACCGGTACCAAGTCAATGTGTGGGGTACAGGTACCAAGTCAATGTGTGGGGTACAGGTACTAAGTCAATGTGTGGGGTACAGGTACCAAGTCAATGTGTGGGGTACCGGTACCAAGTCAATGTGTGGGGTACCGGTACCAAGTCAATGTGTGGGGTACAGGTACCAAGTCAATGTGTGGGGTACCGGTATCAAGTCAATGTGTGGGGTGCAGGTACCAAGTCAATGTGTGGGTACAGGTACCAAGTCAATGTGTGGGGTACCGGTACCAAGTCAATGTGTGGGTACAGGTACCAAGTCAATGTGTGGGTACCGGTACCAAGTCAATGTGTGTGTGGTGTACAGGTACCAAGTCAATGTGTGGGGTACCAGTACCAAGTCAATGTGTGGGGTACCGGTACCAAGTCAATGTGTGGGGTACCGGTACCAAGTCAATGTGTGGGTACAGGTACCAAGTCAATGTGTGGGGTACCGGTACCAAGTCAATGTGTGGGGTACCGGTACCAAGTCAATGTGTGTGTGGTGTACAGGTACCAAGTCAATGTGTGGGGTACCGGTACCAAGACAATGTGTGGGGTACCGGTACCAAGTCAATGTGTGTGTGGTGTACAGGTACCAAGTCAATGTGTGGGGTACCGGTACCAAGTCAATGTGTGTGTGGTGTACAGGTACCAAGTCAATGTGTGGGGTACCGGTACCAAGTCAATGTGTGGGGTACAGGTACCAAGTCAATGTGTGGGGTACCGGTACCAAGTCAATGTGTGGGGTACCGGTACCAAGTCAATGTGTGGGCTACAGGTACCAAGTCAATGTGTGGGGTACCGGTACCAAGTCAATGTGTGGGGTACCGGTACCAAGTCAATGTGTGGGGTACAGGTACCAAGTCAATGTGTGGGGTGCAGGTACCAAGTCAATGTGTGGGTACAGGTACCAAGTCAATGTGTGGGGTACCGGTACCAAGTCAATGTGTGGGTACAGGTACCAAGTCAATGTGTGGGTACCGGTACCAAGTCAATGTGTGTGTGGTGTACAGGTACCAAGACAATGTGTGGGGTACCGGTACCAAGTCAATGTGTGGGTACAGGTACCAAGTCAATGTGTGGGGTACCGGTACCAAGTCAATGTGTGGGGTACCGGTACCAAGTCAATGTGTGTGTGGTGTACAGGTACCAAGTCAATGTGTGGGGTACCGGTACCAAGACAATGTGTGGGGTACCGGTACCAAGTCAATGTGTGTGTGGTGTACAGGTACCAAGTCAATGTGTGGGGTACCGGTACCAAGTCATTGTGTGGGGTACAGGTACCAAGTCAATGTGTGGGGTACCGGTACCAAGTCAATGTGTGGGGTACCGGTACCAAGTCAATGTGTGGGGTACAGGTACCAAGTCAATGTGTGGGGTACAGGTACTAAGTCAATGTGTGGGGTACAGGTACCAAGTCAATGTGTGGGGTACAGGTACCAAGTCAATGTGTGGGGTACAGGTACCAAGTCAATGTGTGTGTACAGGTACCAAGTCAATGTGTGGGGTACAGGTACCAAGTCAATGTGTGGGGTACCGGTACCAAGTCAATGTGTGGGGTACAGGTACCAAGTCAATGTGTGGGGTACCGGTTAGTTGAGGTCATTTGTAAAGTAACTATGCGTAGATAATAAACAGCGAGTAGCAGCTGTGTTAAAACAAGGTGTGGGGGATCATGTAAATAGCCCAGGTGGCCATTTGATGAATTTTTCAGCAGTCTTATCTTTATTTTAATAATTAGGCAGGTCAGTTAACTTGTCACTACAGGGGGTGCTGTTTCAACTTCGACATTTAGCGTTCCCAAATTAAACTGCCTCGTACTCAATTCTTGCTCGTACAATATGCATATTATTATTACTATTGGATAGAAAACAATCTCTAGTTTCTAAAACCGTTTGAATTATGTCTGTGGGTGAACCAGAACTCTTTCTGCAGCGAAATTCATGACAGGAACTGCGAAGGTCTGAAAACTAGGCTCTGTGCTCAGATCAGTTTAAAGCTCTGTATGTATCCTATGGGTCGACATGAACTGCACCCGCCTTCCCCTGGATGTCAGTAACCAATGAGAATTGGAATGGAGTTTCTACGTAGCTCTCAGACCTTATAAAAGGCCATGACATGCAGTGTCCGCTCTTTTCGACTTTCGTCAAGACGCAGAAGAGGACATCAGGATGGCATGCTCAAACGCTCTCGTTTTAGGCCCTATATATATCCGTCTGTGATTTAATTCGATTTAGGTGTTAGAAACATCATAACGAAGTTATTTTAAACCGAGTTATATCAGTTTATGCGAGTATATTGCTATTTTCGGAATTTCCTTAGTATTGCGTTTTGGGGATTTGGGGATGTTGTGGCCACATAGCTGTTGTTAGCTGCTAATTCTGAAGTTGAAGACGACGTTTTACAACCAAGCAACGATTCTTTTGGACGAAGGACACCTTGCCCAAGATTCTGATGGAAGCTCGTCCAAAAGTAAGAGCTATTTATGATGTTATTCCGTATTTATGTGGAAAAATGTAAAAGTGTTTGGCCGCTATTATTGCGGCACTGGTCTGGCTGTAACGCACACTGTATGTCTAGTAACGTTAATTTTAAAAATCGAACACAGCGATTGCATTAACAACTAATTTATCTTTCATTTGCTGTCCAACTTGTATTTTTTTGTCAAGTTTATGAATAGTTTTCGATTAGAATAGGTGCTTCTCCAAGATGGCGCCGGTCAGATTGCTCTAAGTTTTGGCCACCATTCTCAGTGTATAACCACAATTTGTGCCGCTAAATGTGCACATTTTCGAACAAACTCTATATGCATTGTGTAATATGATGTTATAGGACTGTCATCTGAAGAATTCTGAGAAGGTTAGTGAAAAAATTTATATCTTTTGGTGGCTTATACTTATCGCTATGTTTTTGCTTGAATCAATGCTGTTGTGATGTTTGCTATTGTGGTAAGCTAATATAACGTTATATTGTGTTTTCGCTGTAAAACACTTAGAAAATCTGAAATATTGTCTGGATTCACAAGATCTGTGTCTTTCAATTGCTGTACGCTGTGTATTTTTAAGAAATGTTTTATGATGAGTAATTAGGTAATACACGTTACTCTCTGTAGTTATTCTAGTCGCTTCGGTGAGAGTTGTGATGGTGGCTGCAATTGTAAACTATGATTTATACCTGAAATATGCACATTTTTCTAACAAAACATATGCTATACAATAAATATGTTATCAGACTGTCATCTGATGAAGTTTTTTCTTGGTTAGTGGCTATTTATATCTTTATTTGGTCGAATTAGTGATGGCTACCTACGCAGGGAAAAATGGTGGAGAAAAAAAAAGTTGTGTCTTTTGCTATGGTGGTTAGCTAATAGAAATACATATTTTGTCTTCCCTGTAAAACATTTAAAAAATCGGAAATGATGGCTGGATTCACAAGATCTGTATCTTTCATTTGGTGTCTTGGACTTGTGATTTCATGAACATTTTATTATATGATATCCCTGTGGCTTTAGGCTAGGCTATGCTAGTCAGCTTTTTTGATGGGGGGGATCCCGGATCCGGGGTTGTGACTCATTAGAGGGTTAACTGCCTTGATCAGGGGCAGAACGACAGATTTGTACCTTGTCAGCTCAGGGATTCAATCTAACAACCTTTTGGTTACTGGCCCAATGCTCTAACCACTAGGCTACCTGCCACCCCAGGCAGGTTTGGCAACCAGTCAGGATGCTGTCAATGGTGCAGCTGTAGATCTTTTTGAGGATCAGAGGATCCATGACAAATTTTTTCAGTCACCTGAGTGGGGAATAGGTGTTGTCGTACCCTCTTCACAACTGTCTTGATGTGCTTGGACCATGTTAGTTTGTTGGTGATGTGGACGCCAAGGAACTTGAAGCTCATGGGAAAATGTGCCCTCTTCACAACTGTCTTGTTGCGTTTTGATAGTTTGTTGGTGATGTGGACACATCTCGAGCCGTTCCACGTCAGTCCCGTTGATGTGAATGGGGGCCTGTTCGGCACTCCTTTTCCTATTGTCCCCAATCAGCTCTTTTGTCTTGCTCACGTTGAGGGAGAGGTTGTTGTCCTGACACCACACTGCCAGGTCTCTGACCTCCTCCCTATAGGCTATCTCAGCGTTGTCGGTGATCAGGCCTACCACTGTTGTGCTTGGCCACGCAGTCGTGGTTGATCAGGGAGTACAGGAGGGGACTAAGCACGCACCTCTGAGGGTTCCCAGTGTTGAGGATCAGCGGGCCAGATGTGTTGCTGCCTACCCTTACCACCTGGGGGCGGCCCGTCAGGAAGTCTAGGATCCAGTTGCAGTTTATTTGTCTCCTTTTTCTGAAGGTTTCCTCCCTACACATTAGAGCATAAAGATCTCTCAAGGCAAAGACTCATTTAATTTGTTCTAGAAATCCAAGGTCTTCACAGCTTGTTGTCCTTCTCATCTGTCCACATTGTTGTATAACAAAACAAAGCATGGCATAGCCTAAACATTGATAACCAGCCGCACACTTGCTTTGAACATAGAACGGTTAGCTACAGTGGGGACAGATGGGACGAAGGGAAGAGAAGGGTCTACAATTTTATCCCTGATGTCCTTACACAGCTCTCTGGTCTTGGCCATTGTGGAGAGGTTGGAGTCTGTTTGATTGAGTGTGTGGACAGGTGTCTTTTATACAGGTAACGAGTTCAAACAGGTGCAGTTAATACAGGTAATGAGTGGAGAACAGAAAGGCTTCTTAAAGAAAAACTAACAGGTCTGTGAGAGCCGGAATTCTTACTGGTTGGTAGGTGATCAAATACTTATGTCATGCAATAAAATGCAAATTAATTTCTTTAAAATCATACAATGGGATTTTCTGGATTTTTGTTTTAGATTCCGTCTCTCACAGTTGAAGTGTACCTATGATAAAAATTACAGACCTCTACATGCTTTGTAAGTAGGAAAACCTGCAAAATCGGCAGTGTATCAAATACTTGTTTTCCCCACTGTATATACAGTACACTAAGTTTACAAATGATTAAGAACACCTGCTCTTTCCATAACATAGACTGACCAGGTGAAAGCTGTGATCCCTTATTGATGTCACTTGTTAAATCCACTTTAATCAGTGTAGATGAAGGGGAGGAGACGTGGTTAAAGAAGGGTTTTTTAAGACTTGAGACATGGATTGTGTATGTGTGCCATTCAGAGAGAGGGTGAATGGGCAAGACAAAAGATGTAAGTGCCTTTGAACAGGGTATGGTAGTAGGTACCAGTCGGACTGGTTTATGTCAAGATCTGCAATCCTGCTGGAGTTTTCACGCTCAACAGTTTCCTGTGTGTATCAAGGGGTGGGGGATGGTCGTGCAACTCAACATTAGGAAAGTGTTCCTAATGTTTGGTATAACCAATGTATATAGCTATGTTATAAGACAAAAGCGACTTTGAGACCGTCCTTGAAAAGCACTATTTAAAGACAATTTATTATTATTGTTATTGTTATTGTTATTATTATTATTGTTATTGCTATTGTTATTGCTATTGTTGTTCTTATTATTATTGTTCTTATTATTATTATTATTATTATTGTTATTATTATTGTTATTATTGTTATTGTTCTTATTGTTCTTATTATTATTGTTCTTATTATTATTGTTATTATTATTGTTATTATTGTTATTATTATTGTTATTGTTATTATTATTATTGAAGGTAAATGTAAAATGTCCACTTCCTCATCTACAGCACCACCCCCAAAATATTTATGTGAAAACGGCGCGTTTCTATTGTAGTACATAAGATAGGGGAAGATAAACGTGTCCAATGACATCATTGGTTTTCATCGCCAACTAAACACTGGGGCGGCAGGGCAGCCTAGTGGTTAGAGTGTTGAACTAGTAACCGAAAAGGTTGGGAGATCGAATCCCCGAGCCGACAAGGTTAAAAATCTGTCGTTCTGCCCCCTGAACAAGGCAGTTAACACACTGTTCCTAGACCTTCATTGAAAATAATATCTTCTTCTTTATTAACTGACTTGCCTAGTTAAATTAAGGTTAAATAAAATTGCCTAATAATTGTTTGATGATGTCGTTGGAAACATTAAGCTTCCTCTATCTTTTTTTCTACAAAACATACATAGAAATGTGGCCTTGTCACATATGTTGATGTATTTTATTTTACTTTTTGGGGGGGGGGGGGTAGGTCAGCTTTAATACAGCAGATAGATTGTGGATTCCATCAATGCACTTGGATGCATCATTTCCAATCCCCCATATCTTTATTTGTAAATATACAAGACCAGTCAACAGTTTGGACACACCTACTCATTCAAGGGTTTTTCTTTATTTTTACTATTTTCTATATTGTAGAATAATAGTGAAGACATCGAAACTATGACATGATGTAGGATGTAATCCTATAGGACAGAAGGAGTTGTAGACAGATGGTTGTAGGCCAATAGGACAGAAGGAGTTGGAGACAGATGGTTGTAGGCCAATAGGACAGAAGGAGTTGGAGACAGATGAAGGTTGTAGGCCAATAGGACAGAAGGAGTTGGAGACAGATGGAAGTTGTAGGCCAATAGGACAGAAGGAGTTGGAGACAGATGAAGGTTGTAGGCCAATAGGACAGAAGGAGTTGGAGACAGATGCAGGTTGTAGGCCAATAGGACAGAAGGAGTTGGAGACAGATGAAGGTTGTAGGCCAATAGGACATAAGGAGTTGGAGACAGATGAAGGTTGTAGGCCAATAGGACAGAAGGAGTTGGAGACAGATGAAGGTTGTAGGCCAATAGGACAGAAGGAGTTGGAGACAGATGAACGTTTTAGGCCAATAGGACAGAAGGAGTTGGAGACAGATGAAGGTTGTAGGCCAATAGGACAGAAGGAGTTGGAGACAGATGGTTGTAGGCCAATAGGACAGAAGGAGTTGGAGACAGATGGTTGTAGGCCAATAGGACAGAAGGAGTTGGAGACAGATGGAGGTTGTAGGCCAATAGGACAGAAGGAGTTGGAGACAGATGAAGGTTGTAGGCCAATAGGACAGAAGGAGTTGGAGACAGATGAAGGTTGTAGGCCAATAGGACAGAAGGAGTTGGAGACAGATGGTTGTAGGCCAATAGGACAGAAGGAGTTGGAGACAGATGGTTGTAGGCCAATAGGACAGAAGGAGTTGGAGACAGATGAAGGTTGTAGGCCAATAGGACAGAAGGAGTTGGAGACAGATGCAGGTTGTATGTCAATAGGACAGAAGGAGTTGGAGACAGATGAAGGTTGTAGGCCAATAGGACAGAAGGAGTTGGAGACAGATGGACGTTTTATGCCAATAGGACAGAAGGAGTTGGAGACAGATGTAGGTTGTAGGCCAATAGGACAGAAGGAGTTGGAGACAGATGCAGGTTGTAGGCCAATAGGACAGAAGGAGTTGGAGACAGATGAAGGTTGTAGGCCAATAGGACAGCAGGAGTTGGAGACAGATGGTTGTAGGCCAATAGGACAGAAGGAGTTGGAGACAGATGAAGGTTGTAGGCCAATAGGACAGAAGGAGTTGGAGACAGATGGAGGTTGTAGGCCAATAGGACAGAAGGAGTTGGAGACAGATGAAGGTTGTAGGCCAATAGGACAGAAGGAGTTGGAGACAGATGGTTGTAGGCCAATAGAACAGAAGGAGTTGGAGACAGATGGTTGTAGACCAATAGGACAGAAGGAGTTGGAGACAGATGGTTGTAGGCCAATAGGACAGAAGGAGTTGGAGACAGATGAAGATTGTAGGCCAATAGGACAGAAGGAGTTGGAGACAGATGGTTGTAGGCCAATAGGACAGAAGGAGTTGGAGACAGATGAAGGTTGTAGGCCAATAGGACAGAAGGAGTTGGAGACAGATGAAGGTTGTAGGCCAATAGGACAGAAGGAGTTGGAGACAGATGGTTGTAGGCCAATAGGACAGAAGGAGTTGGAGACAGATGGAGGTTGTAGGCCAATAGGACAGAAGGAGTTGGAGACAGATGGTTGTAGGCCAATAGGACAGAAGGAGTTGGAGACAGATGGAGGTTGTAGGCCAATAGGACAGAAGGAGTAAAATGAGATAGATGAAGTCAAGGCATCGAGGGTGGTGATGCTGCAGGGTGATGAGAGATTGTTGTGGGCACTGTGTGGGCACTGTGTGGGCACTGTGTGGGCACTGTGTTGGCACTATGTGGGCACTGTGTGGGCACTGTGTGGGCACTGTGTGGGCACTGTGTGGGCACTGTGTGGGCACTATGTGGGCACTATGTGGGCACTGTGTGGGCACTGTGTGGGCACTGTGTGGGCACTGTGTGGGCACTATGTGGGCACTATATGGGCACTGTGTGGGCACTGTGTGGGCACTGTGTGGGCACTGTGTTGGCACTGTGTGGGCACTATGTTGGCACTATGTGGGCATTGTGTTGGCACTATGTGGGCACTGTGTTGGCACTGTGTGGGCACTGTGTTGGCACTGTGTGGGCACTATGTTGGCACTATGTGGGCATTGTGTTGGCACTATGTGGGCACTGTGTGGGCACTGTGTGGGCACTGTGTGGGCACTGTGTGGGCACTATGTTGGCACTATGTGGGCACTGTGTTGGCACTATGTGGGCACTGTGTTGGCACTATGTGGGCACTGTGTGGGCACTATGTGGGCACTGTGTGGGCACTGTGTGGGCACTATGTGGGCACTGTGTGGGCACTGTGTGGGCACTGTGTGGGCACTATGTGGGCACTGTGTGGGCACTATGTTGGCACTATGTGGGCACTGTGTGGGCACTGTGTGGGCACTGTGTTGGCACTATGTGGGCACTGTGTGGGCACTGTGTGGGCACTGTGTGGGCACTATGTGGGCACTGTGTGGGCACTGTGTGGGCACTGTGTGGGCACTATGTGGGCACTGTGTGGGCACTGTGTGGGCACTGTGTGGGCACGAGATATGTCCTTACCTAGACCACACCTGAGCTGATCACCCAGAGACTGACAGACATACAAGCCTTTGGCCGGCCCAGGGTTTCTCTCTCTCTCTCTGTTTGTCTCTGTCTCATCAGTCCTCACAGCAGGGGCCACAGTGAAGAGCAGCAGAGGAGAAAAAGGGTTGAAATAATTGGAGAATTAGGGGCAGATAAAAGGGAGAATGAAAAAAAATTGCCAAGAAGCCGGTGCTTCAACATTGTGGGCCACAGAGGTTTCATTATATTGTAGTGGAGGAGAGAAACATAATGGCCCGATCAGAGAGGGACAGAGACCCGTTATGCCGACATGGACACAAAGCTACACTGGCTCATGTTCAGTCGGCCACCCAACAGAACAAAACAGTCCAAAAAAATAAACGCTTGATATTGTTTTCTTGTTGCCACGGCGGTGTACCTTCACACGATCATGAACTCTTCTTTCACATGAGAGGGTTAGGGAGGGAGAATGAGAAGGAGAGAGAGGGTTAGGGAGGGAGAATGAGAAGGAGAGAGAGGGTTAGGGAGGGAGAATGAGAAGGAGAGAGAGGGTTAGGGAGGGAGAATGAGAAGGAGAGAGAGGGTTAGGGAGGGAGAATGAGAAGGAGGGAGAGAGTTGGGGAGGGAGAATGAGAAGGAGGGAGAGGGTTAGGGAGGGAGAATGAGAAGGAGGGAGAGGGTTAGGGAGGGAGAATGAGAAGGAGAGAGAGGGTTAGGGAGGGAGAATGAGAAGGAGGGAGAGGGTTGGGGAGGGAGAATGAGAAGGAGGGAGAGAGTTGGGGAGGGAGAATGAGAAGGAGGGAGAGGGTTGGGGAGGGAGAATGAGAAGGAGGGAGAGGGTTGGGGAGGGAGAATGAGAAGGAGGGAGAGGGTTGGGGAGGGAGAATGAGAAGGAGGGAGAGGGTTGGGGAGGGAGAATGAGAAGGAGGGAGAGGGTTAAGGAGGGAGAATGAGAAGGGGGGAGAGGGTTAGGGAGGGAGAATGAGAAGGAGGGAGAGGGTTGGGGAGGGAGAATGAGAAGGAGGGTTGGGCAGGGAGAATGAGAAGGAGGGAGAGGGTTAGGGAGGGAGAATGAGAAGGAGGGAGAGGGTTAGGGAGGGAGAATGAGAAGGAGGGAGAGGGTTGGGCAGGGAGGGAGGGAGTGAGGGAGAGAGCCGGGGTGGGAATACGAGTCTTGTTGGATCATTCTGCCAATGTCAGTGGTCTGTTCATTGACTTGCGTAGCTAACCGTTACCAATAGGTGTGAAATTGCTTTTGTGTTCACAAGACCAGGTTGAAATAAAAGAGAGTTAGGCTGGATTGCACACTATTGTTCTCAATCAAGATGCTAAATTCCCGAGAACTATGCCTCTGCTGCTCCGCCCTCTCCTCTCCCCTGCTCCGCCCTCTCTTTTCCCCTGCTCTGCCCTCTCCTCTCCCCTGCTCTGCCCTCTCCTCTCCCCTGCTCTGCCCTCTCCTCTCCCCTGCTCCGCCCTCTCCTCTCCCCTGCTCTGCCCTCTCCCCTGCTCTGCCCTCTCCTCTCCCCTGCTCCGCCCTCTCCTCTCCCCTGCTCTGCCCTCTCCTCTCCCCTGCTCTGCCCTCTCCTCTCCCCTGCTCTGCCCTCTCCTCTCCCCTGCTCTGCCCTCTCCTCTCCCCTGCTCTGCCCTCTCCTCTCCCCTGCTCTGCCTTCTCCTCTACCCTGCTCTGCTTCTCCTCTCCCCTGCTCTGCCCTCTCCTCTCCCCTGCTCTGCCCTCTCCTCTCCCATGCTCTGCCATCTCTTCTACCCTGCTCTGCTTCTCCTCTCCCCTGCTCTACCCTCTGCTCTCCTCTGCTCTCCCCTTCTCTGCCCTCTTGCTATCCCTTCTCTGCTATACCTTCCCCTGCTCTCCCCTTCTCTGCCCTCCTGCTATCCCTTCTCTGCTATACTTTCCAATGCTCTCCCGTGCTCTGCTCTTCCCTGCTCTGCCCTCCTGGCCTCCCCTTCCCCCCTCTCCCCTCCGCTGTCCTCCTACCCTTCTCTCCTCTGCCCTCCCCTGCCCTCCCCTTGCTCTGCCCTCCTGCTCTCCTCTGCTCTCCTCTGCCCTCCCCCTTGCTCTGCCCTCCTGCTCTCCTCTGCCCTCCTCTGCCCTGCGCCGACCAGCTTTTGTTAGTAATTCTTATTTGATTAAGCATGCTGTGGACCTCCAGGACCCGGCTGGTAGGTTGCCACTGATACACAGCTTGACACAGTGTGTGTGTGTGTGTGTGTGTGTGTGTGTGTGTGTGTGTGTGTGTGTGTGTGTGTGTGTGTGTGTGTGTGTGTGTGTGTGTGTGTGTGTGTGTGTGTGTGTGTGTGTGTGTGTGTGTGTGTGTGTGTGTGTGTGTGTGTGTGTGTGTGTGTGTGTGTGTGTGTTCCTCTGAGAAAGTTACCCCCCTAAAAATGCTAACCTCCCCTGTTAGTATAATGGTGAGAGTTTAGCATGTCTTATGGTTATGATATTGTGCTTCTATAATTTTTCACGATTTATTCAGGATTATCCGTAATCATTTGCAAGATCGAATCTCCAAGCTGACAAGGAAAAAATCTGTCGTTCTTCCCCTGAACAAGGCAGTTAACTCACTGTTCCTAGGCCGTCAATGTAAATAAGATTTTGTTCTTAACTGGCCAATGAAATTGCAGGGCGCCAAATTCAATCAACTGAATCTCATAATTCAAATTCAAATTCTCGTTAATCAAACCACGGTGTCCGATTTCAAAAAGGCTTTTTGGCGAAAGCAGAACATATCATTATGTTAGGTCAGCAACTAGTCACAGAAAGCATACAGCGATTTTACAACCAAAGAGAGGAGTCACAAAAAGCAGAAATAGAGATAAAATTAATCTAAACTCTAAACGTTGATATTCTTCATCAGATGACACTCCCGGGACAACATGTTACACAATACATGTATGACACTGTATATTCGATAAGCAAAGAGTTGAAAAACTACAACTTCAGATTTCCCACTTCCTGGTTGGATTTTTTCTCAGGTTTTTGCCTGGCATATGAATTATGTTATACTCACAGATATCATTCAAACAGTTTCAGAAACTTCAGAGTGTTTTCTATCCAAATCTACTAATAACATGCATATATTAGCAACTGGGACTGAGTAGCAGGCAGTTTACTCTGGGCATGCTTTTAATCCAAACGTGAAAATGCTGCCCCCTATCCCAAAGAAGTGACTTGCCTTGTTAAATAAAATAAATAAACAAAAATGTAGAAGTGTTTAGAAGCATATTCTTATTCATAATTCTATTCTATATTCTTATTCATAATAAAAAGTTACTCCAAAATGACAATACATTAATTTACCATTCATTTCTATTGGGCACAAAATAATATGAAACACAACCAAAACCCAAAGTGCTGGAGTACAGGGTCAAAAACTACAACAAATGTGTCACACCGAATACTTTTGGAGCTCACACTACAGTACACTGCATAATGATCTGTATGAAACCTTCTTTACTGTTAACACACACACACACACACACACACACACACACACACACACACACACACACACACACACACACACACACACACACACACACACACACACACACACACACACACACACACACACACACACACACACACACACACAATTTTTAGTATCGTGATGTTTTGGTACTGTGCAACTCTAATCGCAATCCTTCTCCCGTAAAGCGATTGTGAAGCTTTGTTATAGAGTCGTCTAAAGTAAATAATGGTTTTACGAGAGAGGAGATAGGAAAGAGAGGAGATAGGAAAGAGAGGAGCGATGAGGAGATGAGATGGAGGAGAGGACCACGAGGTATTCAGGGCATGGTCCTTCAATGCCAGCTGGCTTGTTTGGCATCAACTGGCAGCTGTGACTAGTGTCCTGTCCTGTCTGGTCTGTTTGGTGCCATTTCATCTTGTTATTTCGTCTCGTTATCTTTTGAAGTGCAGCTTGGCCACATCATTATGGAGGGACTACTTTATTTTTTAGGGCCACATCATTATGGAGAGACTAGTTTATTTTTTGTAAAAATAAGTAATTGATCCTTTCTAACATTGTCCACGAGAAGGTGATGATTACGTAAATGGCGTGCAGTAATGCTGTGCTGTAGTAATTAATTTGTTTTAAAATTATTGCCACCAACCTTCTATTTAAATTGTTGTGGTTTCTTAGCACTGAGAGGAGTAAAATGTCTCCCCATACCTCAGATGAACTGTGTCTGTCTGAACTGTGAAGAGCAGGTCAGCTCTCTCAAATCAAATCAAACAAATTGCATTTGTCACGTGCACCGAATACAACAGGTGTAGGAAGACCTTACAGTGAAATGGTTACTTACAAGCCCTTAACCAACAATGCAGTTTCAAGAATTTTTTTTTTTTACCAACAACAAAAAAAGTAAGAGATAAGAATAACAAATCATTAAAGAGCAGCAGTAAATAACAATAACGGGGATATATACAGGGGGTACCGGTACAGAGTCAATTTGTCAATGTGGAGGCTATATACAGGGGGTACCGGTACAGAGTAAATGTGGAGGTTATATACAGGGGGTACCGGTACAGAGTAAATGTGGAGGTTATATACAGGGGGTACCGGTACAGAGTAAATGTGGAGGTTATATACAGGGGGTACCGGTACAGAGTAAATGTCAATGTACAGGGGTACCTGTGTTGAAGTAATTGAGGTAGTTAATCAAAGTTAAAAAAGCAAAGTTAAATCTAGAATGGGCTTCCTATTTCGCAAAACAAAGCCTCCTTCACTCATGCTGCCAAACATACCCTCGTAAAACTGACCATCCTACCGATCCTTGACTTTGGCGATGTCATTTACAAAATATCCTCCAACACTCTACTCAGCAAATTGGATGCAGTCTATCACAGTGCCATCCGTTTTGTCACCAAAGCCCCATATACCACCCACCATTGCGAACTGTATGCGCTCGTTGGCTGGTCCTTGCTACATATTTGTCGCCAAACCCACTGGCTCCAGGGCATCTATAAGTCTATGCTAGGTAAAGCCCCGCCTTATCTCAGCTCCCTGGTCACATAGCAACACCCACCCGTAGCACGTGCTCCAGCAGGTATATTTCACTGGTCACCCCCAAAGCCAACACTTCCTTTGGCCGCCTCTCCTTCCAGTTCTCTGCTGCCAATGACTGGAACGAACTACAAAAATCCCTGAAACTGGAAACACTTATCTCCCTCACTAGCTTTAAGCACCAGCTGCCAGAGCAGCTCACAGATTACTGCACCTGTACATAGCCCATCTATTATTTAGCCCAAACAACTACCTCTTCCCCTACTGTATTTATTTATTTATTTTTCTCCTTTGCACCCCATTATTTCTATTTCTACTTTGCACATTCTTCCACTGCAAATCAACCATTCCAGTGTTTTACTTGCTATATTGTATTTACTTCGCTACCATGGCCTTTTTTTTGCCTTCACCTCCCTTATCTCACCTCACTTGCTCACATTGTATATACCATTATATTAAATTCTATATTATTATATTCTATAGTATTCTATTATATTCTATATTATTCTATTTTACTCTATAGTATTCAATTATATTCTATTTTATTGTATTGTATTCTATTCTACACTATTATTTTATATAGTATAAAAATAAAAAAAATAGAAAATTATTTCACCTTTATTTAACCAGGTAGGCTAGTTGAGAACAAGTTCTCATTTACAACTGCGACCTGGCCAAGATTAAGCAAAGCAGTGTGAACAGACAACAACACAGAGTTACACATGGAGTAAACAATAAACAAGTCAATAACACAGTAGGAAAAAAAGAGTCTATATACATTGTGTGCAAAATGCACAAATCAAATCAAATCGATTTTTTTTTGTCACATACACATGGTTAGCAGATATTAATGCGAGTGTAGCGAAATGCTTGTGCTTCTAGTTCCGACAATGCAGTAATAACAGTGGCTCGGGTGGTTGTTGTCCTTGATGATCTTTATGGTCTTCCTGTGACGTCGGGTGGTGTAGGTGTCCTGGAGGGCAGGTAGTTTGCCCCCGGTGATGCGTTGTGCAGACCTCACTACCCTCTGGAGAGCCTTACGGCTGTGGGCGGAGCAGTTGCCGTACCAGGCGGTGATACAGCCCGACAGGATGCTCTCGATTGTGCATCTGTAAAAGTTTGTGAGTGCTTTAGGTGACAAGCCAAATTTCTTCAGCCTCCTGAGGTTGAAGAGGCGCTGCTGCGCCTTCTTCACCACGCTGTCTGTGTGGGTGGAACATTTCAGTTTGTCCGTGATGTGTACGCCGTGGAACTTAAAACTTACTACCCTCTCCACTACTGTCCCGTCGATGTGGATAGGGGGGTGCTCCCTCTGTAGTTTCCTGAAGTCCACGATCATCTCCTTTGTTTTGTTGACGTTGAGTGTGAGGTTATTTTCCTGACACCACACTCCGAGGGCCCTCGGAGGCCGTCTCGTCCCTGTAGGCCATCTCGTCATTGTTGGTAATCAAGCCTACCACTGTAGTGTCGTCTGCAAACTTGAAGATGGAGTTGGAGGCGTGCATGGCCACGCAGTCGTGGGTGAACAGGGAGTACAGGAGAGGGCTCAGAACGCACCCTTGTGGGGCCCCAGTGTTGAGGATCAGCGGGGTGGAGATGTTGTTACCTACCCTCAGCACCTGAGGGCGGCCCGTCAGGAAGTCCAGTACCCAGTTGCACAGGGCGGGGTCGAGACCCAGGGTCTCGAGCTTGATGACGAGTTTGGAGGGTACTATAGTGTTAAAGGCTGAGCTGTAGTCGATGAACAGCATTCTCACATAGGTATTCCTCTTGTCCAGATGAGTTAGGGCAGTGTGCAGTGTGGTTGCGATTGCGTCGTCTGTGGACCTATTGGGTCGGTAAGCAAATTGGAGTGGGTCTAGGGTGTCAGGTAGGGTGGAGGTGATATGGTCCTTGACTATTCTATTCAATTACATAGTATTCTATTATTTTCTGTAGTATTCTATTCTATTCTGTTCTATAGTATCCTATTCTATAATATAACATTCTATTCTATAGTATTCTAGCATATTCTATCGTATTCTATTAAATTCAATATTATTCTATTCTATTCTATAGTATTCTATTCTATTGTATTATATTAGATTCTATTTTTTCTATTCTATTCTATAGTATTCTAATAAATTCTAACCTACTCTGTTCTATTCTATTATATTCTATATTGTTCTGTTCTATTCTATAGTATTCAACTCTATTCTATAGTATTCTATTCTATTCTACACTATTATTTTCTGTAGGTTTCTATTCTATAGTATTCTAATCTATATTATTCTATTCTATAATATTCAATTCTATTCTATTCTATAGTATTATAGGCTATATTATTCTATTCTATAGTATTCAATTCTATAGTATTCTAGTCTATAATATTTTTTCCCATTCCATAGTATTCCATTCTATTCTATAGTATTCTACCATGTTCTTTAGTTTTCTATAGTATTCTATTCTATAGTATTTATATTCCATAGTATTGTACTCTATGGTATTGTGTTATATTCTATAGTATTCTATTATATAATATTCTATTGTATTCTATAGTATTATATTATATTCTATAGTTTCCCATTCTATTCTATATTAATCCATTGTATTCTATAGTATTCAATTAAATTATTTTCTATTCTATATTATTCAATTCTGGTCTATATTATTCTATTCTATTCTATAGTATTTTATACCTTTCTATATTATTCTATTATATTTTATTGTATTATATTCTATTCTATTGTATAATATTACATTCTACATTTTTGTTTTCTATTCATAGTGTTCTATTAAATTCTATTATATTCTGTTATGTTCTATATTATTATTTTCAGTTCTATTCTATTCTATAATTTTCTATTCTATATTGTTCTATTCTATATTATTCTATTCTATTCTGATCTTTTCTATTCTATAGTATTTTATTCTCTTCTATAGTATTCTATTCTATTCTATGATATATTATTATATTCTGTAGTATTCTATTCTATATTATATTATTCTATTCTGTTCTATTCTATTCTATATTATTTTATTCTATTCTATAGTTCGATGCTGTATCCATCTGTCATAATGCATGTTGGTGTCGTAGCATGCCAACAGCATATCTCTATCTCTCTGGGGTTAGGCCTAAGCTTCTCTTCTTTTATCTAGGATATATATATATCTTTATTTATTTAATTAAGAAAAACGTTTTTTTATTAAAATATGAATATCATACAGTGGAAGCCTATAGGCCTTTGCAGCCCTGGTACATTTTAGTGATCAATCAAATCCCTGACGGCTAAACCGTGAGGTGGACAATTATTGTTCTATTTATTTTATAGGGACATTTTTCAAGTTGAAAAATGTGTTTGATTTTAAAATGTAAACTTTAATTTACTGCATTTTTTTTTATTTTTTTTTATTAAATATATAATTTGGAGAACTAACATCATTTTGGCAATTCATGTCTAAATGATTTAATCTCAATAAAAGACAGATTACATTTGAAAAAAAAGGCTTAATGTTCCCTTAATTAGAAAATAGTTCTGATCATATATGCCTAGACCTAGACTACATCCAAAACAACTAGTCATTTAAATTGTAAACACCATAACACAAAGAAAATCTAATATGGGAAGTAAACTCAAAGTATTCAATAATTTACAGTGTATTTCAGATGGAACCAAGAATTTAGAATGTACCAGAGGACCTATAAAATAAAAATAAAAATCTTAACACGACGGGGAAAAGAGTCCCTGACCCCGGCCCAGGGAAGCCTGGCTAGCTACTTTTTCGATTTAGCTGGCTACCCCATGTGCTTGTGGGAAACACTGGTTTATTGTTATGGCAATTAAAAAAATGTAAACATTACTGCAAACTGTTCATTTAAATTATCCTTCTGGTGGACATTGTAAAACAAGGAAGTTTTGAGACATAAAAAAACAAGAAATAAAGTATAGTGGAACCTTTTATCAGAGGCTATATGGTAGAGGACGGGGACTTTAATGCAGGTAAACTTACATCAGTTTCACCTCATTTCAGCCAACAAGTGCTCAGCATATGTAGGAACTCCTTCAAGACAGAATGTTGGAAAAGCATTCCAGGTGAAGCTGGTTGAGAGAATGCCAAGAGTGTGCAAAGCTGTCATCAAGGCGACAAGACTACTTTTGAAGAAAGATTTGTTTAACACTTTTTACTACATGACTCCATGTGCTATTTCAAAGTGTTGATGTCTTCACTATTATTCTACAATGTTTTGACTGGTATTGTATATTGATACAAGTTACTTTGCATTTAGCGGTCCGTTCTTCATGGGCATTCTGAAGCGCCGGCCAGAGGGAAGCTTCTCGAACTGAGGGTGTAGAGGGTGGGAGGGGTCACAAACGACAGCCAATGCCTTCTGTTTGGTTGCCTTGTGGAACAGACTGCTCAAATGTGCCTGTGGTCGACAAATTACTTTGCTGACTGTGTTTACTATTCTGGTCAGTTGGCTTTTGCTCCTCACGCTCAGATAACCATACCAGACTGATTACTAAACTGTCATATTGAACGTGAGGATCCTCTCCACCAGCTCAGATTACCAGACTGTCATATTGAATGTGAGGATCCTCTCCACCAGCTCAGATTACCAGACTGTCATATTGAACGTGAGGATGCTCTCTACCAGCTCAGATTACCAGACTGTAAATATCAGCTTGTTAATAATTTGTGTACATAATTATTTGAAACACTCAACCACCTCCACTGGTTGGTCATTCAGAGACAGTGGTTCTGACATTGGTAAATTGTTGTCATTTAAAAATATATATATTTAACTGGTCAAGTCAGTTTTGAACAATTTTTTATTTACAATGATGGCCCAGGAACAGTGGGTTACCTGCCTAGTTCAGGGGCAGAAGGACAGATTTTTTACCTTGTCAGCTCAGGGATTTGATCATGTAACCTTTCAGTTACTAGTCCAATGCTCTAACCACTAGGCTACCTGACACCTCATTGATGATCAGCTCATTTGTCGTTTCCACAGTGGTGTGGAGGGCACTTGACCGGCACCATTCTTGAAGGTTGTTGGTCTGTTTAAAATAGTTGTCCACATCTGACACAGCATCTTTACAAAGGAGTCCCACCAGAGCCATGTCATCCGGGAACTTGAAAAGGCTCACATTGTTTCCTTGGATCTTCATCTCATTAGTGTAGATAGAGAACAACAACGGGGCAAAGACACACCCCTGGGGCGCCCCTGTGTTCAGGGTCATCAGAGAGGGTCCCATTCATGAGGACCCTCTGTGGGCGGTCGGTTAAAAACCCTTGATCCAACCTGTCAGGCCTCCGTTGACGTTCAGGTCCAATAGTCGTTTCAGCAGTGTGTGTATTTGCATTGTAGAGAAAGCTGAACTAAAATCAATAAATAAAATGTGATGATCTGATTTAGCATGTTGAAGGTGACTAGCCACCATGTTCACCAAGGTCAGAGTAGCATCCTCAGTCCCAGGAGACATACAAATGTTGTGCAGTGGGGAGGTGCGCGGAGAGAGGGAGAGTGTATTAAAATCCCCAAGCACAAATACTGGCTGCTCAGCTGATCGTGAAAGCGCAGCTCCCCAACTCTGTAATCCTGTCAGCAGCTTCCTTATTGTTAGGTCCAGGCCCATAGACCAGAATAATGGTAATCGGCCCAAACTCGTGTGGTAGATAGAATGGCCTGAAAGATACAACAGGAATCTTATAGTCTCTGGTGCACACTTGTTCAATCACATTACACTGCGTGGCCCAAGTATTATATACAGTACATAAGATACATAACTCCCTTGCCGATTTAATTGATGTTAATGTTGTTTAGTCTCCATCTGCTCTAATAACGTCAATGTTCACGACGAAGGAGCATCTCACTCACCACAGAGACGGCGAAGGAGCATCTCGCTCTCTCGCTCAGTGAGTGTGTTGAGATGCACACTAATAATTCGTTATTAAACTGATCATGTCAATTGGTAGATTATACACTAGTCATGTAAACGTCTGCTTATCTTAAAATCGGCATGTGGTCAAAATCAAAATAAGCGTACTGCCGATTAAAACACTTGGTTTTCTGAGCAATCTTTTGAATTATTAGGATAGGTAAACACCTCTGTTGTGTCTTTGGCTATGCCAGGATTAAGTGATATGACATGCTATTCTATAAAATAATTTCTCTGTAATTAATATTACCTGATTAAGCTAATCAGGTAAATAATTAGCTAGAAAGTTTGGGGCACCACGAAATAATGATTATACAGCTGTTATCTTCTGAATAAACTCTTAAAGACCTAGTAATCTTTTACATCAATAGCAGTCAATATTTGATCGTCACCTTATTTCAGTCTCATCTTAAAGTTGTAAATTCTTGGTTATCTTCACGAACCCTGGCTAACAAGTTGAATCAGCAATACAACATTTGGTTTAATTATTTATGTACTAAATACCTAAATAATCACCCAGAATTACATATACACAGAACGGATCATACATTGATTACAAATTATGTCATAAAGAAAACGTCCCTGGTGACATGACGGCTGGTTACACAAAGGATAGGGGGTTGGGTTTGAATGAAAGAGCGGGAAGACTGAGGAACAAAAAGGTTTTGTGTGTCTCAGTAGGCAGCTATGCTATCGTAAATACAGTATCTTATGCATTCTAAATAACCGCCCATTTGAAAAAGGAGAATGCAATAAATATTTACTCTGAGATGCGCTTCGGTAGATTGGTCTTAGATGGGAGGCCGGGTGGTCCAGCATGGATCTCTGGTCCTCTGAAGACTGTCTAGTGGTGAACTGGAGTGTGGTAGAATGGATACTCTGTCCGTCCTCTCCTAGCCCACGTTTAGCGGGCAGAGAGGGTAGCACTTCTTTAGTGAATAAGAGTTCAAAGTTCACACCAAGTGGCCATACTATAAGCTCATGCTATATTCTGGCTGGTATAGTCAAAATTCATCCTTCCGGCGTGTAGGTCGTCACCTTCACATTGAAATTCGATGCCAATTTCGTTAGGTTCTTGCTGATGTTGGCTTAGTTCTGTAGGTGGTCTTTGTCCTTTCAACATGGGGACTGCCAGTCCGCACGTCCTTGGAACAGAAAGTTACATTTTCGTTAAGGGGGCTTATATAGCATTGGGAGAGAGGGCCGTGTTTCAGAGTTTACACCCAGTGTCTGTTCACATGGGCGGGGCCACTGAGTTGGCAGAGTTTACTCTATGACAAACCGTTCTCTCATTAAGAAGCTAAATTACATTTCATCTTTTCACAAATAGTTTCACATTTAAATTGCACAACAATTCCATGTGAATCTGATACCTAGAATGTGTAGACTTTCCAAGATACAGTTTATGTCGTCCTATCATCAGTAATCATGTCTCAGACGCCAAACTGATCTGACATCGTATTCATTAAGTCCCAACGCATATTTTCAACTGTTTGGATTACCGAAATATGGTTCTGTTTCCCATCTTTTGATGTTCCCAGACTCTGTTAACAAAGGGATTTTCAATAGTCACATCGGTAGAGTAGAGAGAGGAAAAAGGGGAAAGGTATTTATGGGGGTCAAAAACCTCTCCCCTCAGGCCAACGTCATGACACCTTGAACAGCGTTCCAGCGGTGTGAATTTGATCAGAGCATGTACTGTGTATTCTCTTTAGCAGAGTGAAGTGAGTTCGGGAAGAATCAATCAAATTTCAATCACATGTATTTATATAATCCTTCTTACATCAGCTGATATTTCAAAGTGCTGTACAGAAACCCAGCCTAAAACCCCAAACAGCAAGCAATGCAGGTGTAGAAGCACGGCGGCTAGGAAAAACTCCCTAGAAAGGTCAAAACCTAGGAAGAAACCTAGAGAGGAACCAGGCTATGAGGGGTGGCCAGTCCTCTTCTGGCTGTGCCGGGAGGAGATTATAACAGAACATGGCCAAGATGTTCAAATGTTCATAGATGACCAGCATGGTCAAATAATAATAATCACAGTAGTTGTCGAGGGTGCAACAGGTCAGCACATCAGGAGTAAGTGTCAGTTGGCTTTTCATAGCCGATCATTAAGAGTATATCTTAAGCAATGAGGGTGTAGAGGCACGGTGGCTAGGGAAAGAACTCTCTAGAAAAGTGATTTCGGGAAGTATTACTGAATGTATACATCTTCGAAGTAGTTTTCACAATAACAAAACATTGTATGTCTGAAGTCCGAATCAAAAACACTTACCAAACTAACATGGCTGCTCTAGTAGAACGTTCATTTTGATTGGCAATTTTCACGTCCCCTGATTTAAAGATTTGTCCATGTGTCCAACAGGATTATTAGAGAAACCGTTTTATCTGGCAAAAGCATGTAAATCAAACTATTCATCTGATTGTCCACAATAATCACATTATTGTGTGCATGTAACCATACTCAGTGTAGAGGAATTCAACTGCAACCACAACGCACACAACACACACACACACACACACACACAACACACACACCCAGGTACTGAGAGGCTGAAAGTTCGCAGACTGTCAAACCAGCGCAGTATTTCCTTGTCATCGCTACACGTTGTGACTGACAGGCGCCCCGTCCAATC
Source organism: Salvelinus alpinus (assembly GCF_045679555.1). NCBI lineage: Eukaryota > Metazoa > Chordata > Actinopteri > Salmoniformes > Salmonidae > Salvelinus > Salvelinus alpinus. The sequence continues at coordinate 100,432,268 of NC_092090.1, forward strand.
AATGCATGTCGTTCAATCTAGCGAGGGAGCGTTCTGGAAATATTTTTTTTTCTGACTATCGAATTGAAAAGTAGCCCGCTTAAAATGTGTCTGTAATCGTCTGTTTTAGCCGACAGCCTTGCACTAGTGAAAAACACTGAATTAACCCATTTTTATGGTTACTTTAATAGCTCATTAAAGTTTAATATCAGCCCATATATCAGTGAGTATGTCTGTCTGAACTCTGATGCCTCTGATACAGGGTTGTTCTCTGTTTGTGTGTCTGTCTGACAATGTGGACAATGAAGCATGGCTGACTACCAGAGAAGAACAGTGTCACCCTCCTGTCCAGGGTATTTTTAGCGTGAGGAGTTAAGGTCTACAGTACCAGGGTTTGAATTCTCTAAGCTTGTATGTCTAGTCTGCCTCACTTGGGGGTAGAATGACATGCACTGGAGCATACTGCCCCTTCCTGTCTCTCTCTCTCTCTCCCTCCCTCCCTCTCTCTCTCTCCCTCTCCCTCTCCCTCTCCCTCTCCCTCTCTCTCTCTCTCTCTCTCTCTCTCCCTCCCTCCCTCTCTCCCTCTCCCCCTCTCTCTCTCTCTCTCTCTCTCTCTCTCTCTCTCTCTCTCTCTCTCTCTCTCTCTCTCTCTCTCTCTCTCTCTCTCTCTCCCTCCCTCCCTCCCTCCCTCCCTCCCTCCCTCCCTCCCTCTCTCTCTCCCTCTCTCTCTCTCCCTCTCTCTCTCCCTCTCCCTCCCTCTCTCCCTCCCTCTCTCTCTCTCTCTCCCTCTCTCTCTCTCCCTCCCTCCCTCTCTCCCTCTCCCTCTCTCTCTCTCTCTCTCCTTCTCTCGCTCTCTCTCCCTCTCTCTCTCGCTCTCTCTCGCTCTCTCTCCCATCCGTCCTTTCCTCCCTTCCTCCCTTCTGCACAGACATCTCAAGTGTCTGTTTTGTCTGGTCTCCCCCTCATGTATGGCGTGCTTGGCAGGAATCTCCTGGTTGTCTGGCTGGAGTGTAGAGTACCCTAGCTGGTAAGAGGAAAGGACTCTTTGATGGGGCCCAAGAGAGTTTATTATGTATGCTCCACTAAATAAGGATTTAATTTAGTTAACACACTTCTACAGAGAGAGACCTCTCCAGGCCTCTTCAGTGTTGTCAGACCTGTGAAGGGCTGAAGGAAACGACATGGCGCTCGCTGGAGCGAGGAGTTTACTCTGTGAAAGGGGGAAAAACAGATTTCATTTCTGTCTCCCCTTGTCTGTATTAGTACCAGTCTCCCATTGTCTGTATTAGTACTAGTCTCCCATTGTCTGTATTAGTACTAGTCTCCCAGTGTCTGTATTAATAGTAGTCTCCCATTGTCTGTATTAGTACTAGTCTCCCAGTGTCTGTATTAATAGTAGTCTCCCATTGTCTGTATTAGTACTAGTCTCCCATTGTCTGTATTAGTACTAGTCTCCAATTGTCTGTATTAGTACTAGTCTCCCATTGTCTGTATTAGTACTAGTCTCCCATTGTCTGTATTAGTACTAGTCTCCCATTGTCTGTATTAGTACTAGTCTCCCATTGTCTGTATTAGTACTAGTCTCCCATTGTCTGTATTAGTACTAGTCTCCCATTGTCTGTATTAGTACTAGTCTCCCATTGTCTGTATTAGTACTAGTCTCCCATTGTCTGTATTAGTACTAGTCTCCCATTGTCTGTATTAGTACTAGTCTCCCATTGTCTGTATTAATACTAGTCTCCCATTGTCTGTATTAGTACTAGTCTCCCATTTTCTGTATTAATAGTAGTCTCCCATTGTCTGTATTAGTACTAGTCTCCCATTGTCTGTATTAGTACTAGTCTCCCATTGTCTGTATTAATAGTAGTCTCCCATTGTCTGTATTAATAGTAGTCTCCCATTGTCTGTATTAGTACTAGTCTCCCATTGTCTGTATTAGTACTAGTCTCCCATTGTCTGTATTAATAGTAGTCTCCCATTGTCTGTATTAGTACTGGTCTCCCATTGTCTGTATTAGTACTAGTCTCCCATTGTCTGTATTAGTACTAGTCTCCCATTGTCTGTATTAATACTAGTCTCCCATTGTCTGTATTAGTACTAGTCTCCCATTGTCTGTATTAGTACTAGTCTCCCATTGTCTGTATTAATAGTAGTCACATAGTCAGGCAGGTGGTTGTCGTCTGTCTTCTTGTTTGCAGCTCTTGTCTTTGGCTCTGTGTTGTTGGGCCTTAAATATGGACCTCAAATCAGTCAATTCCAGGTGACATTTTAATATTTTTTATTTGACCTTTATTTAACAAGTCAGTTAAAGATTCGGTGTAGCCTCTCCCTTCCCCTCGGCGTGGGGCTCAGGACCGGGACAGAGGCTGCGTTTATAAGGGGATGTGCCATTAAGAACTAATTCTTATTTACAATGACGGTCTAGGAACAGTGGGTTAACTGCCTTGTTCAGGGGCAGAACACAATATTTTGTACCTTGTCAGCTCGGGGGATTAGATCTAGCAACCTTCCGGTTACTAGTCCAATGCTCTAACCACTAGGTTACCTACAGTACCACATGACTTTATTAAATTATTTACTTTAAAAAAAAATACTACTCCTTCAGGATTTTAGACTAGCTAAATATTTCCGTGTGTATACGTACTTCACCTAGGCTAACCTAGGCCTACCGATACAATATCTGACAATTAGTTGTTTTTATTTGTCCCCTGAATGGCAAACCGGTGTTTTGATACACCTTTGGTCAAGATGGTATCTCAGTAGCAGTCATTGATTTATTTCACCTTTATTTAAGCAGGGAGATCCATTGAGACCAATGTTTCTGTTTTCAAAGGAGCCCTCCATTACAAGATCAGTAGCAATTACACAAAAAAAAGTTATAGAATTTATACATTTATATTTTAAAAAACAAACACACATTCCTCATTGAAGGTCATTGAGTGAATAAATTAACAAACCACTGTTATGATGTCATCGAAAAGCAGATGTGGAACTGACACTCTCTGTCGGCTTGGTAACCCGAACATTAAGACAACTCTTAGCACCAGCTGCTCATCGCCCCCAACCACACATACAAACAGTCACAGCACTAGCTGCCCCTCCCCCAAGCCCAACCACAAACACAGTCACAGCACCAGCTGCCCCCCACCCCCAACCAAACCAAACCCAACCCTTACTAACCAAACCCTTCCTTAACCAACCCTTCCTAACACTACCCATCCCTTCCTAACCCAACCCAACCATTCCTAAACCAAACCGTCCTATCCCAACCCTTCCTAACCCTTCCTAATCCTTCCTAACACAACCATTCCTAAACCAACCCTTCCTATCCCAACCCTTCCTAACCTTTCCTAACCCTTCCTAACACAACCATTCCTAAACCAACCATTCCTAAACCAACCCTTCCTATCACAACCCTTCCTAACCCTTCCTAACACAACCATTCCTAACCCAACCCTACCATTCCTAACCCTACCATTCCTAACCCAACCCTTCCCAAACCAACCCTTCGTAACCCTACCATTCCTAACCCAACACTTCCTAACCCAACCCTTCCTAACCCTTCCTAACTCAACCCAACCCTTCCTAACCCAACCCTTCATAACCTAACCTTACCATTCCTAACCCCAAACCCTTCCCAAACCAACCCTTCCTAACCCAACCATTCCTAAACCAACCCTTCCTAACCCAACCCTTTCCCAACCCTTCCTAAACCAACCCTTCCTAACCCTTCCTATCCCTTCATAACCCAACCCTTCCTTACGTTACCCTTCCAAACCCAGCCCATCCCAACCCTTCCTAATCCAACCCTTTCTAAACCTACCCAACCCTTCTTAACCCAACCCTTCCCAACCCAACCCAACCGTTCCTAAACCAACCCTTCCTAACCCAACCCTACCCAACCCTTCCTAACCCAAACCTTACTAACCCAACCCCTTTCCTAACCTAACCCTTCCTAACTCTACCCAACCCTTCCTAACCCAACCCTTCCTATCGCTTCCAAACCCGACCTTTCTCAACCCTTCCTAACCCAACCCCAACCCTTCCTAACCCAACCCTACCCATACCTTCCTAACCCAACCCATCCTAACCCCTCCTAACCCAACCCATCCTATCCCTTCCCAACCCTTCCTAACCCAACCTTTCCTAACCCAACCCTTCCTAACCCAACCCTTCCTAACCCAACCTTTCCTAACCCAACCCTTCCTAACCCAACCTTTCCTAACCCAACCCTTCCTAACCCAACCCTTCCTAACCCCTCCTAACCCAACCCATCTTATCCCTTCCCAACCCCTCCTAACCCAACCTTTCCTAACCCAACCCTTCCTAACCCAACCCTTCCTAACCCAACCTTTCCTAACCCAACCTTTCCTAACCCAACCCTTCCTAACCCAACCTTTCCTAACCCAACCTTTCCTAACACAACCCTTCCTAACCCAACCCTTCCTAACGTTACCCTTCCAAACCCAACCCATCCCAACCCTTCCCAACCCTTCCTAACCCAACCCAACCCTTCCTAACCCAACCCTTCCTAACGTTACCCTTCCAAACCCAACCCTTCCTAACCCAACCCTTCCTAACGTTACCCTTCCAAACCCAACCCATCCCAACCCTTCCCAACCCTTCCTAACCCAACCCTTCCTAACCCAACCTTTCCTAACCCAACCCTTCCTAACCCAACCTTTCCTAACCCAACCCTTCCTAACCCAACCCTTCCTAACCCCTCCTAACCCATCCCATCCTATCCCTTCCCAACCCCTCCTAACCCAACCTTTCCTAACCCAACCCTTCCTAACCCAACCCTTCCTAACCCAACCTTTCCTAACCCAACCTTTCCTAACCCAACCCTTCCTAACCCAACCTTTCCTAACCCAACCTTTCCTAACACAACCCTTCCTAACCCAACCCTTCCTAACGTTACCCTTCCAAACCCAACCCATCCCAACCCTTCCCAACCCTTCCTAACCCAACCCAACCCTTCCTAACCCAACCCTTCCTAACGTTACCCTTCCAAACCCAACCCTTCCTAACCCAACCCTTCCTAACGTTACCCTTCCAAACCCAACCCATCCCAACCCTTCCCAACCCTTCCTAACCCAACCCTTCCTAACGTTACCCTTCCAAACCCAACCCTTCCCAACCTTTCCTAAACCAACCCTTCCTAACCGAACCCAATAGTTCCTAACCCAACCCAATCCTTCCTAACCCTACCCAACCCTTCCTAACCCAACTCTTCCTAACCCAACTCTTCCTAACCCAACTCTTCCTAACCCAACCCTTCCTAACCCAACCTTTCCTAACCCAATCCTACCCTTCCTAACACTACCCAACCCTTCCTAACCCAACAATTCCTAACCCAACCCTTCCTAACCCAACCCTTCCTAACACAACCATTCCTAACCCATCACTACCCATCTTTTTCTAAACCAACCCTTCCTAACCCCTCACCGGTGGTTTGGCATCAGGGATCTGGTCATATGCACACAGAGCTAAATCAATCAAATCAAATGTGTTTATAATGCCATTTTTACATCAGCAGATGTCACAAAGTGCTTATACAGAAACCCAGCCTAAAGGGGTAGTGTATTCTCAAACAGCATGTCTGTCAAAGGACCTGCCGGGCCTCACAGACCGGGGGCCTGCCGGGCCTCACAGACCAGCCTCCCAACCATAACATCCTGCTAGTAGCCACTCTGTAACCTCTGTTTCGTAGCTGGCCAAACGAAGCTCCTTGTAGGCTTTAGAGTGAAGAACATGTAGGCTACTGGCTTCCCCTCACCGAGGAACAGTAGAGTAGAGGGGGCAGGAAAGACCCAGAGACATTAGAGTGAAGAACATGTAGGCTACTGGCTTCCCCTCACCGAGGAACAGTAGAGTAGAGGGGGCAGGAAAGACCCAGAGACATTAGAGTGAGGACCATGTAGGCTACTGGCTTCCCCTCACCGAGGAACAGTAGAGTAGAGGGGGCAGGAAAGACCCAGAGATATTACAATGTCGTTAATGTCAGAGTTTCCCTTTTTGTTTTGTTTCTCTCCTGGAACTCCTGATTAGATTGGATGATGACACTGGTACATAGAGCAAGGAGTTTTTCCTCAGTTGTTTAGATGGATTATTAAGTCATAATAATGAACTGAGTGTAGTTGTCAGTGCTGTTTCCAGTGTAGTTGTCAGTGTAGTTGTCAGTGCTGTTTTCAGTGCTGTTTTCAGTGCTGTTTTCAGTGTAGTTGTCAGTGCTGTTTTCAGTGCTGTTTTCAGTGCTGTTTTCAGTGCTGTTTTCAGTGTGGTTGTCAGTGCTGTTTTCAGTATGGTTGTCAGTGCTGTTTTCAGTGCTGTTTTCAGTATGGTTGTCAGTGCTGTTTTCAGTGCTGTTTTCAGTGCTGTTTTCAGTGCTGTTTTCAGTGTAGTTGTCAGTGCTGTTTTCAGTGTAGTTGTCATTTGTGTTTTCAGTGTAGTTGTCAGTGGTGTTTTCAGTGTAGTTTTCAGTGCTGTTTTCAGTGTGGTTGTCAGTGCTGTTTTCAGTATGGTTGTCAGTGCTGTTTTCAGTGCTGTTTTCAGTATGGTTGTCAGTGCTGTTTTCAGTGCTGTTTTCAGTGCTGTTTTCAGTGTAGTTGTCAGTGCTGTTTTCAGTGTAGTTGTCAGTGGTGTTTTCAGTGTAGTTGTCAGTGGTGTTTTCAGTGTAGTTGTCAGTGCTGTTTTTAGTGTAGTTGTCAGTGGTGTTTTCAGTGTAGTTGTCAGTGCTGTTTTCAGTGTAGTTGTCAGTGCTGTTTTCAGTGTAGTTGTCAGTGGTGTTTTCAGTGTAGTTGTCAGTGCTGTTTTCAGTGTAGTTGTCAGTGCTGTTTTCAGTGTGGTGTGAGTGCTGTTTTCAGTGTGGTGTGAGTGCTGTTTTCAGTGTGGTGTGAGTGGTGTTTTCAGTGTGGTGTGAGTGGTGTTTTCAGTGTGGTGTGAGTGGTGTTTTCAGTGTGGTGTGAGTGGTGTTTTCAGTGTGGTGTGAGTGGTGTTTTCAGTGTGGTGTGAGTGGTGTTTTCAGTGTAGTTGTCAGTGCTGTTTTCAGTGCTGTTTTCAGTGCTGTTTTCAGTAAATCTTTCACTAAGTGATTCTGCATGCAGTGGAGAAGTCTTAGTTTCTACTTTTTGATGTTCAAGTCCTCTTCTGACTCCTTCTGATTCCTCTCTACCCTCCAGTACGGACTGCTTTTCAAGTCCTCTTCTGACTCCTTCTGATTCCTCTCTACCCTCCAGTACGGACTGCTTTTCAAGTCCTCTTCTGATTCCTCTCTACCCTCCAGTACGGACTGCTCTACTCCCTAACACTCTGTCTTCACAGATTATATTGTGAAGACCGAGGATGGAACTGGAGGATGGAAGAAAGGTAATATTAGGTTTACTGCATGAACACTCAGAATGATAGTACATCGTACGTTTAAGTGGAGCTTTGTACCCAAGTTTTCCTTGAATAATCTTCCATCTCCATCTTTAAACACTTAGCCAGTTCAAATCCACAGGCAGCTAAGCTGTAGGCCTATAAGCTGTAGGTCAATAATTTATAGAGAGAAGGGATCGTTCAGTTGGGGATCAGGACAAACTGACAAGGTGTTTGTAGGAAGAAGGGTAGGGTTGAACAGTTATGGTAACTTTCCCAACATTTCCTCGGGTTTTCCACAAATCCAATTGGGCAAATTCTATATTTTCTGCTTATTCCAGGAATCTCCCAACCAGGGAAATTACCAGAATTTTGCAACCCTACGGAAAAACCCAAATGTTCAGTCACATACACAGCACAGTGGGTTAATTTCTGCTAATTCGATTTAAGTTTGTACTTTTCCCACATTGCCCACCTCAGGAAAAAGGGTGTGACGAGTTAGCTACCTGGTGGTTTCTTGATTGTTTTGCCAGTTTAATTCAGGGGCAACAGAGTAAAACCACAGACCGTCTCTCTCATGTTACCTCCGCTCATCAACAGGCCTTCGTCGAGGAGCAAGGCCCATACACAACCTGCCTGCCTCTAATGTTTGGCTCTGCTGTTATAACAGAACATAGACCGCCTGCCTGCCTCTGCTGTTATGACAGAACATACACAGATTATCTGCCTCTGCTGTTATGACAGAACATACAAACCCTGCCTGCTTCTGCAGCTATGCTCAGTTACAAACAGACTCCCAAACGTTTTTTCACCCCTGGTTGACACTGGAATCTTCCACCCCTGGTCTCTGTAGTATAGCTTTGAGAGGACCTGCTAGTACTCAACATTCAGAAGAGCCGGTCCAGCCAGCCAGCCTCTCGGTGGCCCCACAGCAGTCAGCCAGCCTCGGCAAGCCCACACCCGCAACCCAGCCAGCCACTCGGCAACTCCACACCCCCAGTCTCCCATCAGCTCCACACAACCAGCTCCACACCACCAGCTCCACACCACCAGTCTCTCACCAGCTCCACACCACCAGTCTCCACACCACCAGTCTCCCACCAGCTCCACTCCACCAGTCTCCCACCAGCTCCACACCACCAGCTCCACTCCACCAGTCTCCCACCAGCTCCACTCCACCAGTCTCCCACCAGCTCCACACCACCAGTCTCCCACCAGCTCCACTCTACCAGTCTCCCACCAGCTCCACTCCACCAGTCTCCCACCAGCTCCACTCCACCAGTCTCCCACCAGCTCCACTCCACCAGTCTCCCACCAGCTCCACTCCACCAGTCTCCCACCAGCTCCACACCACCAGTCTCCCACCAGCTCCACTCCACCAGTCTCCCACCAGCTCCACTCCACCAGTCTCCCACCAGCTCCACTCCACCAGTCTCCCACCAGCTCCACACCACCAGTCTCCCACCAGCTCCACTCCACCAGTCTCCCACCAGCTCCACTCCACCAGTCTCCCACCAGCTCCACACCACCAGTCTCCCACCAGCTCCACTCCACCAGTCTCCCACCAGCTCCACTCCACCAGTCTCCCACCAGCTCCACACCACCAGTCTCCCACCAGCTCCACTCCACCAGTCTCCAACCAGCTCCACACAACCAGTCTCCCACCAGCTCCACTCCACCAGTCTCCCACCAGCTCCACACCACCAGTCTCCCACCAGCTCCACTCCACCAGTCTCCCACCAGCTCCACTCCACCAGTCTCCCACCAGCTCCACACCACCAGTCTCCCACCAGCTCCACTCCACCAGTCTCCCACCAGCTCCACACCACCAGCTCCACTCCACCAGTCTCCACTCCACCAGTCTCCACTCCACCAGTCTCCACACCAACAGTCTCCACTCCACCAGTCTCCCACCAGCTCCACACCACCAGTCTCCCACCAGCTCCACTCCACCAGTCTCCCACCAGCTCCACTCCACCAGTCTCCCACCAGCTCCACACCACCAGTCTCCCACCAGCTCCACACCACCAGTCTCCCACCAGCTCCACTCCACCAGTCTCCCACCAGCTCCACTCCACCAGTCTCCCACCAGCTCCACTCCACCAGTCTCCCACCAGCTCCACTCCACCAGTCTCCCACCAGCTCCACTCCACCAGTCTCCCACCAGTCTCCACTCCACCAATCTCCCACCAGCTCCACTCCACCAGTCTCCCACCAGCTCCACATCACCAGTCTCCCACCAGCTACACACCCCCAGTCTCCACTCCACCAGTCTCCACTCCACAAGTCTCCACTCCACCAGTCTCCACTCCACCAGTCTCCACACCAACAGTCTCCACTCCACCAGTCTCCACTACACCAGTCTCCACTCCACAAGCTCCCCTCCACCAGCTCCAGTCCATTCGTCTCCACTCCACCAGTCTCCACTCCACCAATCTTCACTCCACCAGTCTCCACTCCACCAGTCTCCACTCCACAAGCTCCCCTCCACCAGCTCCAGTCCATTAATCTCCACTCCACCAGTCTCCACTCCACCAATCTCCACTCCACCAGTCTCCACTCCACCAGTCTCCACTCCACAAGCTCCCCTCCACCAGCTCCAGTCCATTCGTCTCCACTCCACCAGTCTCCACTCCACCAATCTTCACTCCACCAGTCTCCACTCCACCAGTCTCCACTCCACAAGCTCCCCTCCACCAGCTCCACACCACCAGCTCCACACAACCAGCTCCACTCCACCAGCTCCACTCCACCAGTCTCCCACCAGCTACACACCACCAGCTACACACCACCAGCTACACACCACCAGCTACACACCACCAGCTCCACTCCACCAGTCTCCCACCAGCTCCACTCCACCAGTCTCCCACCAACTCCACTCCACCAGTCTCCCACCAGCTCCACACCACCAGCTCCACTCCACCAGTCTCCCACCAGCTCCACATCACCAGTCTCCCACCAGCTAAACACCACCAGCTCCACACCACCAGCTACACACCACCAGCTCCACACCACCAGCTACACACCACCAGCTACACACCACCAGCTACACACCACCAGCTCCACTCCACCAGCTACACACCACCAGTCTCCCACCAGCTCCACACAACCAGCTCCACTACACCAGTCTCCCACCAGCTCCACACAACCAGCTCCACTCCACCAGTCTCCCACCAGCTCCACTCCACCAGTCTCCCACCAGCACCACACCACCAGCTACACACCACCAGCTACACACCACCAGTCTCCCACCAGCTCCACACCACCAGCTCCACTCCACCAGTCTCCCACCAGCTCCACTCCACCAGTCTCCCACCAGCTCCACACCACCAGCTACACACAACCAGCTACACACCACCAGCTCCACTCCACCAGTCTCCCACCAGCTCCACTCCACCAGTCTCCCACCAGCTACACACCACCAGCTCCACACCACCAGCTACACACCACCAGCTCCACACCACCAGCTCCACACCACCAGCTCCACTCCACCAGTCTCCCACCAGCTCCACACAACCAGCTCCACAGCACCTAGCTCCACACCACCAGTCTCTCACCAGCTCCACACCACCAGTCTCCACTCCACCAGTCTCCAACCAGCTCCACACAACCAGTCTCCCACCAGCTCCACTCCACCAGTCTCCCACCAGCTCCACACCACCAGTCTCCCACCAGCTCCACTCCACCAGTCTCCCACCAGCTCCACTCCACCAGTCTCCCACCAGCTCCACACCACCAGTCTCCCACCAGCTCCACTCCACCAGTCTCCCACCAGCTCCACTCCACCAGTCTCCCACCAGCTCCACTCCACCAGTCTCCCACCAGCTCCACACCACCAGTCTCCCACCAGCTACACTCCACCAGTCTCCACTCCACCAGTCTCCACTCCACCAGTCTCCACACCAACAGTCTCCACTCCACCAGTCTCCACTACACCAGTCTCCACTCCACCAGTCTCCACTCCACAAGCTCCCCTCCACCAGCTCCAGTCCATTCGTCTCCACTCCACCAGTCTCCACTCCACCAGTCTCCACTCCACCAGTCTCCACTCCACAAGCTCCCCTCCACCAGCTCCAGTCCATTCGTCTCCACTCCACCAGTCTCCACTCCACCAGTCTCCACTCCACCAGTCTCCACTCCACCAGTCTCCACTCCACCAGTCTCCACTCCACCAGTCTCCACTCCACCAGTCTCCACTCCACCAGCTCCCCTCCACCAGCTCCAGTCCATTCGTCTCCATTCCACCAGCCTCCACTCCACCAGCCTCCACTCCACCAGTCTCCACTCCACCAGTCTCCACTCCACCAGCTCCCCTCCACCAGCTCCAGTCCATTCGTCTCCACTCCACCAGCCTCCACTCCACCAGCCTCCACTCCACCAGTCTCCCCTCCACCAGTCTCCACTCCACAAGCTCCCCTCCACCAGCTCAAGTCCATTCGTCTCCACTCCACCAGCCTCCACTCCACCAGTCTCCACTCCACCAGTCTCCACTCCACCATTCTCCCAATGGCTCTTTATCCTCCAAGTAGCATTGACCTCTAAGGTGTCAGAAATATGGACACGCTTTCAGATGACGGAGACTTTGTCAGTCCTTCCTTTCTCCTTGGCCCCTCTCTTAAGCCTGCATGGGACTCTTGTCTGCTCTGTCTGCAGAGTAAGGTATTGTAGGAGGCTGTGAATAGTAGGTGTCAAACTTCATAGTTCTCATTTTGCTTCCTGTACATGCCAGAAGAAAAGTGCTCTCCGTGCTGGTTTTCCCTTTGTGCCGGGCGCTCTCTAGTCATCCTGGGAACAGACCACATTCCAGCCACAATCAGACTCTTTGTGCCTGAGGCATTGTACCCTTCTCTGTTATGCCGACAGCCCTCCTAGCTTCTTTACTAATGTATGCAAGCATATCGTAAAAAGTCTAGACTATTATTTATTTTTTCTTGCTACTATGCGAGGAAAATGGGTAAGAGAATGAGAATATCTGATGCGTTGTTTTCTGTGACGCTACTGCTCTAGTATGTATTCATAAAGTACCTTTGTGCATCGTGCATAAGTTATGGTTTAAGGTTGCGCCTTATTCACCACACTGTCTGTGTGTGTGTGGACCATTTCAGATTGTCAGTGATGTGTACGCCGAGGAACCTCGAAGCTTTTCACCTTCTCCACTGTGGTCCCGTTGATGTTGCAACCAGGAGGAGTGCTCTTCTGTCTACTCTTGGGCCCACTAAGAGACCTCAGAACCACCGCTGATGGCCACAGTTGCGATTGATGTTTAAACTCAACTATACATACCGGTATGAACATCATTGTTTTTAGCAGGATGGACCAAAAAACGCTAACTTCCTTGTTTCTACATTTTGGACCAGTAGGAGACTACAGAACAACCGTTCAGTGTTCTGTGTTCTACACTTTGGACCACTAGGAGACTACAGAACAACCGTTCAGTGTTCTGTGTTCTACACTTTGGACCAGTAGGAGACTACAGAACAACCGTTCAGTGTTCTGTGTTCTACACTTTGGACCAGTAAGAAAATACAGAACAACCGTTCAGTGTTCTGTGTTCTACACTTTGGACCAGTAGGAGACTACAGAACAACCGTTCAGTGTTCTGTGTTCTACACTTTGGACCAGTAGGAGACTACAGAACAACCGTTCAGTGTTCTGTGTTCTACACTTTGGACCAGTAGGAGACTACAGAACAACCGTTCAGTGTTCTGTGTTCTACACTTTGGACCAGTAGGAGACTACAGAACAACCGTTCAGTGTTCTGTGTTCTACACTTTGGACCAGTAAGAAAATACAAAACAACCGTTCAGGATCCCGATAGCCTGGCTACCCATCCACGTTGCTCCAGCAAGGAGCCACGGCCCACGAGCATTTCTTCTTCGCTGGTCAATTTGTTTTTGTACAACGCCCCTCATTTTGACGTCAGCACAAACAACTTCTAGGATGGCAGTTTTAAACGGAGTGTATGGAGCGATCGATAAAGCAGCGTAATGAAATTCAGGATGAGCTGTTTTTCTTCACTTTTCTTTTTTATTAAAAACAGTTTACTTCAGTTTATTTTAGTAAATACTTTTTTTTAACAGTAATGTTTCTTTAAAACTGCATTGTTGGTTAAGGGTTTGTAAGTAAGCATTTCACTGTAAGGTCTACGACACCTGTTGTATTCAGCATTTCACTGTGAGGTCTACCTACACCTGTTGTATTCAGCATTTCACTGTGAGGTCTTCACCTGTTGTATTCAGCATTTCACTGTAAGGTCTACTACACCTGTTGTATTCAGCATTTCACTGTGAGGTCTACACCTGTTGTATTCAGCATTTCACTGTAAGGTCTACTACACCTGTTGTATTCAACATTTCACTGTAAGGTCTACTACACCTGTTGTATTCAGCATTTCACTGTGAGGTCTACTACACCTGTTGTATTCAGCATTTCACTGTGAGGTCTACTACACCTGTTGTATTCAGCATTTCACTGTAAGGTCTACTACACCTGTTGTATTCAGCATTTCACTGTAAGGTCTACTACACCTGTTGTATTCAGCATTTCACTGTGAGGTCTACTACACCTGTTGTATTCAGCATTTCACTGTGAGGTCTACTACACCTGTTGTATTCAGCATTTCACTGTGAGGTCTACTACACCTGTTGTTTTCAGCATTTCACTGTGAGGTCTACTACACCTGTTGTATTCAGCATTTCACTGTGAGGTCTACTACACCTGTTGTATTCAGCATTTCACTGTAAGGTCTACTACACCTGTTGTATTCAGCATTTCACTGTAAGGTCTACTACACCTGTTGTATTCAGCATTTCAATGTAAGGTCTACCTACACCTGTTGTATTCAGCATTTCACTGTGACGTCTACCTACACCTGTTGTATTCAGCATTTCACTGTGAGGTCTACACCTGTTGTATTCAGCATTTCACTGTGAGGTCTACCTACACCTGTTGTATTCAGCATTTCACTGTAAGGTCTACTACACCTGTTGTATTCGGCGCATGTCACAAATACAATTGGATTTGATTTGATTTTAGTTGTCAGGCAAGTGTCCTAGTCCAACAATAGAACAACTGCTCTGTGTGTCCCAGGATAGGGTGCACTACGTTAGACTATGGGCCCTCGTCAAAAGTAGTGCACTACCAAGGGAATAGGGTGCCAACTCTGGTCAAAAGTAGTGCACTACCAAGGGAATAGGGTGCCAACTCTGGTCAAAAGTAGTGCACTACCAAGGGAATAGTGACCCATTTTGGATGCAATCTGTAATTGATCTGTCTTCACTCAACTATATATATGTATTTTTTTATCCAGGATTCATAAACAATCTGTAGTAATGTACTGATTTTCCCTGTTAGACAACTTATATGTGTAATAATGTACTGTTTTTCATGGCTACTTGCTTAATTAAATGCTTTTAAATCTTTCAGCATTTGTTAAATCTTAACATGTGGGGAATAATAGCAAACATGTGTTAGTGCTTTTAAAGTGTTTTAGTTGTTCTTTGTTAGGACACAATGTTCAATTTAGGATAAACAACGTCTGCCAAACAATGATTTTTGAAAATCTCCACCTCACTATCTGAAAGGATTAGGGCCTACCTGTTTTTTTCCCCAGAACAATGAACCATTACATCTGGCTGAGTGAAACGTCTTGAAGTTTTGATTGAACTGGTCACAATGCTTTCAATCAGCCTACCGTTTCCAAAAACATCACTGTAACATCTCTGTACCGTAGCCTAACTTAATATGGACAACATCTCTGTCTACTAACTACTATATAGACAAGATCTCCTAGTCTACTAACTACTATACAGACAACATCTCCTAGTCTACTAACTACTATACAGACAACATCTCCTAGTCTACTAACTACTATACAGACAACATCTCCTAGTCTACTAACTACTATACAGACAACATATCCTAGTCTACTAACTACTATACAGACAACATCTCCTAGTCTACTAACTACTATACAGACAACATCTCCTAGTCTACTAACTACTATATAGACAACATCTCCTAGTCTACTAACTATAGACAACATCTCCTAGTCTACTAACTACTATACAGACAACATCTCCTAGTCTACTAACTACTATACAGACAACATCTCCTAGTCTACTAACTATAGACAACATCTCCTAGTCTACTAACTACTATACAGACAAGATCTCCTAGTCTACTAACTACTATACAGACAACATCTCTGTCTAGACCTAGTCTACAAACTACTATATAGACAACATCTCCTAGTCTACTAACTATAGACAACATCTCCTAGTCTACTAACTACTATACAGACAACATCTCTGTCTAGACCTAGTCTACAAACTACTATATAGACAACATCTCCTAGTCTACTAACTATAGACAACATCTCCTAGTCTACTAACTACTATATAGACAACATCTCCTAGTCTACTAACTATAGACAACATCTCCTAGTCTACTAACTACTATATAGACAACATCTCCTAGTCTACTAACTATAGACAACATCTCCTAGTCTACTAACTACTATACAGACAACATCTCCTAGTCTACTAACTACTATATAGACAACATCTCCTAGTCTACTAACTATAGACAACATCTCCTAGTCTACTAACTACTATACAGACAACATCTCTGTCTAGACCTAGTCTACAAACTACTATATAGACAACATCTCCTAGTCTACTAACTATAGACAACATCTCCTAGTCTACAAACTACTATATAGACAACATCTCCTAGTCTACTAACTATAGACAACATCTCCTAGTCTACAAACTACTATACAGACAACATCTCCTAGTCTACTAACTATAGACAACATCTCCTAGTCTACTAACTACTATACAGACAACATCTCTGTCTAGACCTAGTCTACAAACTACTATATAGACAACATCTCCTAGTCTACAAACTACTATATAGACAACTTCTCCTAGTCTACTAACTACTATACAGACAACATCTCCTAGTCTACTAACTATAGACAACATCTCCTAGTCTACAAACTACTATATAGACACCATCTCCTAGTCTACTAACTACTATACAGACAACATATCCTAGTCTACTAACTATAGACAACATCTCCTAGTCTACAAACTACTATATAGACACCATCTCCTAGTCTACTAACTACTATATAGACAACATCTCCTAGTCTACTAACTACTATACAGACAACATCTCCTAGTCTACTAACTATAGACAACATCTCCTAGTCTACTAACTATAGACAACATCTCCTAGTCTACTAACTATAGACAACATCTCCTAGTCTACTAACTACTATATAGACAACATCTCCTAGTCTACAAACTACTATACAGACAACATCTCCTAGTCTACTAACTATAGACAACATCTCCTAGTCTACTAACTACTATATAGACAACATCTCCTAGTCTACAAACTACTATATAGACACCATCTCCTAGTCTACTAACTACTATACAGACAACATCTCCTAGTCTACTAACTATAGACAACATCTCCTAGTCTACTAACTACTATACAGACAACATCTCCTAGTCTACAAACTACTATATAGACACCATCTCCTAGTCTACTAACTACTATACAGACAACATCTCCTAGTGTACTAACTACTATACAGACAACATCTCCTAGTCTACAAACTACTATACAGACAACATCTCCTAGTCTACTAACTACTATACAGACAACATCTCCTAGTCTACAAACTACTATATAGACAACATCTCCTAGTCTACTAACTACTATACAGACAACATCTCCTAGTCTACTAACTACTATATAGACACCATCTCCTAGTCTACTAACTACTATACAGACAACATCTCCTAGTCTACTAACTATAGACAACATCTCCTAGTCTACTAACTACTATACAGACAACATCTGCTAGTCTACTAACTACTATATAGACAACATCTCCTAGTCTACTAACTACTATACAGACAACATCTCCTAGTCTACTAACTATAGACAACATCTCCTAGTCTACTAACTATAGACAACATCTCCTAGTCTACTAACTACTATACAGACAACATCTCCTAGTCTACTAACTACTATACAGACAACATCTCCTAGTCTACTAACTATAGACAACATCTCCTAGTCTACTAACTATAGACAACATCTCCTAGTCTACTAACTATAGACAACATCTCCTAGTCTACTAACTATAGACAACATCTCCTAGTCTACTAACTACTATACAGACAACATCTCCTAGTCTACTAACTACTATACAGACAACATCTCCTAGTCTACTAACTACTATACAGACAACATCTCCTAGTCTACTAACTATAGACAACATCTCCTAGTCTACTAACTACTATATAGACAACATCTCCTAGTCTACAAACTACTATATAGACACCATCTCCTAGTCTACTAACTACTATACAGACAACATCTCCTAGTCTACTAACTACTATACAGACAACATCTCCTAGTCTACAAACTACCCTACAGACAACATCTCCTAGTCTACTAACTACTATACAGACAACATCTCCTAGTCTACTAACTACTATACAGACAACATCTCCTAGTCTACAAACTACCCTACAGACAACATCTCCTAGTCTACTAACTACCCTACAGACAACATCTCCTAGTCTACTAACTACTATACAGACAACATCTCCTAGTCTACAAACTACTATATAGACAACATCTCCTAGTCTACTAACTACTATACAGACAACATCTCCTAGTCTACTAACTACTATACAGACAACATCTCCTAGTCTACAAACTACCCTACAGACAACATCTCCTAGTCTACTAACTACTATACAGACAACATCTCCTAGTCTACTAACTACTATACAGACAACATCTCCTAGTCTACAAACTACCCTACAGACAACATCTCCTAGTCTACTAACTACTATATAGACAACATCTCCTAGTCTACAAACTACCCTACAGACAACATCTCCTAGTCTACTAACTACTATACAGACAACATCTCCTAGTCTACTAACTACTATACAGACAACATCTCCTAGTCTACAAACTACTATATAGACAACATCTCCTATCCTACTAACTACTATACAGACAACATCTCCTAGTCTACAAACTACTATATAGACACCATCTCCTAGTCTACTAACTATAGACAACATCTCCTAGTCTACTAACTACTATATAGACAACATCTCCTAGTCTACTAACTACTATACAGACAACATCTCCT
Organism: Salvelinus alpinus; assembly: GCF_045679555.1. Classification (NCBI taxonomy): domain Eukaryota; kingdom Metazoa; phylum Chordata; class Actinopteri; order Salmoniformes; family Salmonidae; genus Salvelinus; species Salvelinus alpinus. The sequence goes on from NC_092090.1 coordinate 100,450,800, forward strand.
AGTCTACTAACTACTATATAGACAACATCTCCTAGACTACTAACTACTATACAGACAACATCTCCTAGTCTACTAACTACTATACAGACAACATCTCCTAGTCTACAAACTACTATATAGACAACATCTCCTAGTCTACTAACTATAGACAACATCTCCTAGTCTACTAACTATAGACAACATCTCCTAGTCTACTAACTATAGACAACATCTCCTAGTCTACTATATAGACAACATCTCCTAGTCTACTAACTATAGACAACATCTCCTAGTCTACTAACTACTATATAGACAACATCTCCTAGTCTACAAACTACTATATAGACAACATCTCCTAGTCTACTAACTATAGACAACATCTCCTAGTCTACTAACTACTATAGAGACAACATCTCCTAGTCTACTAACTATAGACAACATCTCCTAGTCTACTAACTATAGACAACATCTCCTAGTCTACTAACTACTATATAGACAACATCTCCTAGTCTACTAACTACTATAGAGACAACATCTCCTAGTCTACTAACTACTATACAGACAACATCTCCTAGTCTACTAACTATAGACAACATCTCCTAGTCTACTAACTACTATATAGACAACATCTCCTAGTCTACTAACTACTATAGAGACAACATCTCCTAGTCTACTAACTACTATACAGACAACATCTCCTAGTCTACTAACTATAGACAACATCTCCTAGTCTACTAACTACTATATAGACAACATCTCCTAGTCTACTAACTACTATATAGACAACATCTCCTAGTCTACTAACTACTATACAGACAACATCTCCTAGTCTACTAACTACTATACAGACAACATCTCCTAGTCTACTAACTACTATATAGACAACATCTCCTAGTCTACTAACTACTATACAGACAACATCTCCTAGTCTACTAACTACTATACAGACAACATCTCCTAGTCTACTAACTACTATATAGACAACATCTCCTAGTCTACTAACTACTATATAGACAACATCTCCTAGTCTACTAACTATAGACAACATCTCCTAGTCTACTAACTACTATACAGACAACATCTCCTAGTCTACTAACTACTATACAGACAACATCTCCTAGTCTACTAACTACTATATAGACAACATCTCCTAGTCTACTAACTACTATACAGACAACATCTCCTAGTCTACTAACTACTATATAGACAACATCTCCTAGTCTACTAACTACTATACAGACAACATCTCCTAGTGTACTAACTACTATACAGACAACATCTCCTAGTCTACTAACTACTATACAGACAACATCTCCTAGTCTACTAACTACTATATAGACAACATCTCCTAGTCTACTAACTATAGACAACATCTCCTAGTCTACTAACTACTATACAGACAACATCTCCTAGTCTACTAACTACTATACAGACAACATCTCCTAGTCTACTAACTATAGACAACATCTCCTAGTCTACTAACTACTATACAGACAACATCTCCTAGTCTACTAACTATAGACAACATCTCCTAGTCTACTAACTATAGACAACATCTCCTAGTCTACTAACTACTATACAGACAACATCTCCTAGTCTACTAACTACTCTACAGACAACATCTCCTAGTCTACTAACTACTATACAGACAACATCTCCTAGTCTACTAACTACTATATAGACAACATCTCCTAGTCTACTAACTACTATATAGACAACATCTCCTAGTCTACTAACTATAGACAACATCTCCTAGTCTACTAACTACTATACAGACAACATCTCCTAGTCTACTAACTACTATACAGACAACATCTCTGTCTAGACCTAGTCTACAAACGACTATATAGACAACATCTCCTAGTCTACTAACTACTATACAGACAACATCTCCTAGTCTACTAACTACTATACAGACAACATCTCTGTCTAGACCTAGTCTACAAACGACTATATAGACAACATCTCCTAGTCTACTAACTACTATACAGACAACATCTCCTAGTCTACTAACTATAGACAACATCTCCTAGTCTACTAACTACTATACAGACAACATCTCCTAGTCTACTAACTACTATACAGACAACATCTCCTAGTCTACTAACTACTATACAGACAACATCTCTGTCTAGACCTAGTCTACAAACTACTATATAGACAACATCTCCTAGTCTACAAACTACTATATAGACAACATCTCTGTCTAGACCTAGTCTACTAACTACTATACAGACAACATCTCCTAGTCTACTAACTACTATATAGACAACATCTCCTAGTCTACTAACTACTATACAGACAACATCTCCTAGTCTACTAACTACTATACAGACAACATCTCCTAGTCTACTAACTATAGACAACATCTCCTAGTCTACTAACTACTATACAGACAACATCTCCTAGTCTACTAACTATAGACAACATCTCCTAGTCTACTAACTACTATACAGACAACATCTCCTAGTCTACTAACTACTATATAGACAACATCTCCTAGTCTACTAACTACTATACAGACAACATCTCCTAGTCTACTAACTACTATACAGACAACATCTCCTAGTCTACTAACTACTATACAGACAACATCTCCTAGTCTACTAACTACTATATAGACAACACCTCCTAGTCTACTAACTACTATACAGACAACATCTCCTAGTCTACTAACTACTATACAGACAACATCTCTGTCTAGACCTAGTCTACTAACTACTATATAGACAACATCTCCTAGTCTACTAACTACTATACAGACAACATCTCCTAGTCTACAAACTACTATATAGACAACATCTCCTAGTCTACTAACTACTATATAGACAACACCTCCTAGTCTACTAACTACTATACAGACAACATCTCCTAGTCTACTAACTACTATACAGACAACATCTCTGTCTAGACCTAGTCTACTAACTACTATATAGACAACATCTCCTAGTCTACTAACTACTATACAGACAACATCTCCTAGTCTACAAACTACTATATAGACAACATCTCCTAGTCTACTAACTACTATATAGACACCATCTCCTAGTCTACTAACTACTATATAGACAACATCTCCTAGTCTACAAACTACTATATAGACAACATCTCCTAGTCTACTAACTACTATATAGACAACATCTCCTAGTCTACAAACTACTATATAGACAACATCTCCTAGTCTACTAACTACTATACAGACAACATCTCCTAGTCTACTAACTATAGACAACATCTCCTAGTCTACTAACTACTATATAGACAACATCTCCTAGTCTACTAACTATAGACAACATCTCCTAGTCTACTAACTACTATATAGACAACATCTCCTAGTCTACTAACTACTATACAGACAACATCTCCTAGTCTACAAACTACCCTACAGACAACATCTCCTAGTCTACTAACTACTATATAGACAACATCTCCTAGTCTACAAACTACCCTACAGACAACATCTCCTAGTCTACTAACTACTATACAGACAACATCTCCTAGTCTACTAACTACTATACAGACAACATCTCCTAGTCTACAAACTACTATATAGACAACATCTCCTATCCTACTAACTACTATACAGACAACATCTCCTAGTCTACAAACTACTATATAGACACCATCTCCTAGTCTACTGACTATAGACAACATCTCCTAGTCTACTAACTACTATATAGACAACATCTCCTAGTCTACTAACTACTATACAGACAACATCTCCTAGTCTACTAACTACTATATAGACAACATCTCCTAGTCTACTAACTACTATACAGACAACATCTCCTAGTCTACTAACTACTATACAGACAACATCTCCTAGTCTACAAACTACTATATAGACAACATCTCCTAGTCTACTAACTATAGACAACATCTCCTAGTCTACTAACTATAGACAACATCTCCTAGTCTACTAACTATAGACAACATCTCCTAGTCTACTATATAGACAACATCTCCTAGTCTACTAACTATAGACAACATCTCCTAGTCTACTAACTACTATATAGACAACATCTCCTAGTCTACAAACTACTATATAGACAACATCTCCTAGTCTACTAACTATAGACAACATCTCCTAGTCTACTAACTACTATAGAGACAACATCTCCTAGTCTACTAACTATAGACAACATCTCCTAGTCTACTAACTATAGACAACATCTCCTAGTCTACTAACTACTATATAGACAACATCTCCTAGTCTACTAACTACTATAGAGACAACATCTCCTAGTCTACTAACTACTATACAGACAACATCTCCTAGTCTACTAACTATAGACAACATCTCCTAGTCTACTAACTACTATATAGACAACATCTCCTAGTCTACTAACTACTATATAGACAACATCTCCTAGTCTACTAACTACTATACAGACAACATCTCCTAGTCTACTAACTACTATACAGACAACATCTCCTAGTCTACTAACTACTATATAGACAACATCTCCTAGTCTACTAACTACTATACAGACAACATCTCCTAGTCTACTAACTACTATACAGACAACATCTCCTAGTCTACTAACTACTATATAGACAACATCTCCTAGTCTACTAACTACTATATAGACAACATCTCCTAGTCTACTAACTATAGACAACATCTCCTAGTCTACTAACTACTATACAGACAACATCTCCTAGTCTACTAACTACTATACAGACAACATCTCCTAGTCTACTAACTACTATATAGACAACATCTCCTAGTCTACTAACTACTATACAGACAACATCTCCTAGTCTACTAACTACTATATAGACAACATCTCCTAGTCTACTAACTACTATACAGACAACATCTCCTAGTGTACTAACTACTATACAGACAACATCTCCTAGTCTACTAACTACTATACAGACAACATCTCCTAGTCTACTAACTACTATATAGACAACATCTCCTAGTCTACTAACTATAGACAACATCTCCTAGTCTACTAACTACTATACAGACAACATCTCCTAGTCTACTAACTACTATACAGACAACATCTCCTAGTCTACTAACTATAGACAACATCTCCTAGTCTACTAACTACTATACAGACAACATCTCCTAGTCTACTAACTATAGACAACATCTCCTAGTCTACTAACTATAGACAACATCTCCTAGTCTACTAACTACTATACAGACAACATCTCCTAGTCTACTAACTACTCTACAGACAACATCTCCTAGTCTACTAACTACTATACAGACAACATCTCCTAGTCTACTAACTACTATATAGACAACATCTCCTAGTCTACTAACTACTATATAGACAACATCTCCTAGTCTACTAACTATAGACAACATCTCCTAGTCTACTAACTACTATACAGACAACATCTCCTAGTCTACTAACTACTATACAGACAACATCTCTGTCTAGACCTAGTCTACAAACGACTATATAGACAACATCTCCTAGTCTACTAACTACTATACAGACAACATCTCCTAGTCTACTAACTACTATACAGACAACATCTCTGTCTAGACCTAGTCTACAAACGACTATATAGACAACATCTCCTAGTCTACTAACTACTATACAGACAACATCTCCTAGTCTACTAACTATAGACAACATCTCCTAGTCTACTAACTACTATACAGACAACATCTCCTAGTCTACTAACTACTATACAGACAACATCTCCTAGTCTACTAACTACTATACAGACAACATCTCTGTCTAGACCTAGTCTACAAACTACTATATAGACAACATCTCCTAGTCTACAAACTACTATATAGACAACATCTCTGTCTAGACCTAGTCTACTAACTACTATACAGACAACATCTCCTAGTCTACTAACTACTATATAGACAACATCTCCTAGTCTACTAACTACTATACAGACAACATCTCCTAGTCTACTAACTACTATACAGACAACATCTCCTAGTCTACTAACTATAGACAACATCTCCTAGTCTACTAACTACTATACAGACAACATCTCCTAGTCTACTAACTATAGACAACATCTCCTAGTCTACTAACTACTATACAGACAACATCTCCTAGTCTACTAACTACTATATAGACAACATCTCCTAGTCTACTAACTACTATACAGACAACATCTCCTAGTCTACTAACTACTATACAGACAACATCTCCTAGTCTACTAACTACTATACAGACAACATCTCCTAGTCTACTAACTACTATATAGACAACACCTCCTAGTCTACTAACTACTATACAGACAACATCTCCTAGTCTACTAACTACTATACAGACAACATCTCTGTCTAGACCTAGTCTACTAACTACTATATAGACAACATCTCCTAGTCTACTAACTACTATACAGACAACATCTCCTAGTCTACAAACTACTATATAGACAACATCTCCTAGTCTACTAACTACTATATAGACAACACCTCCTAGTCTACTAACTACTATACAGACAACATCTCCTAGTCTACTAACTACTATACAGACAACATCTCTGTCTAGACCTAGTCTACTAACTACTATATAGACAACATCTCCTAGTCTACTAACTACTATACAGACAACATCTCCTAGTCTACAAACTACTATATAGACAACATCTCCTAGTCTACTAACTACTATATAGACACCATCTCCTAGTCTACTAACTACTATATAGACAACATCTCCTAGTCTACAAACTACTATATAGACAACATCTCCTAGTCTACTAACTACTATATAGACAACATCTCCTAGTCTACAAACTACTATATAGACAACATCTCCTAGTCTACTAACTACTATACAGACAACATCTCCTAGTCTACTAACTATAGACAACATCTCCTAGTCTACTAACTACTATATAGACAACATCTCCTAGTCTACTAACTATAGACAACATCTCCTAGTCTACTAACTACTATATAGACAACATCTCCTAGTCTACTAACTACTATATAGACAACATCTCCTAGTCTACTAACTATAGACAACATCTCCTAGTCTACTAACTACTATATAGACAACATCTCCTAGTCTACTAACTACTATACAGACAACATCTCCTAGTCTACTAACTATAGACAACATCTCCTAGTCTACTAACTACTATATAGACAACATCTCCTAGTCTACTAACTACTATATAGATAACATCTCCTAGTCTACTAACTACTATACAGACAACATCTCCTAGTCTACTAACTACTATACAGACAACATCTCCTAGTCTACTAACTACTATATAGACAACATCTCCTAGTCTACTAACTACTATACAGACAACATCTCCTAGTCTACTAACTACTATATAGACAACATCTCCTAGTCTACTAACTACTATATAGACAACATCTCCTAGTCTACTAACTACTATACAGACAACATCTCCTAGTCTACTAACTACTATATAGACAACATCTCCTAGTCTACTAACTACTATATAGACAACATCTCCTAGTCTACTAACTACTATACAGACAACATCTCCTAGTCTACTAACTACTATATAGACAACATCTCCTAGTCTACTAACTACTATACAGACAACATCTCCTAGTCTACTAACTACTATATAGACAACATCTCCTAGTCTACTAACTACTATACAGACAACATCTCCTAGTCTACTAACTACTATATAGACAACATCTCCTAGTCTACTAACTACTATACAGACAACATCTCCTAGTCTACTAACTACTATATAGACAACATCTCCTAGTCTACTAACTACTATACAGACAACATCTCCTAGTCTACTAACTACTATATAGACAACATCTCCTAGTCTACTAACTACTATACAGACAACATCTCCTAGTCTACTAACTACTATATAGACAACATCTCCTAGTCTACTAACTACTATACAGACAACATCTCCTAGTCTACTAACTACTATATAGACAACATCTCCTAGTCTACTAACTACTATACAGACAACATCTCCTAGTCTACTAACTACTATATAGACAACATCTCCTAGTCTACTAACTACTATATAGACAACATCTCCTAGTCTACTAACTATAGACAACATCTCCTAGTCTACTAACTACTATACAGACAACATCTCCTAGTCTACTAACTACTATACAGACAACATCTCCTAGTCTACTAACTACTATACAGACAACATCTCCTAGTCTACTAACTACTATATAGACAACATCTCCTAGTCTACTAACTACTATACAGACAACATCTCCTAGTCTACTAACTACTATACAGACAACATCTCCTAGTCTACTAACTACTATACAGACAACATCTCCTAGTCTACTAACTACTATATAGACACCATCTCCTAGTCTACTAACTACTATATAGACACCATCTCCTAGTCTACTAACTACTATACAGACAACATCTCTGTCTAGACCTAGTCTTCTAACTACTCTATAGGCAAGCACCATTGTGTGACACAGAACCTTTACCATATTTGATGTATTGTCACTGCTGCTAAGACCAAAAAGAGATCCGGCCTGCTTTGTTTTTATGTCTCCTCCCTCTCTCTCGCTCTCACACTGTCCCTCCAGTCTGTTATTGTGTCATGAACCATCGCCCCTACCTCTCCTGTCTCCCCCTAAACCTCCTCCTCCTGAAAGTACCCTGTTTTCCTCAGCTCTGTGGGAATTGTTAAGGTTAATTAGATCGGGCAACCGGAAATATGGACGAATATCTCTTCAACCTTTCTTTCCCTCTCCTCTTCTCTCTCCTCTTCTCTCTCCCTTTCTCTCCGCTTCCCTCTCCTCTTCTCTCTCCCTTTCTCTCCTCGTCCCTCTCCCTTTCTCTCCTCTTCTCTCTCCTCGTCTCTCTCCCTTTCTCTCCTCTTCCCTCTCCTCATCTCTCTCCCTTTCTCTCCTCTTCCCTCTCCTCTCCTCTTCTCTCTCCTCTTCTCTCTCCCTTTTTGTCCTCTTCCCTCTCCCTTTCTCTCCTCTTCCCTCTCCTCTCTCCTCTTCTCTCTCCTCGTCTCTCTCCCTTTCTCTCCTCTTCCCTCTCCTCATCTCTCTCCCTTTCTCTCCTTTTCCCTCTCCTCTTCTCTCTCCTCTTCTCTCCTCTTCCCTCTCCTCTCCTCTTCTCTCTCCTCGTCTCTCTCCCTTTCTCTCCTCTTCCCTCTCCTCATCTCTCTCCCTTTCTCTCCTTTTCCCTCTCCTCTTCTCTCTCCTCTTCTCTCTCCGTTTCTCTCCTCTTCCTTCTCCCTTTCTCTCCTCTTCCCTCTCTCTTCTCTCTCCTCTTCCCTCTTCTTTTTTGTTTTGTTTTATCTTTTTGTGGTTTTATGAATGTGAGAGAATATGATTCAACACTATCTGGTCTAAACCTAATGTGGGTTAAAGTTTGTTGTTTCAGTCAAACGAGCTGTAGTGAAAAAGCAGCCTTTAACTTTCCAGGCTTAGCTAGCCGTCTCTTGGAATATTGGGGGGGGGGGGGGTTACTTAGCTGTGCAGCCAGTTAGCTGTGTAGCCAGTTAGCTGTGTAGCCAGTTAGCTCTGTAGTCAGTTAGCTGTGCAGCCAGTTAGCTCTGTAGCCAGTAGCTGTGCAGCCAGTTAGCTGTGCAACCAGATAGCTGTGCAGCCAGTTAGCTCTGTAGCAGTTAGCTCTGTAGCCTGTTAGCTGTGCAGCCAGTTAGCCTAGCTCTGCCGCCGGCTTTTGTGTGGCGTTCATGCAAAAGGCCCCCTTTATACAAATCAACTGGCAGATGACAGACAATGATGAAAATGTGATTCTTTGAAGTTGCAATGGCCATTGAAATGTGTGAAAGTCTTGTATTGAAAGGGGAGCACCCTGGAAGGCTCTCCAGTCTTGGGTGGCTGTGGCCGGGCGTGCTGGGAGGTTTGTCTGGGTTTTTGTCGCCGACTTCCCATCGCTTGTTTGCTAATTCCCAGAAGAATTGGACCAGGTTCTCTATAGGGTGCTGAATGAGCTTCAGTTGGACCAACCAGAAATATGCATATATTTTATATCCAAAAGATTATAGCCCCTCCAATCCTGCACCACCAGGGACCAGGCTAATTGTGCTCGAGGTCTTTGTGTTTCATTTAGGTCAAGGTATGTTAACTAATTGTCTGTATTTTAGTATATTTTTTATTTTCAAAACCTAGCTAGGCAACATAATATCACGATTTTTAGATTTGCATACATTTGTTGGACTATTATTTTAAGGCTAAATATATATATATTTTTTTACTAGGTTTAACTAGGCTTTCATTTTTTTTATTACAAAAAAATTGAGTAGCTTAAACTGTCTGAAACTAAGGGAAACAGGGATGTTATAATTAAAGTTTTCCAATATAAAATTATTGTTTTCTTAACTTGTGTCATGATGCCAGCCATTCTCTGTTTTCCTGATAGGATCATAGCTCTAACATAAAGTGTTTTAGGCAAGCATTTCAGAGCCAGGCATTTCAGAGCCAGGCATTTCAGAGCCAGGCATTTCAGAGCCAGGCATTTCAGAGCCAGGCATTTCAGAGCCAGGCATTTCAGAGCCAGGCATTTCAGAGCCAGGCATTTCAGAGCCAGGCATTTCAGAGCCAAGCATTTCAGAGCCAGGCATTTCAGAGCCAGGCATTTCAGAGCCAGGCATTTCAGAGCCAGGCATTTCAGAGCCAGGCATTTCAGAGCCAGGCATTTCAGAGCCAGGCATTTCAGAGCCAGGCATTTCAGAGCCAGGCATTTCAGAGCCAGGCATTTCAGAGCCAGGCATTTCAGAGCCAGGCATTTCAGAGCCAGGCATTTCAGAGCCAGGCATTTCAGAGCCAGGCATTTCAGAGCCAGGCATTTCAGAGCCAGGCATTTCAGAGCCAAGCATTTCAGAGCCAGGCATTTCAGAGCCAGGCATTTCAGAGCCAGGCATTTCAGAGCCAAGCATTTCAGAGCCAGGCATTTCAGAGCCAGGCATTTCAGAGCCAGGCATTTCAGAGCCAAGCATTTCAGAGGTGTTTGAAATAAATGTGTCCCAACAACTAAAGTCTGATTTAACAATGACATCCATACATTGAAACTAGTTAGGTGGAGTTTGCGTTCAATTGAGATTATTTTACACAGTTCTTTTATGAGTCTGACTGCAACAACAGATGAGATGGGTAACAACAGAGGAGATGGGGTAACAACAGAGGAGATGGGTAACAACAGTGGAGATGGGGAACAACAGTTGAGATGGGGAAACAACAGAGGAGATGGGTAACAACAGTTGAGATGGGAAACAACAGAGGAGATGGGAAATAACAGAGGAGATGGGTAACAACAGTTGAGATGGGGAAACAACAGAGGAGATGGGTAACAACAGAGGAGATGGGTAACAACAGAGGAGATGGGTAACAACAGAGGAGATGGGTAACAACAGAGGAGATGGGAAACAACAGAGGAGATGGGAAACAACAGAGGAGATGGGAAACAACAGAGGAGATGGGAAACAACAGAGGAGCTGGGGAAACAACAGAGGAGATGGGGAAACAACAGAGGAGATGGGTAACAACAGAGGAGATGGGTAACAACAGTTGAGATGGGGAAACAACAGAGGAGATGGAGAAACAACAGAGGAGATGGGTAACAACAGTTGAGATGGGGAAACAACAGTTGAGATGGGGAAACAACAGAGGAGATGGGAAATAACAGAGGAGATGGGAAATAACAGAGGAGATGGGAAACAACAGAGGAGATGGGTAACAACAGTGGAGATGGGTAACAACAGTTGAGATGGGGAAACAACAGGGGAGATGGGTAACAACAGAGGAGATGGGTAACAACAGAGGAGATGGGTAACAACAGTGGAGATGGGAAACAACAGAGGAGATGGGAAACAACAGAGGAGATGGGAAACAACAGAGGAGATGGGAAACAACAGAGGAGATGGGAAACAACAGAGGAGATGGGAAACAATAGAGGAGATGGGGAAACAAGTGAAGACTGTAGTCATTTATTACATAATTATTACATAATTTATCAGTTATTACAATTAACTAAAACATGAACGCAACATGTAAAGTGTTGGTCCCATGTTTCATGAGCTGAAATAAAAGATCCCAGAAATGTTCCTATAAGTACAAAAAGCTTATTTCTCAAAGATTTTGGGCACAGATTTGTTTACGTCGCTGTTAGTGAGCATTTCTCCTTTGACAAAATAATCCATCCACCTGACAGGTGTGGCATTTCAAAAAGCTGATTATACAACATGATCATTACACAGGAGCACCTTGTGCTGGGAACAATTGAAGGCCACTCTAAAATGTGCAGTTTTCCTCACAACACAATGCCACAGATGTCTCTAGATTTGAGAGAGCATGCAGGTAGCCTAGTGGTTAGATCGATGGACTTGTAACCGAAAGTTTGCAAGATCGAATCCCTGAGCTGACAAGGTTCAAATCTGTCATTCTGCTCCTGAACAAGTCGGTTAACCTGCTGTTCCTAGGCCGTCATTGAAAATAAGAATTTACTTTTAACTGACTTGCCTAGTTTAAAAAAGGTTAAATAAATAACATTTTAAAAAATTGGCATGCTGACTGCAGGAATGTCCACCAGAGCTGTTGACAGATAATTGAATGTTAATTTCTCTACCATAAGCCGCCTCCAATGTCGTTTTGGAGAATTTGGCAGTAGGTCGAACCGGCCGCTCAACCGCAGACCACGTGTAACCTTTCCAGCCCAGGACCTCCACATCCGGCTTCTTCACCTGCGAGATTATCTGAGACCAGCCACCCAGACAGATGATGAAACAAAGACCAGCCACCTGGACAGCTGATGAAACATAGACCAGACACCCAGACAGCTGATAAAACAGAGACCAGCCAGCCAGACAGATGATGAAACAAAGACCAGCCACCTGGACACCTGATGAAACTGGGGAGTATTTAAAGTAATAAAGGCTTTTTTGTGGCAAATAATAATAATTCTGATTGGCTGGGCCTTGCTCCCCAGTGGTTGGCCCAGTCTCCCAAGTAGGTGGGACTATGCCCTTCCAGGCCCACCCATGGCTGCACCATTGCCCAGTCATGTGAAATCCATAGATTAGAGCCTAATAAATGTATTGTAATTGACTGAAAATCTCAACAATTTCAACATTTTCACTGTAACTTTAACTCTGTAAAATTGTTGAAATTGTTGCATTTTGCCTTTATATATTTGCTCAGTACAGTTATACGAAGCAAATAACCTACAAACATGTCTGATGAAGAAATACTCGCGAGTGATGAAGAAAACTACTGGAGGGCCTTCAGTCTGCAATACATTTTTCATTGCATTGGGGGACAGAGGTAATGATATAGTTAGGATAGTGATGGCCATAGGGGCCAGAGGTAATGATATAGTTAGGGTAGTCATGGCCATAGGGGACAGAGGTAATGATATAGTTAGGGTAGTCATGGCCATAGGGGTCAGAGGTAAGGATATAGTTAGGATAGTCATGGCTGTAGGGGTCGGAGGTAAAGATATAGTTAGGGTAGTCATGGCCATAGGGGTCAGAGGTAATGATATAGTTAGGATAGTGATGGCCATAGGGGACAGAGGTAATGATATAGTTAGGATAGTCATGGCTGTAGGGGTCGGAGGTAATGATATAGTTAGGATAGTCATGGCTGTATGGGTCAGAGGTAATGATATAGTTAGGATAGCCATGGCCATAGGGGACAGAGGTAATGATATAGTTAGGATAGCCATGGCCATAGGGGACAGAGGTAATGATATAGTTAGGATAGCCATGGCCATAGGCGACAGAGGTAATGATATAGTTAGGATAGCCATGGCCATAGGGGACAGAGGTAATGATATAGTTAGGATAGCCATGGCCATAGGGGTAAGGATATAGTTAGGATAGCCATGGCCATAGGGGACAGAGCTAATGATATAGTTAGGATAGCCATGGCCATAGGCGACAGAGGTAATGATATAGTTAGGATAGTCATGGCCGTAGGCGACAGAGGTAATGATATAGTTAGGATAGCCATGGCCATAGGGGACAGAGGTAATGATATAGTTAGGATAGCCATGGCCATAGGGGTAATGATATAGTTAGGATAGCCATGGCCATAGGGGACAGAGGTAATGATATAGTTAGGATAGTCATGGCTGTAGGGGTCGGAGGTAATGATATAGTTAGGATAGCCATGGCTGTAGGGGTCAGAGGTAATGATATAGTTAGGATAGCCATGGCCATAGGGGACAGAGGTAATGATATAGTTAGGATAGCCATGGCCATAGGGGTAATGATATAGTTAGGATAGCCATGGCCATAGGGGACAGAGGTAATGATATAGTTAGGATAGTCATGGCTGTAGGGGTCGGAGGTAATGATATAGTTAGGATAGCCATGGCTGTAGGGGTCAGAGGTAATGATATAGTTAGGATAGCCATGGCCATAGGGGACAGAGGTAATGATATAGTTAGGATAGCCATGGCCATAGGGGACAGAGGTAATGATATAGTTAGGATAGTCATGGCCATAGGGGACAGAGGTAATGATATAGTTAGGATAGTCATGGCCATAGGGGACAGAGGTAATGATATAGTTAGGATAGTCATGGCCATAGGGGTAATGATATAGTTAGGATAGTCATGGCCATAGGGGTCAGAGGTAATGATATAGTTAGGATAGTCATGGCCATAGGGGTCAGAGGTAATGATATAGTTAGGATAGTCATGGCCATAGAGGACAGAGGTAATGATATAGTTAGGATAGTCATGGCCATAGGGGTCAGAGGTAATGATATAGTTAGGATAGTCATGGCCATAGGGGTCAGAGGTAATGATATAGTTAGGATAGTCATGGCCATAGGGGACAGAGGTAATGATATAGTTAGGATAGTCATGGCCATAGGGGACAGAGGTAATGATATAGTTAGGATAGTCATGGCCATAGGGGTAATGATATAGTTAGGATAGTCATGGCCATAGGGGTCAGAGGTAATGATATAGTTAGGATAGTCATGGCCATAGGGGTCAGAGGTAATGATATAGTTAGGATAGTCATGGCCATAGGGGTCAGAGGTAATGATATAGTTAGGATAGTCATGGCTGTAGGGGACAGAGGTAATGATATAGTTAGGATAGTCATGGCTGTAGGGGTCAGAGGTAATGATATAGTTAGGATAGTCATGGCCATAGGGGTCAGAGGTAATGATATAGTTAGGATAGTCATGGCTGTAGGGGTCGGAGGTAATGATATAGTTAGGATAGTCATGGCCATAGGGGTCAGAGGTAATGATATAGTTAGGATAGTCATGGCTGTAGGGGGTCGGAGGTAATGATATAGTTAGGATAGTGATGGCCATAGGGGTCAGAGGTAATGATATAGTTAGGATAGTGATGGCCATAGGGGTCAGAGGTAATGATATAGTTAGGATAGTGATGGCCATAGGGGTCAGAGGTAATGATATAATTAGGATAGTGATGGCCATAGGGGTCAGAGGTAATGATATAGTTAGGATAGTGATGGCCATAGGGGTCAGAGGTAATGATATAATTAGGATAGTGATGGCCATAGGGGTCAGAGGTAATGATATAGTTAGGATAGTCATGGCCATAGGGGACAGAGGTAATGATATAGTTAGGATAGCCATGGCCATAGGGGACAGAGGTAATGATATAGTTAGGATAGTCATGGCCATAGGGGACAGAGGTAATGATATAGTTAGGATAGTCATGGCCATAGGGGTCAGAGGTAATGATATAGTTAGGATAGTGATGGCCATAGGGCTCAGAGGTAATGATATAATTAGGATAGTGATGGCCATAGGGGTCAGAGGTAATGATATAGTTAGGATAGTCATGGCCATAGGGGACAGAGGTAATGATATAGTTAGGATAGCCATGGCAATAGGGGACAGAGGTAATGATATAATTAGGATAGTGATGGCCATAGGGGTCAGAGGTAATGTTATAGTTAGGTTAGTCATGGCCATAGGGGTAATGATATAGTTAGGATAGTGATGACCATAGGGGTCAGAGGTAATGATATAGTTAGGATAGCCATGGCCATGGGGGACAGAGGTAATGATATAGTTAGGATAGTGATGGCCATAGGGGACAGAGGTAATGATATAGTTAGGATAGCCATGGCCATAGGGGACAGAGGTAATGATATAGTTAGGATAGTGATGGCCATAGGGGTCAGAGGTAATGATATAGTTAGGATAGTCATGGCCGTAGGGGACAGAGGTAATGATATAATTAGGATAGTGATGGCCATAGGGGTCAGAGGTAATGATATAGTTAGGATAGTGATGGCCATAGGGGACAGAGGTAATGATATAGTTAGGATAGCCATGGCCATAGGGGACAGAGGTAATGATATAGTTAGGATAGTCATGGCCATAGGGGTCAGAGGTAATGATATAGTTAGGATAGTCATGGCCATAGGGGTCAGAGGTAATGATATAGTTAGGATAGTGATGGCCATAGGGGACAGAGGTAATGATATAGTTAGGATAGCCATGGCCATAGGGGACAGAGGTAATGATATAGTTAGGATAGTGATGGCCATAGGGGACAGAGGTAATGATATAGTTAGGATAGCCATGGCCATAGGGGACAGAGGTAATGATATAGTTAGGATAGTGATGGCCATAGGGGTCAGAGGTAATGATATAGTTAGGATAGTCATGGCCGTAGGGGACAGAGGTAATGATATAGTTAGGATAGCCATGGCCATAGGGGTCAGAGGTAATGATATAGTTAGGATAGTGATGGCCATAGGGGACAGAGGTAATGATATAGTTAGGATAGCCATGGCCATAGGGGTCAGAGGTAATGATATAGTTAGGATAGTCATGGCCATGAGGGACAGAGGTAATGATATAGTTAGGAAAGCCATGGCCATAGGGGTAATGATATAGTTAGGATAGCCATGGCCATAGGGGTCAGAGGTAATGATATAGTTAGGATAGTCATGGCCATAGGGGTCAGAGGTAATGATAAAGTTAGGATAGTGATGGCCATAGGGGACAGAGGTAATGATATAATTAGGATAGTGATGGCCATAGGGGTCAGAGGTAATGATATAGTTAGGATAGTCATGGCCATAGGGGTAATGATATAGTTAGGATAGTGATGGCCATAGGGGTCAGAGGTAATGATATAGTTAGGATAGTGATGGCCATAGGGGTCAGAGGTAATGATATAATTAGGATAGTGATGGCCATAGGGGACAGAGGTAATGATATAGTTGGGATAGTGATGGCCATAGGGGTCAGAGGTAATGATATAGTTAGGATAGTCATGGCCATAGGGGTCAGAGGTAATGATATAGTTAGGATAGTCATGGCCATAGGGGTCAGAGGTAATGATATAGTTAGGATAGTGATGGCCATAGGGGACAGAGGTAATGATATAGTTAGGATAGCCATGGCCATGGGGGTCAGAGGTAATGATATAGTTAGGATAGTGATGGCCATAGGGGACAGAGGTAATGATATAGTTAGGATAGCCATGGCCATAGGGGACAGAGGTAATGATATAGTTAGGATAGTGATGGCCATAGGGGTCAGAGGTAATGATATAGTTAGGATAGTCATGGCCGTAGGGGACAGAGGTAATGATATAGTTAGGATAGCCATGGCCATAGGGGTCAGAGGTAATGATATAGTTAGGATAGTGATGGCCATAGGGGACAGAGGTAATGATATAGTTAGGATAGCCATGGCCATAGGGGTCAGAGGTAATGATATAGTTAGGATAGTCATGGCCATGAGGGACAGAGGTAATGATATAGTTAGGATAGCCATGGCCATAGGGGTAATGATATAGTTAGGATAGCCATGGCCATAGGGGTCAGAGGTAATGATATAGTTAGGATAGTCATGGTCATAGGGGTCAGAGGTAATGATATAGTTAGGATAGTCATGGCTGTAGGCGACAGAGGTAATGATATAGTTAGGATAGTCATGGCCATAGGGTCCAGAGGTAATGATATAGTTAGGATAGTCATGGCTGTAGGGGTCAGAGGTAATGATATAGTTAGGATAGTCATGGTCATAGGGGTCAGAGGTAATGATATAGTTAGGATAGTCATGGCCATAGGGGACAGAGGTAATGATATAATTAGGATAGTCATGGCCAACGGGGACAGAGGTAATGATATAGTTAGGATAGTCATGGTCATAGGGGACAGAGGTAATGATATAGTTAGGATAGCCATGGCCATAGGGGTCAGAGGTAATGATATAGTTAGGATAGTCATGGCCATGAGGGACAGAGGTAATGATATAGTTAGGATAGCCATGGCCATAGGGGTAATGATATAGTTAGGATAGCCATGGCCATAGGGGTCAGAGGTAATGATATAGTTAGGATAGTCATGGCCATAGGGGTCAGAGGTAATGATATAGTTAGGATAGTGATGGCCATAGGGGACAGAGGTAATGATATAATTAGGATAGTGATGGCCATAGGGGTCAGAGGTAATGATATAGTTAGGATAGTCATGGCCATAGGGGTAATGATATAGTTAGGATAGTGATGGCCATAGGGGTCAGAGGTAATGATATAGTTAGGATAGTGATGGCCATAGGGGTCAGAGGTAATGATATAATTAGGATAGTGATGGTCATAGGGGACAGAGGTAATGATATAGTTAGGATAGCCATGGCCATAGGGGCCAGAGGTAATGATATAGTTAGGATAGTCATGTTCATAGGGGACAGAGGTAATGATATAGTTAGGATAGTCATGGCCATAGGCGACAGAGGTAATGATATAGTTAGGATAGTCATGGCTGTAGGGGTCAGAGGTAATGATATAGTTAGGATAGTCATGGCTGTAGGCGACAGAGGTAATGATATAGTTAGGATAGTCATGGCTGTAGGGGTCAGAGGTAATGATATAGTTAGGATAGTCAAGGCCATAGGGGACAGAGGTAATGATATAGTTAGGATAGTGATGGCCATAGGGGTTAGAGGTAATGATATAGTTAGGATAGTCATGGCCGTAGGGGACAGAGGTAATGATATAGTTAGGATAGCCATGGCCATAGGGGTCAGAGGTAATGATATAGTTAGGATAGTGATGGCCATAGGGGACAGAGGTAATGATATAGTTAGGATAGCCATGGCCATAGGGGTCAGAGGTAATGATATAGTTAGGATAGTCATGGCCATGAGGGACAGAGGTAATGATATAGTTAGGATAGCCATGGCCATAGGGGTAATGATATAGTTAGGATAGTCATGGCCATAGGGGTCAGAGGTAATGATATAGTTAGGATAGTGATGGCCATAGGGGCCAGAGGTAATGATATAGTTAGGATAGTGATGGCCATAGGGGCCAGAGGTAATGATATAGTTAGGATAGCCATGGCCATAGGGGTCAGAGGTAATGATATAGTTAGGATAGTGATGGCCATAGGGGACAGAGGTAATGATATAGTTAGGATAGCCATGGCCGTAGGGGACAGAGGTAATGATATAGTTAGGATAGTGATGGCCATAGGGGACAGAGGTAATGATATAGTTAGGATAGCCATGGCCGTAGGGGACAGAGGTAATGATATAGTTAGGATAGCCATGGCCATAGGGGACAGAGGTAATGATATAGTTAGGATAGCCATGGCCATAGGGGACAGAGGTAATGATATAGTTAGGATAGTCATGGCCATAGGGGACAGAGTATTTCATGCTAATAGAACTACTCCAGGTGGATCAGGGGCCATGTACAGTGAATTCGTAACATATTCTGACCCCTAGAGTGTGTGTGTGTGTGTGTGTGTGTGTGTGTGTGTGTGTGTGTGTGTGTGTGTGTGTGTGTGTGTGTGTGTGTGTGTGTGTGTGTGTGTGTGTGTGTGTGTGTGTGTGTGTGTGTGTGTGTGTGTGTGTGTGTGTGTGTGTGTGTGTGTGTGCGTGCGTGCGTGCGCGCGCGTGTGTGTGTGTGTTTGCACTCTGACAGACGTTAGCTCCCAGGTACCTATCATCTGCTGCACCATCCATCTAATGCAACACTATTTAAAGTCAAGAAGACATCAATAAAAAACTGAAGGAATCCAACTCATCGTCTCAGTAAGTAAAGCTTCTCCGGTCGTCCAGGAAAACTCATCCCGATGTATACATTAGGGAAGGAGATGGAGGTAGGATTGTCTCGTTAATTTACCATCAAGTTAAAACGTGGAAAGTATAGATTAGAGGGACAGCTGCAGACGGTCTGCACTGCAAATGGTCCACTATGTCCTATTTAGTGCACAACTTTTCACCAGGGCTCACTGGGCTCTAGTCAACACTAGTGCACTATGTAGTGAATAGGGCTCTAGTCAACAGTAGTGCACTATGTAGGGAATAGGGGAACATTTGGGACTAAATCATTACATTTAACATTTTACATTTAAGTCATTTAGCAGACGCTCTTATCCAGAGCGACTTGATGGATAACTGGCAGCAGGAAGCCCTATCGGTCTGTAGAGTCTATAGGTGGACAGGGAATGAGATCTGTGTAGGAGTCCTTCTCTGTCTTGTGTGTTGCTGACAGCAGGTCATCAAAGAAGAGCTCCCCTCAACCTCATCTGTCTGTTGATGGTAAATGACTACTAGTTATTCCTCTAAACGCCTTTAACAGTTACATTATCTTGACATTTAAAGATGTCTAGGCCACTTTTCTTCGAGACACATTCGTCAAATCAGGGATAACAAGGATTTTTCTTTTCAGTTTGTCTCCCTGGACTAGAAGTGTCCAGAGGTTTCCAGAAGTGTCCAGAGGTTTCCAGAGGTTTCAAGGGGTTTCCAGGGGTTTCCAGGGGTTTCCAGAGGTTTCCAGAGGTTTCCAGGGGTTTCCAGAGGTTTCAAGGGGTTTCCAGAGGTTTCCAGAAGTTTCCAGTTTTCCAGGGGTTTCCAGAGGTTTCCAGGGGTGTCCAGAGGTTTCCAGGGGTTTCCAGAGGTTTCAAGGGGTTTCCAGGGGTTTCCAGAGGTTTCCAGAGGTTTCAAGGGGTTTCCAGGGGTTTCCAGAGGTTTCAAGGGGTTTCCAGGGGTTTCCAGAGGTTTCAAGGGGTTTCCAGAGGTTTCCAGAAGTTTCCAGTTTTCCAGAGGTTTCCAGTTTTCCAGAGGTTTCAAGGGGTTTCCATTGGTTTCCAGAGGTTTCCAGAGGTTTCCAGAGGTTTCCAGAAGTTTCCAGTTTTCCAGAGGTTTCAAGGGGTTTCCAGAAGTTTCCAGTTTTCCAGAGGTTTCAAGGGGTTTCCAGGGGTTTCCAGAGGTTTCCAGAAGTTTCCAGTTTTCCAGAGGTTTCAAGGGGTTTCCAGGGGTTTCCAGAGGTTTCGATGGGTTTCCAGGGGTTTCCAGAGGTTTCGATGGGTTTCCAGGGGTTTCCATTGGTTTCCAGGGGTTTCCAGAGGTTTCCAGAGGTTTCCAAAGGTTTCCAGGGGTTTCCATTGGTTTCCAGGGGTTTCCAGGGGTTTCCAGAGGTTTCCAGGGGTTTCCAGGGGTTTCCAGGGGTTTCCAGAGGTTTCAAGGGGTTTCCAGGGGTTTCCAGGGGTTTCCAGAGGTTTCCAGGGGTTTCCAGGGGTTTCCAGAGGTTTCCAGAGGTTTCCAGAGGTTTCCAGAGGTTTCAAGGGGTTTCCAGAGATTTCAAGGGGTTTCCATGGGTTTCCAGAGGTTTCCCTGTATAGCACTGGCTAGGTCTTATCCATTGTAAGGGAGAAGGTAGGTCATATTTCAACACTAGGAGGTTGGAATAATATTGAGAAACTAACAACGTTTACATCCACCATTTAAAAAGAAATCACAGCAGCTGTGATGGAAACACATTGCATAAATGCAGACAGATAATAACTACGACAGTTTATTAATGAAATGTACTCTTTAAATACAAGTATCTTGCTGCAATTTAAGTTACATAAGAAATAAATCCCCATCAAAATCTGTCTGTTTAATGATATGTGTTTTATTATGGGCTGCGTCTCAATCTGTTTCATCCGCCTATGTTGGCCTTTCTTATCTGCGGTGGAAGGTGGCCGAGCTGCAGCGATGTTTTGTCAGACCATGAGACATCCCGTCTTCTCATGAAGAAGTCTCTGGCGTCCGAACTAATATGACCACTCTATGGAAAGGTGAGACTCTCATGAACACGATGATGTTCACAAGTGTCACTCGTCTGAGGGTAACCCATACAAATGAATGGAAGTACGGAGGTCGTTTTCTGCTAACAGAAATAAGGGGTTAAATATGTGTCCGAAATAACAACAATATTTCTTGAGCTTTCTTATATCCCCTAGATAAAAGATAGACACTTCAAAACTTTATTCTTTATAATACGTTTTTTGGCTGTTGTTTTTGACATTGATGAATGTGTTATTCAATGAGTTTCTACGGGCTATGCTAGTAAAGGCCAAATTCAATATTTCAATATAAAGAGGTGGTAACATTCAAAATCAAACAGCTAAATGATCCATGGAATGGCAATCTTAAAACAATTCCATATGTTAGCTCAGCTCTGATAGTCAATCCAGACCCACGTACCATCGTAATGCACTAATTTACCCATCTACACGCCCATTTGAAAGCACCATTTCTAGCTTTATGGAAAAGTGATGAAGGAGCTACGCTATTAAATCGATCTTATTGGCAGAGAGGTTTGCAACTCTCTTTCTGATTGGTTTATGAACTCATTTATCGCCTGGTGATGTCACCAGGCAGGCCAAAACTCCATCCCAACAAAACAGATTGACATTTCAAGCGATCTATTTAAACAGCTCTTACACTAAAAAGGGCATCATCATCATCGTAAGTTTCCATCCAATTGGCGACGGATTTTCATGCGAATGTTCTAAACTCCGCATAAAGAACACGTTTTCCCACCAGGATGTGTTTCCACCATTCAGATTATAAAAATCAGTTTGTGATGACAATTTCGTTTTTTATTGTACCGAATTAAAATGGAAAATGGTCAATGTGTTTACCGATAGTTTTATCACAATAAAACAAATCAAGATATATTTTAGATGTGATTTTCCACCCGTTGTCTTGATGACAGCTTTGCACACTCTTGGCATTCTCTCAACCAGCTTCACCTGGAATGCTTTTTCAACAGTCTTGAAGGAATTCTACTAACTCTAGTAAAAAAAGAGAAAAACCCTTGAATGAGTGGGTGTGTCCAAACTCTGGTACTGTATCTACAGTTGAAGATGGAAGTTTACATACACCTTAGCTAAATACATCTAAACTCAGTCTTTCACAAGTCCTGACATTTAATCCTGGTAAAAATTCCCTGTCTTTAGTCAGTTAGGATAACCCGTTTATTTGAATGAAATGTCTGAATAAGAGTAGAGAGAATTATTTATTTCAGCTCATATTTCTTTCATCACATTCCCAGTGGGTCAGATGCAGTCAATTAGTATTTGGTAGCATTGCATTTAAATTGTTTAACTTGGTTCAAATGTTTTGGGTAGCCTTCCACAAGCTTCCCACAATAAATTGGGTGAATTTTGGCCCATTCCCCCTGACAGAGCTGGTGTAAATGAGTCAGGTTTGTAGGCCTCCTTTCTCGCACACGCTTTTTCTGTTCTGCCCACACATTTTCTATAGGATTGAGGTCAGGGCTTTGTGTTGGCCACTCCAATACCTTGACTTTGTTGTCCTTAAGCCATTTTGCCACAACTTTGGAAGTATGCTTGGGGTCATTGTCCATTTGAAAAACTCATTTGTGACCAAGCTTTAACTTCCTGACTGATGTCTTGAGATGTTGCTTCAATATATCAACATAATTTGTCTCCCTCATAATGCCATCTATTTTGTGAAGTGCACCAGTCCGTCCTGCAGCAAAGCACCCCCACAACATGATGCTGCCCCCCCCGTTCTTCACGGTTGGGATGGTGTTCTTCGGCTTGCAAGCATCCCCCTTTTTCCTCCAAACATAACGATGGTCATTATGGCCAAACAGTTATATTTTTGTTTCATCAGACCAGAAGACATTTCTCCAACAAATACGATCTTTGTCCCGATGTGCAATTGCAAACCGTAGTCTGGCTTTTTTTTTACCCCCTTTTCTCCCCAATTTTTCGTGGTATCCAATCGCTAGGAATTTCTATCTTGTCTCATCGCTACAACTCCCGTACGGGCTCGGGAGAGACGAAGGTCGAAAGCCATGCGTCCTCTGAAGCACAACCCAACCAAGCCGCATTGCTTCATTAACACAGCGCGCCTCCAACCCGGAAGCCAGCCGCACCAATGTGTCGGAGGAAACACCGTGCACCTGGCCCCCTTGGCTAGCGCGCACTGCGCCCGTCCCGCCACAGGAGTCACTGGAGCGCGATGAGACAAGGATATCCCTACCGGCCAAACCCTCCCTAACCCGGACGACGCTGGCCCAATTGTGCAATAGTCTGGCTTTTTTATGGCGGTTTTGGAGCAGTGGATTCTTCCGTGCTGAGTGGCCTTTCAGGTTATGTCGAAATAGGACGTTTTACTGTGGATATAGATACTTTTGTACCTGTTTCCTCCAGCATCTTCACAAGGTCCTTTGCTGTTGTTCTGGGATTGTGTCACAGTTGCGTGTATAAGTGGCAGGGAAGTCAGGCGCAGGAGAGTCAAATAGAGTGTAGAATGGAGTTTTTTAATTATAGTCCCAGTAATCTGCTCCATAACACTCATAGGAAAACATAAAACAAATATGGGTACGATGACCCGTCGCACACCTATACACATAAACACAACACTTGACAAATAACAATCTCTGACAAAGACATGAGGGGAAACAGAGGGTTAAATACACAATAGGTAATGGATGGGATTGAAAACAGGTGTGTGGGAAGACAAGACAAAACCAATGGAAAATGAAAAATGGATCGATGATGGCTAGAAGACCGGTGACGTCGACCGCCGAACACCGCCGAACACCGCCCGAACAAGGAGAGGCAACGACTTCGGCAGAAGTCGTGACAGATTGATTTCCACTTTTCGCACCAAAGTACGTTCATCTCTAGGAGACAGAACACGTCACCTTCCTGAGCGGTATGACGGCTGCGTGGTCCCATGGTGTTTATACTTGCGTAGAATTGTTTGCACAGATGAACGTGGTATCTTCAGGCGTTTGGAAATTGCTCCCAAGGATGAACCAGACTTATGGACGTCTAGAATGTGTTTTCTGAGGTGTTGGCTGATTTCCTTTGATTTTCAAATTATGTCAAGCAAAGAGGCACTGAGTTTGAAGGTAGGCCTTGAAATACATTCACAGGTACACCTCCAATTGACTCAAATGATGTCAATTAGCCTATCAGAAGCTTCTAAAGCCATGACATAATTTTCTGGAATTTTCCAAGCTGTTTAAAGGCACAGTTAACTTAGTGTATATAAACCTCTGACCCACTGGAATTGTGATACAAGTGAATTATAAGTTAAATAATCTGTCTGTAAACATTTGTTGGAAAAATGACTTGTGTCATGCACAAATTAGATGCCCTAACTGACTTGCCAAAACAATAGTTTGTTAACAAGAATTTTGTTGAGTGGTTGAAAAACGAGGTTTATTGACTACAACGTAAGTGTATGTAAACTTCCAACTTCAACTGTGCATATACATTGGCAAAATGTGCAGCATCAAAATTGGTAGAGAGACAGAGTGAGAAAGACAGAGACACAGAGAGACAGAGAGAGAAAGACAGAGACACAGAGAGACAGAGTGAGAAAGACAGAGACACAGAGAGACAGAGTGAGAAAGACAGAGACACAGAGAGACAGAGTGAGAAAGACAGAGACACAGAGAGACAGAGTGAGAAAGACAGAGACACAGAGAGACAGAGAGAGAAAGACAGAGACACAGAGAGACAGAGTGAGAAAGACAGAGACACAGAGAGACAGAGTGAGAAAGACAGAGACACAGAGAGACAGAGAGAGAAAGACAGAGACACAGAGAGACAGAGTGAGAAAGACAGAGACACAGAGAGACAGAGTGAGAAAGACAGAGACACAGAGAGACAGAGTGAGAAAGACAGAGACACAGAGAGACAGAGTGAGAAAGACAGAGACACAGAGAGACAGAGTGAGAAAGACAGAGACACAGAGAGACAGAGTGAGAAAGACAGAGACACAGAGAGACAGAGAGAGAAAGACAGAGACACAGAGAGACAGAGTGAGAAAGACAGAGACACAGAGAGACAGAGTGAGAAAGACAGAGACACAGAGAGACAGAGAGAGAAAGACAGAGACACAGAGAGACAGAGAGATAGAGAGAGAAAGACAGAGACACAGAGACACAGAGACACAGAGAGACAGAGAGACAGAGAGAGAAAGACAGAGACACAGAGAGATAGATAGATAGAGAGACAGAGAGACAGAGAGACAGAGAGATAGATAGAGAGAGAGACAGAGACAGAGAGATAGAAAGAAGGGAGGTAGAAACAGAGATACACTTTACTCTGATAAATATTCCTCACCAAGAGATTCATTATTTACATAAATTACTACATTAATTCCACAGATGAACTTATTAAACCCAGAGGCAAAACAAAAAATACTAAAGGACGAAGGAGCAACGGTTCCTCTTGCAGCCAAATATGTATTTGCCTGCCATAGCCTGAGGGACACTGAATTATAACATCTGCATAGTAAACAGTAACTTACTTATTATTACTATTATTGTTATTACTATTATTATTATTGTTGTTGTGATTATTATTCCAAATAGTAGAGGTACGGGTAGTAGGATGATGGTAATGCCAGCAGTTTAGTGATGGTGTTGGTTGTAAGTCGCTCTGGATAAGAGCGTCTGCTCTTGGCCGGTAGGGATATCCTTGTCTCAGTATGTAAAAATGTAATAAAATGTATGCACTCTACGGTAAGTCGCTCTGGATAAGAGCGTCTGCTAAATGACTAAAATGTAAAATGTAAATGTTGTAGTTGTAGTAATCATGATGGTAGCTGTAGTACCGGTGAGGATGACAGTTATAAGTCATAGTTTCATTTTCCATGTTTTTCCATGTATTCTATTTATACTATTGACACAATTTTATTGTTGTTATTTTATTTTTTGGAACCTTTGTATTATTGTTTACTATCATTAAGTATTATTATTATATTTATTCATTATTTTATTACAACGTATATTGTATACATTGTTGCTGTGTCAATATTGACGCAATGTTTTTCATGCCAATAAAGCAGTTTTAATTTGAATTTGAAAGAGCGAGAGTGAGAGAGAGAGAGAGAGAGGGAAAGAGAGAGAGAGGGAGAGAGAGAGAGAGAGAGAGAGAGAGAGAGAGAGAGAGAGAGAGAGAGAGAGAGAGAGAGAGAGAGAGAGAGAGAGAGAGAGAGAGAGGGAGAGGGAGAGAGAGAGAGAGAGAGAGAGAGAGAGAGAGAGAGAGAGAGAGAGAGAGAGAGAGAGAGAGAGAGAGAGGGAGAGGGAGAGGGAGAGGGAGAGAGAGAGAGAGAGACGCAGAGAGAGACAATGAGAGACACACAGAGAGAGAGAGAGACAGACACAGCAAGACAGAGGTTCCTTAAAAATAACATATTTTATTTGTTTCCAAAACATTGATGCCACCTGTCAATTATTTTATAAAGTGATGATTTAATGATGATTTAAATGCTTTGACCATCCAGATCTGTACACACTTGTAAGATATCTAGACACAACTGACTACCTTCGGAGGTGGTCAGGAAGATCTGATCACAATCAGATCACAATCACAAGACACATGTTAGAACCAGGTATAAACGGGGCTTGAGAGAGAGAGGAGGAGTAGAACAAAAAAAATAGCAGATAGGATGTGTGTTATGTTGCTTAATTCCAGGCCTCTTCAAAGGATCCAAGTGAGAAGGGTCGACTCCCTCTCCTCTCCTCTCCTCTCCTCTCCTCTCCTCTCCTCTCCTCTCCTCTCCTCTCCTCTCCTCTCCTCTCTTCTCCTCTTCTCAGGTCTCTACCAAAGAGAGACAGCCGCTCTCGTGGGACTGAAAGCATCATACACCCATTTTACGCTACTTATCAGTTCCTGTATTCATCTTTTCTGTTTTAGCCATTCACTGTGCTTTCAGGTTGGACTGACGTGGCTGTCTGTTGCCCCTTCAGAGAAAGAAAGGGGAACTTAGGACCCCCCCTCTTTAAAACGAGATCAAAGTAAAAGTTGATCAGTGAAGAGGCTTTGTATTGGGTTTGGGGTGAGAATGGGTGTACTGGGGTTAAAGGCGGGATGGGGGGCTGGAGGAATGGAGTGTAGGCCTCAGATTCATCCTGATCTGTCTCTAAATGTCACATTTATTTTAATGACACTTCATTCTTCCATGCCAACTTGTTACAATACATGTAGGTGTAAACGTACCTTTTTGTTTTTGTTAAGAAGACATAATTAACGGTATATCTATAGTTAGTTATATCTATATATATAGTCAGTGTTAGAGGTTTCATTCTCATATTGTTTTAAGAAAAAACATTTTTTTGTTGATATTTTGTCTTTTTTGGGGGGGGGGGTCGTCATAAATTGTTTTTCTGTATTCTTAAAATAAATAAATAAACTTAAAACAACTGAAAAAGGCTAAGACTTAAGTAAAGGGGACGGTAAAGGGGACGGAGAGAGTACTAGGCTACCAAATCCCTGAAGAACCAATTAACAAATCCAACAAAACAGATCTGCGGGAACAGAAAACTATCCCTAACGGATTTACCAGCGGTTCTTTGAAGCTCTGGTCTCGGCACACAAGGGGCGATGCCGCAATGATGAATTGTGCCCCAAAGAGTTAAACGATGGGTTGGGACGGATTGTGAAAGGAGAAAAACAGAGAGAGAAAGAGAGTTACTTCACTTCTCTCTGCCTGGCTGTCCCGTTTGAAGGAGATGTGAGCTGGCAGGGATGGAGAGGCTTGAAGATTAATGGGGGGGGGGGGGGGTTGGGGGTGGGGGTGGCTCTGACAGGTCTTCCACTGGCCCTGCCTCTCCTGGGTGGGCCCGATTGGTCTTGGATGTCAGTTTAGCTACTTAATCTTGTGTATGTGAAACAGCCACACTGGGAGAGGCCGGCTGGCCTGCCTGTCTGTCCACCACTGTATAGACATCAACCAGAGAGCCAGAGACACAGAGAAGAGAAGGAATGCAATCAGTAACACCCCCACTGTCACCTTTGTACTGTTAGCTAATATTAAAAAAATATAAAAGATTCCCAACCTCCAAAATGACAAATACAGTAGGCCCCTTAGACTTCATAAAATGTACAAATTCTAAAATCAGCCAGTTCATATTTAAAACACAATGAGCCACACAAATCAAACCGGAACTGGCAGGAAATAGATGCCCTCCTGCCATGTTCAAATATGTTAATTTTATTTAACCAGGCAAGTCAATTAAGAATTATTTTTTATTGTTATTTATAATGACAGCTCGGCAACACATGATAATATGACAACACATGTTAGGCTGCTTGAAGTGCGTTGCCTCTCAATGGTTAAAAGAAGAAGGGAATCTGAAACCTCTAGCACCGTCAGAGAGACGTCAGAACACAACAGTTTTTACTTGTCACATTAATACCGCTAAACAAGTTATAGAGTTGGAACGGTTGAATGTCAACAAGCTACAGGTTTTGATGTCAGCTAATTTAATTTAAAATCTTTAGAAGGCTGATAGCATCAGGGATCAACTTTCTTATTGGCCACGATGATCCTGACCAAAGAAGGGCCAGATGCTGAATCTTGAGGCAAAACAAAACCAATCAAACTGAGCAAAGGGGTACAGGAATACTGTCTGTATGAGCGCTAGATACACTGTAAATATAGACTGTAGCTATAGACTGTAGCTATAGACTGTAGCTTTAGACTGTAGCTATAGACTGTAAATATATACTGTAGCTATAGACTGTAGCTATAGACTGTAGGTATAGACTGTAAATATATACTGTAGCTATAGACTGTAGGTATAGACTGTAGCTATAGACTGTAGCTATAGACTGTAGGTATAGACTGTAGCTATAGACTGTAGCTATATACTGTAGCTATAGACTGTAGCTATAGACTGTAGCTATAGACTGTGTCTATAGACTGTAGCTATAGGCTGTAGCTATAGACTGTAGCTATAGACTGTAGCTATAGACTGTAGCTATAGACTGTGTCTATAGACTGTAGCTATAGACTGTAAATATATACTGTAGCTATAGACTGTAGCTATAGACTGTAGCTATAGACTGTAAATATATACTGTAGCTATAGACTGTAGCTATATACTGTAGCTATAGACTGTAAATATATACTGTAGCTATAGACTGTGTCTATAGACTGTAGGTATAGACTGTAGCTATAGACTGTAGGTATAGACTGTAGCTATAGACTGTAGCTATATACTGTAGCTATAGACTGTAGCTATATACTGTAGCTATAGACTGTAAATATATACTGTAGCTATAGACTGTAGCTATAGACTGTGTCTATAGACTGTAGGTATAGACTGTAGCTATAGACTGTAGGTATAGACTGTAGCTATAGACTGTAGGTATAGACTGTAGCTATAGACTGTAAATATATACTGTAGCTATAGACTGTAGCTATATACTGTAGCTATAGACTGTAGCTATAGACTGTAGGTATAGACTGTGTCTATAGACTGTAGGTATAGACTGTAGCTATAGACTGTAGGTATAGACTGTAGCTATAGACTGTAGGTATAGACTGTAGCTATAGACTGTAAATATATACTGTAGGTATAGACTGTAGCTATAGACTGTAAATATATACTGTAGCTATAGACTGTAGCTATAGACTGTAGCTATAGACTGTAGCTATAGACTGTGTCTATAGACAGTAGCTATAGACTGTAGCTATAGACTGTAGCTATAGACTGTAGCTATAGACTGTGTCTATAGACTGTAGCTATAGACTGTAGCTATATACTGTAGGTATAGACTGTAGCTATAGACTGTAAATATATACTGTAGCTATAGACTGTAGCTATATACTGTAGCTATAGACTGCAAATATATACTGTAGCTATAGACTGTGTCTATAGACTGTAGGTATAGACTGTAGCTATAGACTGTAGCTATAGACTGTAGCTATAGACTGTAGCTATATACTGTAGCTATAGACTGTGTCTATAGACTGTAGCTATAGACTGTAGCTATAGACTGTAGCTATAGACTGTAGCTATAGACTGTAGCTATAGACTGTAAATATATACTGTAGCTATAGACTGTAGCTATAGACTGTGTCTATAGACTGTAGCTATAGACTGTAGCTATAGACTGTAGCTATAGACTGTAGCTATAGACTGTAGCTATAGACTGTGTCTATAGACTGTAGCTATAGACTGTAGCTATAGACTGTAGCTATAGACTGTAGCTATAGACTGTAGCTATAGACTGTAGCTATAGACTGTGTCTATAGACTGTAGCTATAGACTGTAGCTATAGACTGTAGCTATAGACTGTAGCTATATACTGTAGCTATAGACTGTAGCTATAGACTGTAGCTATAGACTGTGTCTATAGACAGTAGCTATAGACTGTAGCTATAGACTGTAGCTATAGACTGTAGCTATAGACTGTGTCTATAGACTGTAGCTATAGACTGTAGCTATAGACTGTAGCTATAGACTGTAAATATATACTGTAGCTATAGACTGTAGCTATAGACTGTATCTATAGACTGTAGCTATAGACTGTAGGTATAGACTGTAGCTATAGACTGTAGCTATAGACTGTAGCTATAGACTGTATCTATAGACTGTAGCTATAGACTGTAGCTATAGACTGTATCTATAGACTGTAGCTATAGACTGTAAATATATACTGTAGCTATAGACTGTAGCTATAGACTGTATCTATAGACTGTAGCTATAGACTGTAGCTATAGACTGTGTCTATAGACTGTAGCTATAGACTGTAGCTATAGACTGTAGCTATAGACTGTAGCTATAGACTGTAGGTATAGACTGTTGCTCTACACTGTAGCTATAGACTGTAGCTATAGACTGTAGCTATATACTGTAGCTATAGACTGTAGCTATAGACTGTAGCTATAGACTGTGTCTATAGACTGTAGCTATAGACTGTAGCTATAGACTGTAGCTATAGACTGTAGCTATATACTGTAGCTATAGACTGTGTCTATAGACTGTAGCTATAGACTGTAGCTATAGACTGTAGCTATAGACTGTAGCTATAGACTGTGACTATAGACTGTAGCTATAGACTGTAGCTATAGACTGTAGCTATAGACTGTAAATATAGACTGTAGCTATAGACTGTAGCTATAGACTGTAGCTATAGACTGTAGCTATAGACTGTAGCTATAGACTGTAGCTATAGACTGTGTCTATAGACTGTAGCTATAGACTGTAGCTATAGACTGTAGCTATAGACTGTAGCTATAGACTGTAGCTATAGACTGTGTCTATAGACTGTAAATATATACTGTAGCTATAGACTGTATCTATATACTGTAGCTATAGACTGTAGCTATAGACTGTGTCTATAGACTGTAGCTATAGACTGTAGCTATAGACTGTGTCTATAGACTGTAGCTATAGACTGTAGCTATAGACTGTAAATATATACTGTAGCTATAGACTGTAGCTATAGACCGTAGCTATAGACTGTGTCTATAGACTGTAGCTATAGACTGTAGCTATAGACTGTAGCTATAGACTGTAGCTATATACTGTAGCTATAGACTGTAGCTATATACTGTAGCTATAGACTGTAGCTATAGACTGTAGCTATAGACTGTAGCTATAGACTGTAGATATATACTGTAGCTATAGACTGTAGCTATAGACTGTAGCTATAGACTGTGTCTATAGACTGTAGCTATAGACTGTAGCTATAGACTGTAGCTATAGACTGTAGCTATATACTGTAGCTATAGACTGTAGCTATAGACTGTGTCTATAGACAGTAGCTATAGACTGTAGCTATAGACTGTAGCTATAGACTGTAGCTATAGACTGTGTCTATAGACTGTAGCTATAGACTGTAGCTATAGACTGTAGCTAGAGACTGTAAATATATACTGTAGCTATAGACTGTAGCTATAGACTGTATCTATAGACTGTAGCTATAGACTGTAGGTATAGACTGTAGCTATAGACTGTAGCTATAGACTGTAGCTATAGACTGTAGCTATAGACTGTAGCTATAGACTGTAGCTATAGACTGTAAATATATACTGTAGCTATAGACTGTAGCTATAGACTGTATCTATAGACTGTAGCTATAGACTGTAGCTATAGACTGTAGCTATATACTGTAGCTATAGACTGTAGCTATATACTGTAGCTATAGACTGTAGCTATATACTGTAGCTATAGACTGTAGCTATAGACTGTGTCTATAGACTGTAGCTATAGACTGTAGCTATAGACTGTAGCTATAGACTGTAGCTATAGACTGTAGGTATAGACTGTTGCTCTACACTGTAGCTATAGACTGTAGCTATAGACTGTAGCTATATACTGTAGCTATAGACTGTAGCTATAGACTGTAGCTATAGACTGTGTCTATAGACTGTAGCTATAGACTGTAGCTATAGACTGTAGCTATAGACTGTAGCTATATACTGTAGCTATAGACTGTGTCTATAGACTGTAGCTATAGACTGTAGCTATAGACTGTAGCTATAGACTGTGACTATAGACTGTAGCTATAGACTGTAGCTATAGACTGTAGCTATAGACTGTAAATATATACTGTAGCTATAGACTGTAGCTATAGACTGTAGCTATAGACTGTAGCTACAGTCTATAGCTACAGTCTATAGCTACAGTCTATAGCTACAGTCTATAGCTATAGACTGTGTCTATAGACTGTAGCTATAGACTGTAGCTATAGACTGTAGCTATAGACTGTAGCTATAGACTGTAGCTATAGACTGTGTCTATAGACTGTAAATATATACTGTAGCTATAGACTGTAGCTATATACTGTAGCTATAGACTGTAGCTATAGACTGTGTCTATAGACTGTAGCTATAGACTGTAGCTATAGACTGTGTCTATAGACTGTAGCTATAGACTGTAGCTATATACTGTAGGTATAGACTGTAGCTATAGACTGTAAATATATACTGTAGCTATAGACTGTAGCTATATACTGTAGCTATAGACTGTAAATATATACTGTAGCTATAGTCTGTGTCTATAGACTGTAGGTATAGACTGTAGCTATAGACTGTAGCTATAGACTGTAGCTATAGACTGTAGCTATAGACTGTAGCTATATACTGTAGCTATAGACTGTGTCTATAGACTGTAGCTATAGACTGTAGCTATAGACTGTAGCTATAGACTGTGTCTATAGACTGTAGCTATAGACTGTAGCTATAGACTGTAAATATATACTGTAGCTATAGACTGTAGCTATAGACTGTAGCTATAGACTGTGTCTATAGACTGTAGCTATAGACTGTAGCTATAGACTGTAGCTATAGACTGTAGCTATATACTGTAGCTATAGACTGTAGCTATATACTGTAGCTATAGACTGTAGCTATAGACTGTAGCTATAGACTGTAGCTATAGACTGTAGCTATATACTGTAGCTATAGACTGTAGCTATAGACTGTAGCTATAGACTGTGTCTAGAGACTGTAGCTATAGACTGTAGCTATAGACTGTAGCTATAGACTGTAGCTATAGACTGTAGCTATAGACTGTGTCTATAGACAGTAGCTATAGACTGTAGCTATAGACTGTAGCTATATACTGTAGCTATAGACTGTGTCTATAGACTGTAGCTATAGACTGTAGCTATAGACTGTAGCTATAGACTGTAAATATAGACTGTAGCTATAGACTGTATCTATAGACTGTAGCTATAGACTGTAGCTATAGACTGTGTCTATAGACTGTAGCTATAGACTGTAGCTATAGACTGTGTCTATAGACTGTAGCTATAGACTGTAGCTATATACTGTAGGTATAGACTGTAGCTATAGACTGTAAATATATACTGTAGCTATAGACTGTAGCTATATACTGTAGCTATAGACTGTAAATATATACTGTAGCTATAGTCTGTGTCTATAGACTGTAGGTATAGACTGTAGCTATAGACTGTAGCTATAGACTGTAGCTATAGACTGTAGCTATAGACTGTAGCTATATACTGTAGCTATAGACTGTGTCTATAGACTGTAGCTATAGACTGTAGCTATAGACTGTAGCTATAGACTGTGTCTATAGACTGTAGCTATAGACTGTAGCTATAGACTGTAAATATATACTGTAGCTATAGACTGTAGCTATAGACTGTAGCTATAGACTGTGTCTATAGACTGTAGCTATAGACTGTAGCTATAGACTGTAGCTATAGACTGTAGCTATATACTGTAGCTATAGACTGTAGCTATATACTGTAGCTATAGACTGTAGCTATAGACTGTAGCTATAGACTGTAGCTATAGACTGTAGCTATATACTGTAGCTATAGACTGTAGCTATAGACTGTAGCTATAGACTGTGTCTAGAGACTGTAGCTATAGACTGTAGCTATAGACTGTAGCTATAGACTGTAGCTATAGACTGTAGCTATAGACTGTGTCTATAGACAGTAGCTATAGACTGTAGCTATAGACTGTAGCTATATACTGTAGCTATAGACTGTGTCTATAGACTGTAGCTATAGACTGTAGCTATAGACTGTAGCTATAGACTGTAAATATAGACTGTAGCTATAGACTGTATCTATAGACTGTAGCTATAGACTGTAGCTATAGACTGTAGCTATAGACTGTATCTATAGACTGTAGCTATAGACTGTAGCTATAGACTGTATCTATAGACTGTAGCTATAGACTGTAAATATATACTGTAGCTATAGACTGTAGCTATAGACTGTATCTATAGACTGTAGCTATAGACTGTAGCTATAGACTGTAGCTATATACTGTAGCTATAGACTGTAGCTATATACTGTAGCTATAGACTGTAGCTATATACTGTAGCTATAGACTGTAGCTATAGACTGTGTCTATAGACTGTAGCTATAGACTGTAGCTATAGACTGTAGCTATAGACTGTAGCTATAGACTGTAGGTATAGACTGTTGCTCTACACTGTAGCTATAGACTGTAGCTATAGACTGTAGCTATATACTGTAGCTATAGACTGTAGCTATAGACTGTAGCTATAGACTGTGTCTATAGACTGTAGCTATAGACTGTAGCTATAGACTGTAGCTATAGACTGTAGCTATATACTGTAGCTATAGACTGTGTCTATAGACTGTAGCTATAGACTGTAGCTATAGACTGTAGCTATAGACTGTAGCTATAGACTGTGACTATAGACTGTAGCTATAGACTGTAGCTATAGACTGTAGCTATAGACTGTAAATATATACTGTAGCTATAGACTGTAGCTATAGACTGTAGCTATAGACTGTAGCTATAGACTGTAGCTATAGACTGTGTCTATAGACAGTAGCTATAGCCTGTAGCTATAGACTGTAGCTATAGACTGTAGCTATAGACTGTGTCTATAGACTGTAGCTATAGACTGTAGCTATAGACTGTAAATATATACTGTAGTTATAGACTGTAGCTATAGACTGTATCTATAGACTGTAGCTATAGACTGTAGGTATAGACTGTAGCTATAGACTGTAGCTATATACTGTAGCTATAGACTGTAGCTATAGACTGTAGCTATAGACTGTAGCTATAGACGGTAGCTATAGACTGTGTCTATAGACAGTAGCTATAGACTGTATCTATAGACTGTATCTATAGACTGTAGCTATAGACTGTAGCTATAGACTGTATCTATAGACTGTAGCTATAGACTGTAAATATATACTGTAGCTATAGACTGTAGCTATAGACTGTAGCTATAGACTGTAGCTATAGACTGTGTCTATAGACAGTAGCTATAGCCTGTAGCTATAGACTGTAGCTATAGACTGTAGCTATAGACTGTAGCTATAGACTGTAGCTATAGACTGTAGCTATAGACTGTAGCTATAGACTGTGTCTATAGACTGTAGCTATAGACTGTAGCTATAGACTGTAGCTATAGACTGTAGCTATATACTGTAGCTATAGACTGTAAATATATACTGTAGCTATAGACTGTAGCTATAGACTGTAGCTATAGACTGTGTCTATAGACTGTAGCTATAGACTGTAGCTATAGACTGTAGCTATAGACTGTAGCTATAGACTGTGTCTATAGACTGTAGCTATAGACTGTGGCTATAGACTGTAGCTATAGACTGTGTCTATAGACTGTAGCTATAGACTGTAGCTATAGACTGTAGCTATAGACTGTATCTATAGACTGTAGCTATAGACTGTAGCTATAGACTGTAGGTATAGACTGTTGCTCTACACTGTAGCTATAGACTGTAAATATATACTGTAGCTATAGACTGTAGGTATAGACTGTAGCTATAGACGGTAGCTATAGACTGTAGCTAAACATGAAGTAACAAATGACCAGCTAACACGCCTACGCAGGTTATTGTACAACTGATAACTGTTAACTGTTATTAACATCAAGCACAGATAGGAGACATGGGAATTCATTTCCATTAGGCATTAATCATGCAAAAACATTTATTGTTACACAAATTAGTGAGATTCAAACCTGTAGTCTTCTGTTCTCCGTCCATGGAATTAGTCCACTGCACCACCAGGATGGAGCTAACACACCATGTTTTATTACACATACAAAGCTGTTCGTTTTAGGCTACTCAAACAGACCCCATTTCAAAGTAAACAATAACTCATTAAGATCAGGTGAGGCCAATTAGTGGGCTGAACATAACTGAGCATAATTATATATTTGTTAAGGGGTAGATCAGCTTTAATATTGCATATAGATTGTAGCTTCCATCAATGTAATTGTCTGCATCACTTAGAATCCCCACATATATTTTTTGCAAATATACATACATACACTACCGTTCAAAAGTTTGTGGTTACTTAGAAATGTCCTTGCTTTTGAAAGGAAAGTTACATTTTTTTAAATGTTATGATTAAAATAACATTAAATTGATCAGAAATACAGTGTAGAGATTGTTCATGTTGTAAATGACTATTGTAGCTGGAAACTGATTATTTTTAATGGAAATTCTACATAGGTGTACAGAGGCCCATTATCAGCAACCATCACTCCTGTTCCAATGGCACGGTGTGTTAGCTAATCCAAGTTTATCATTTTAAAAGGCTAATTGATCATTAGAAAACCCTTTTACAATTATGTTTGCACAGCTGAAAACTGTTGTCCTGATTAAAGAAGCAATAAAACTGGCCTTCTTTAAGACTAGTTGAGTATCTGGAGCATCAGCATTTGTGGGTTCGATTACAGGTTCAAAATGGCCAGAAACAAAGACCTTTCTCCTGAAACGTCAGTCTATTCTTGTTCTGAGAAATGAAGACTATTCCATGCGAGAAATTGCAAAGAAACTGAAGATCTCGTACAACGCTGTGTACAGCTCCCTTCACAGAACAGCGCAAACCGGCTCTAACCAGAATAGAAAGAAGAGTGGGAGGTCCCGGTGCACAACTGAGCAAGAGGACAAGTACATTAGAGTGTCTAGTTTGAGAAACAGACGCCTCACAAGTTCTAAACTTGCAGCTTCATTAAATAGTACCCGCAAAACACCAGTCTCAACGTCAACAGTGAAGAGGCGACTCCAAGATGCTGGCCTTCTAGGCAGAGTTCTTCTGTCCAGTGTCTGTGTTCTTTTGCCCATCTTAATTTTATTTTTATCGGTCAGTCTGAGATATGGCTTTTTCTTTGCAACTTTGCCTAGTAGAAAGCTAAATAGGCTTCCTATTTCGCAAAAAAGCATCCTTCACTCATGCTGCCAAACATACCCTCGTAAAACTGACCATCCTACCGATCCTTGACTTCAGCGATGTCATTTACAAAATAGCCTCCAACACTCTACTCAGCAAATTGGATGTAGTCATCCGTGCCATCCGTTTTGCCACCAAAGCCCCATATACTACCCACCAGTGCAACATGTATGCTCTCGTTGGCTGGCCCTCGCTTTATATTCGTCGCCAAACCCACTGGCTCCAGGGCATCTATAAGTCTATGCTAGGTAAAGCCCCGCCTTATCTCCGCTCACTGGTCACCATAGCAGCACCCACCCGTAGCACGTGCTCCAGCAGGTATATTTCACTAGTCATCCCCAAAGCAAACTCATCCTTTGGCCGCCTTTCCTTCCAGTTCTCTGCTGCCAGTAACTGGAACGAATTGAAAAAATCACTGAAGCTGGAGTCCTATATCTCCCTCACTAACTATAAGCATCAGCTGTCAGAGCAGCTTACGGATCACTGCACCTGTACATAGCCCATCTGTAAATAGCCCACCCAACTACCTCATCCCCATATTGTTATTTTTTTTCTCCTTTGCACCCCAGTATCTCTACTTGCACATTCATCTTTTGCACATCACTCCAGTGTATGAAGAGATCTGCATCCCAAATAGCATCCTATCCTGCCATCTGTAGATGGTGACTGTGTTCAGGTGTTTACTAGTTTACCAGATGGTGACTGTGTTCAGGTGTTTACTAGTTTACCAGATGGTGACTGTGTTCAGGTGTTTACTAGTTTACCAGATGGTGACTGTGTTCAGGTGTTTACTAGTTTACCAGATGGTGACTGTGTTCAGGTGTTTACTAGTTTACCAGATGGTGACTGTGTTCAGGTGTTTACTAGTTTACCAGATGGTGACTGTGTTCAGGTGTTTACTAGTTTACTAGATGGTGACTGTGTTCAGGTGTTTACTAGATGGTGACTGTGTTCAGGTGTTTACTAGTTTACTAGATGGTGACTGTGTTCAGGTGTTTACTAGATGGTGACTGTGTTCAGGTGTTTACTAGTTTACTAGATGGTGACTGTGTTCAGGTGTTTACTAGATGGTGACTGTGTTCAGGTGTTTACTAGATGGTGACTGTGTTCAGGTGTTTACTAGATGGTGACTGTGTTCAGGTGTTTACTAGTTTACCAGATGGTGACTGTGTTCAGGTGTTTACTAGTTTACCAGATGGTGACTGTGTTCAGGTGTTTACTAGTTTACCAGATGGTGACTGTGTTCAGGTGTTTACTAGTTTACCAGATGGTGACTGTGTTCAGATGTTTACTAGATGGTGACTGTGTTCAGGTGTTTACTAGTTCACTAGATGGTGACTGTGTTCAGGTGTTTACTAGTTTACCAGATGGTGACTGTGTTCAGATGTTTACTAGATGGTGACTGTGTTCAGGTGTTTACTAGTTTACCAGATGGTGACTGTGTTCAGGTGTTTACTAGTTTACCAGATGGTGACTGTGTTCAGGTCTAGTTTACTAGATGGTGACTGTGTTCAGGTGTTTACTAGATGGGGACTGTGTTCAGATGTTTACTAGATGGTGACTGTGTTCAGGTGTTTACTAGTTTACTAGATGGTGACTGTGTTCAGGTGTTTACTAGATGGTGACTGTGTTCAGGTGTTTACTAGATGGGGACTGTGTTCAGATGTTTACTAGATGGTGACTGTGTTCAGGTGTTTACTAGTTTACCAGATGGTGACTGTGTTCAGGTGTTTACTAGTTTACCAGATGGTGACTGTGTTCAGGTGTTTACTAGTTTACCAGATGGTGACTGTGTTCAGATGTTTACTAGATGGTGACTGTGTTCAGGTGTTTACTAGTTCACTAGATGGTGACTGTGTTCAGGTGTTTACTAGTTTACCAGATGGTGACTGTGTTCAGATGTTTACTAGATGGTGACTGTGTTCAGGTGTTTACTAGTTTACCAGATGGTGACTGTGTTCAGGTGTTTACTAGTTTACCAGATGGTGACTGTGTTCAGGTGTTTACTAGTTTACTAGATGGTGACTGTGTTCAGGTGTTTACTAGATGGGGACTGTGTTCAGGTGTTTACTAGATGGTGAATGTGTTCAGGTGTTTACTAGTTTACCAGATGGTGACTGTGTTCAGGTGTTTACTAGTTTACCAGATGGTGACTGTGTTCAGGTGTTTCCTAGTTTACCAGATGGTGACTGTGTTCAGGTGTTTACTAGTTTACTAGATGGTGACTGTGTTCAGGTGTTTACTAGTTTACCAGATGGTGACTGTGTTCAGGTGTTTACTAGATGGGGACTGTGTTCAGGTGTTTACTAGATGGTGACTGTGTTCAGATGTTTACTAGATGGTGACTGTGTTCAGGTGTTTACTAGTTTACTAGATGGTGACTGTGTTCAGGTGTTTACTAGTTTACTAGATGGTGACTGTGTTCAGGTGTTTACTAGATGGGGACTGTGTTCAGGTGTTTACTAGTTTACTAGATGGTGACTGTGTTCAGGTGTTTACTAGTTTACTAGATGGTGACTGTGTTCAGGTGTTTACTAGATGGGGACTGTGTTCAGGTGTTTACTAGATGGTGAATGTGTTCAGGTGTTTACTAGTTTACTAGATGGTGACTGTGTTCAGGTGTTTACTAGATGGGGACTGTGTTCAGGTGTTTACTAGATGGTGACTGTGTTCAGGTGTTTACTAGTTTACTAGATGGTGACTGTGTTCAGGTGTTTACTAGATGGTGACTGTGTTCAGGTGTTTACTAGATGGTGACTGTGTTCAGATGTTTACTAGATGGTGACTGTGTTCAGGTGTTTACTAGTTTACTAGATGGTGACTGTGTTCAGGTGTTTACTAGATGGTGACTGTGTTCAGGTGTTTACTAGTTTACTAGATGGTGACTTTGTTCAGGTGTTTACTAGATGGTGACTGTGTTCAGGTGTTTACTAGATGGTGAATGTGTTCAGGTGTTTACTAGATGGTGACTGTGTTCAGGTGTTTACTAGATGGTG
Organism: Salvelinus alpinus; assembly: GCF_045679555.1. Lineage (NCBI taxonomy): Eukaryota > Metazoa > Chordata > Actinopteri > Salmoniformes > Salmonidae > Salvelinus > Salvelinus alpinus. The sequence continues at coordinate 100,492,419 of NC_092090.1, forward strand.
AATGTGTTCAGGTGTTTACTAGATGGTGACTGTGTTCAGGTGTTTACTAGATGGTGACTGTGTTCAGGTGTTTACTAGATGGGGACTGTGTTCAGGTGTTTACGAGATGGGGACTGTGTTCAGGTGTTTACTAGATGGTGACTGTGTTCAGGTGTTTACTAGATGGTGACTGTGTCCAGGTGTTTACTAGTTTACTAGATGGTGACTGTGTTCAGGTGTTTACTAGATGGTGACTGTGTTCAGGTGTTTACTAGTTTACTAGATGGTGACTGTGTTCAGGTGTTTACTAGATGGTGACTGTGTTCAGGTGTTTACTAGATGGTGACTGTGTCCAGGTGTTTACTAGTTTACTAGATGGTGACTGTGTTCAGTTGTTTACTAGATGGTGACTGTGTTCAGGTGTTTACTAGATGGTGACTGTGTTCAGGTGTTTACTAGTTCACTAGATGGTGACTGTGTTCAGGTGTTTACTAGTTTACTAGATGGTGACTGTGTTCAGTTGTTTACTAGATGGTGACTGTGTTCAGGTGTTTACTAGATGGTGACTGTGTTCAGGTGTTTACTAGTTTACTAGATGGTGACTGTGTTCAGGTGTTTACTAGATGGGGACTGTGTTCAAGTGTTTACTAGATGGTGACTGTGTTCAGGTGTTTACTAGTTTACTAGATGGTGACTGTGTTCAGGTGTTTACTAGATGGTGACTGTGTTCAGGTGTTTACTAGATGGTGACTGTGTTCAGGTGTTTACTAGTTTACTAGATGGTGACTGTGTGCAGGTGTTTACTAGATGGTGACTGTGTTCAGGTGTTTACTAGTTTACTAGATGGTGACTGTGTTCAGGTGTTTACTAGATGGTGACTGTGTTCAGGTGTTTACTAGATGGTGAATGTGTTCAGGTGTTTACTAGATGGTGACTGTGTTCAGGTGTTTACTAGATGGTGACTGTGTTCAGGTGTTTACTAGATGGGGACTGTGTTCAGGTGTTTACGAGATGGGGACTGTGTTCAGGTGTTTACTAGATGGTGACTGTGTTCAGGTGTTTACTAGATGGTGACTGTGTCCAGGTGTTTACTAGTTTACTAGATGGTGACTGTGTTCAGGTGTTTACTAGATGGTGACTGTGTTCAGGTGTTTACTAGTTCACTAGATGGTGACTGTGTTCAGGTGTTTACTAGATGGTGACTGTGTTCAGGTGTTTACTAGATGGTGACTGTGTTCAGGTGTTTACTAGATGGTGACTGTGTTCAGGTGTTTACTAGTTCACTAGATGGTGACTGTGTTCAGGTGTTTACTAGTTTACTAGATGGTGACTGTGTTCAGTTGTTTACTAGATGGTGACTGTGTTCAGGTGTTTACTAGATGGTGACTGTGTTCAGGTGTTTACTAGTTCACTAGATGGTGACTGTGTTCAGGTGTTTACTAGATGGTGACTGTGTTCAGGTGTTTACTAGTTTACTACATGGTGACTGTGTTCAGGTGTTTACTAGATGGTGACTGTGTCCAGATGTTTACTAGTTTACTAGATGGTGACTGTGTTCAGGTGTTTACTAGATGGTGACTGTGTACATGTGTTTACTAGTTTACTACATGGTGACTGTGTTCAGGTGTTTACTAGTTTACCAGATGGTGACTGTGTTCAGGTGTTTACTAGTTTACCAGATGGTGACTGTGTTCAGGTGTTTACTAGTTTACCAGATGGTGACTGTGTTCAGATGTTTACTAGATGGTGACTGTGTTCAGGTGTTTACTAGTTCACTAGATGGTGACTGTGTTCAGGTGTTTACTAGTTTACCAGATGGTGACTGTGTTCAGATGTTTACTAGATGGTGACTGTGTTCAGGTGTTTACTAGTTTACCAGATGGTGACTGTGTTCAGGTGTTTACTAGTTTACCAGATGGTGACTGTGTTCAGGTGTTTACTAGTTTACTAGATGGTGACTGTGTTCAGGTGTTTACTAGATGGGGACTGTGTTCAGATGTTTACTAGATGGTGACTGTGTTCAGGTGTTTACTAGTTTACTAGATGGTGACTGTGTTCAGGTGTTTACTAGATGGTGACTGTGTTCAGGTGTTTACTAGATGGGGACTGTGTTCAGATGTTTACTAGATGGTGACTGTGTTCAGGTGTTTACTAGTTTACCAGATGGTGACTGTGTTCAGGTGTTTACTAGTTTACCAGATGGTGACTGTGTTCAGGTGTTTACTAGTTTACCAGATGGTGACTGTGTTCAGATGTTTACTAGATGGTGACTGTGTTCAGGTGTTTACTAGTTCACTAGATGGTGACTGTGTTCAGGTGTTTACTAGTTTACCAGATGGTGACTGTGTTCAGATGTTTACTAGATGGTGACTGTGTTCAGGTGTTTACTAGTTTACCAGATGGTGACTGTGTTCAGGTGTTTACTAGTTTACCAGATGGTGACTGTGTTCAGGTGTTTACTAGTTTACTAGATGGTGACTGTGTTCAGGTGTTTACTAGATGGGGACTGTGTTCAGGTGTTTACTAGATGGTGAATGTGTTCAGGTGTTTACTAGTTTACCAGATGGTGACTGTGTTCAGGTGTTTACTAGTTTACCAGATGGTGACTGTGTTCAGGTGTTTCCTAGTTTACCAGATGGTGACTGTGTTCAGGTGTTTACTAGTTTACTAGATGGTGACTGTGTTCAGGTGTTTACTAGTTTACCAGATGGTGACTGTGTTCAGGTGTTTACTAGATGGGGACTGTGTTCAGGTGTTTACTAGATGGTGACTGTGTTCAGATGTTTACTAGATGGTGACTGTGTTCAGGTGTTTACTAGTTTACTAGATGGTGACTGTGTTCAGGTGTTTACTAGTTTACTAGATGGTGACTGTGTTCAGGTGTTTACTAGATGGGGACTGTGTTCAGGTGTTTACTAGTTTACTAGATGGTGACTGTGTTCAGGTGTTTACTAGTTTACTAGATGGTGACTGTGTTCAGGTGTTTACTAGATGGGGACTGTGTTCAGGTGTTTACTAGATGGTGAATGTGTTCAGGTGTTTACTAGTTTACTAGATGGTGACTGTGTTCAGGTGTTTACTAGATGGGGACTGTGTTCAGGTGTTTACTAGATGGTGACTGTGTTCAGGTGTTTACTAGTTTACTAGATGGTGACTGTGTTCAGGTGTTTACTAGATGGTGACTGTGTTCAGGTGTTTACTAGATGGTGACTGTGTTCAGATGTTTACTAGATGGTGACTGTGTTCAGGTGTTTACTAGTTTACTAGATGGTGACTGTGTTCAGGTGTTTACTAGATGGTGACTGTGTTCAGGTGTTTACTAGTTTACTAGATGGTGACTTTGTTCAGGTGTTTACTAGATGGTGACTGTGTTCAGGTGTTTACTAGATGGTGAATGTGTTCAGGTGTTTACTAGATGGTGACTGTGTTCAGGTGTTTACTAGATGGTGAATGTGTTCAGGTGTTTACTAGATGGTGACTGTGTTCAGGTGTTTACTAGATGGTGACTGTGTTCAGGTGTTTACTAGATGGGGACTGTGTTCAGGTGTTTACGAGATGGGGACTGTGTTCAGGTGTTTACTAGATGGTGACTGTGTTCAGGTGTTTACTAGATGGTGACTGTGTCCAGGTGTTTACTAGTTTACTAGATGGTGACTGTGTTCAGGTGTTTACTAGATGGTGACTGTGTTCAGGTGTTTACTAGTTTACTAGATGGTGACTGTGTTCAGGTGTTTACTAGATGGTGACTGTGTTCAGGTGTTTACTAGATGGTGACTGTGTCCAGGTGTTTACTAGTTTACTAGATGGTGACTGTGTTCAGTTGTTTACTAGATGGTGACTGTGTTCAGGTGTTTACTAGATGGTGACTGTGTTCAGGTGTTTACTAGTTCACTAGATGGTGACTGTGTTCAGGTGTTTACTAGTTTACTAGATGGTGACTGTGTTCAGTTGTTTACTAGATGGTGACTGTGTTCAGGTGTTTACTAGATGGTGACTGTGTTCAGGTGTTTACTAGTTTACTAGATGGTGACTGTGTTCAGGTGTTTACTAGATGGGGACTGTGTTCAAGTGTTTACTAGATGGTGACTGTGTTCAGGTGTTTACTAGTTTACTAGATGGTGACTGTGTTCAGGTGTTTACTAGATGGTGACTGTGTTCAGGTGTTTACTAGATGGTGACTGTGTTCAGGTGTTTACTAGTTTACTAGATGGTGACTGTGTGCAGGTGTTTACTAGATGGTGACTGTGTTCAGGTGTTTACTAGTTTACTAGATGGTGACTGTGTTCAGGTGTTTACTAGATGGTGACTGTGTTCAGGTGTTTACTAGATGGTGAATGTGTTCAGGTGTTTACTAGATGGTGACTGTGTTCAGGTGTTTACTAGATGGTGACTGTGTTCAGGTGTTTACTAGATGGGGACTGTGTTCAGGTGTTTACGAGATGGGGACTGTGTTCAGGTGTTTACTAGATGGTGACTGTGTTCAGGTGTTTACTAGATGGTGACTGTGTCCAGGTGTATACTAGTTTACTAGATGGTGACTGTGTTCAGGTGTTTACTAGATGGTGACTGTGTTCAGGTGTTTACTAGTTCACTAGATGGTGACTGTGTTCAGGTGTTTACTAGATGGTGACTGTGTTCAGGTGTTTACTAGATGGTGACTGTGTTCAGGTGTTTACTAGATGGTGACTGTGTTCAGGTGTTTACTAGTTCACTAGATGGTGACTGTGTTCAGGTGTTTACTAGTTTACTAGATGGTGACTGTGTTCAGTTGTTTACTAGATGGTGACTGTGTTCAGGTGTTTACTAGATGGTGACTGTGTTCAGGTGTTTACTAGTTCACTAGATGGTGACTGTGTTCAGGTGTTTACTAGATGGTGACTGTGTTCAGGTGTTTACTAGTTTACTACATGGTGACTGTGTTCAGGTGTTTACTAGATGGTGACTGTGTCCAGATGTTTACTAGTTTACTAGATGGTGACTGTGTTCAGGTGTTTACTAGATGGTGACTGTGTACATGTGTTTACTAGTTTACTACATGGTGACTGTGTTCAGGTGTTTACTAGATGGTGACTGTGTTCAGGTGTTTACTAGTTTACTAGATGGTGACTGTGTTCATGTGTTTACTAGTTTACTAGATGGTGACTGTGTTCAGGTGTTTACTAGTTTACTAGATGGTGACTGTGTTCAGGTGTTTACTAGATGGTGACTGTGTCCAGGTGTTTACTAGATGGTGACTGTGTTCAGGTGTTTACTAGATGGTGACTGTGTCCAGGTGTTTACTAGTTTACTAGATGGTGACTGTGTACATGCGTTTATTAGTTTACTACATGGTGACTGTGTTCAGGTGTTTACTAGATGGTGACTGTGTTCAGGTGTTTACTAGTTTACTAGATGGTGACTGTGTTCAGGTGTTTACTAGTTTACTAGATGGTGACTGTGTTCAGGTGTTTACTAGATGGTGACTGTGTTCAGATGTTTACTAGTTTACTAGATGGTGACTGTGTTCAGGTGTTTACTAGATGGTGACTGTGTTCAGGTGTTTACTAGTTTACTACATGGTGACTGTGTTCAGGTGTTTACTAGATGGTGACTGTGTTCAGATGTTTACTAGTTTACCAGATGGTGACTGTGTTCAGGTGTTTACTAGTTTACTAGATGGTGACTGTGTTCAGGTGTTTACTAGATGGTGACTGTGTTCAGGTGTTTACTAGATGGGGACTGTGTTCAGGTGTTTACGAGATGGGGACTGTGTTCAGGTGTTTACTAGATGGTGACTGTGTTCAAGTGTTTACTAGATGGTGACTGTGTCCAGGTGTTTACTAGTTTACTAGATGGTGACTGTGTTCAGGTGTTTACTAGATGGTGACTGTGTTCAGGTGTTTACTAGTTCACTAGATGGTGACTGTGTTCAGGTGTTTACTAGATGGTGACTGTGTTCAGGTGTTTACTAGATGGTGACTGTGTTCAGGTGTTTACTAGATGGTGACTGTGTCCAGGTGTTTACTAGATGGTGACTGTGTTCAGGTGTTTACTAGATGGTGACTGTGTTCAGGTGTTTACTAGATGGTGACTGTGTTCAGGTGTTTACTAGATGGTGACTGTGTTCAGGTGTTTACTAGATGGTGACTGTGTTCAGGTGTTTACTAGATGGTGACTGTGTCCAGGTGTTTACTAGTTTACTAGATGGTGACTGTGTTCAGGTGTTTACTAGATGGTGACTGTGTACATGTGTTTAATAGTTTACTACATGGTGACTGTGTTCAGGTGTTTACTAGATGGTGACTGTGTTCAGGTGTTTACTAGTTTACTAGATGGTGACTGTGTTCATGTGTTTACTAGTTTACTAGATGGTGACTGTGTTCATGTGTTTACTAGATGGTGACTGTGTACATGTGTTTACTAGATGGTGACTGTGTTCAGGTGTTTACTAGATGGGGACTGTGTCCAGGTGTTTACTAGTTTACTAGATGGTGACTGTGTACATGCGTTTATTAGTTTACTACATGGTGACTGTGTTCAGGTGTTTACTAGATGGTGACTGTGTTCAGGTGTTTACTAGTTTACTAGATGGTGACTGTGTTCAGGTGTTTAATAGATGGTGACTGTGTTCAGGTGTTTACTAGATGGTGACTGTGTTCAGGTGTTTACTAGATGGTGACTGTGTTCAGGTGTTTACTAGATGGTGACTGTGTTCAGGTGTTTACTAGATGGGGACTGTGTTCAGGTGTTTACGAGATGGGGACTGTGTTCAGGTGTTTACTAGATGGTGACTGTGTTCAGGTGTTTACTAGATGGTGACTGTGTCCAGGTGTTTACTAGTTTACTAGATGGTGACTGTGTTCAGGTGTTTACTAGATGGTGACTGTGTTCAGGTGATTACTAGTTCACTAGATGGTGACTGTGTTCAGGTGTTTACTAGATGGTGACTGTGTTCAGGTGTTTACTAGATGGTGACTGTGTTCAGGTGTTTACTAGATGGTGACTGTGTCCAGGTGTTTACTAGTTTACTAGATGGTGACTGTGTTCAGGTGTTTACTAGATGGTGACTGTGTTCAGGTGTTTACTAGATGGTGACTGTGTCCAGGTGTTTACTAGTTTACTAGATGGTGACTGTGTTCAGGTGTTTACTAGATGGTGACTGTGTTCAGGTGTTTACTAGTTCACTAGATGGTGACTGTGTTCAGGTGTTTACTAGATGGTGACTGTGTTCAGGTGTTTACTAGATGGTGACTGTGTACATGTGTTTACTAGTTTACTACATGGTGACTGTGTTCAGGTGTTTACTAGATGGTGACTGTGTCCAGATGTTTACTAGTTTACTAGATGGTGACTGTGTTCAGGTGTTTACTAGATGGTGACTGTGTTCAGGTGTTTACTAGATGGTGACTGTGTACATGTGTTTACTAGTTTACTACATGGTGACTGTGTTCAGGTGTTTACTAGATGGTGACTGTGTTCAGGTGTTTACTAGTTTACTAGATGGTGACTGTGTTCAGGTGTTTACTAGATGGTGACTGTGTTCAGGTGTTTACTAGTTTACTAGATGGTGACTGTGTTCAGGTGTTTACTAGATGGTGACTGTGTTCAGGTGTTTACTAGATGGTGACTGTGTTCAGGTGTTTACTAGATGGGGACTGTGTTCAGGTGTTTACGAGATGGGGACTGTGTTCAGGTGTTTACTAGATGGTGACTGTGTCCAGATGTTTACTAGTTTACTAGATGGTGACTGTGTTCAGGTGTTTACTAGATGGTGACTGTTTACATGTGTTTACTAGTTTACTACATGGTGACTGTGTTCAGGTGTTTACTAGATGGTGACTGTGTTCAGGTGTTTACTAGTTTACTAGATGGTGACTGTGTTCAGGTGTTTACTAGATGGTGACTGTGTTCAGGTGTTTACTAGTTTACTAGATGGTGACTGTGTTCAGGTGTTTACTAGATGGTGACTGTGTTCAGGTGTTTACTAGATGGCGACTGTGTCCAGGTGTTTACTAGTTTACTAGATGGTGACTGTGTTCAGGTGTTTACTAGATGGTGACTGTGTTCAGGTGATTACTAGTTCACTAGATGGTGACTGTGTTCAGGTGTTTACTAGATGGTGACTGTGTTCAGGTGTTTACTAGATGGTGACTGTGTTCAGGTGTTTACTAGTTTACAGATGGTGACTGTGTTCAGGTGTTTACTAGTTTACCAGATGGTCACTGTGTTCAGGTGTTTACTAGTTTACCAGATGGTGACTGTGTTCAGGTGTTTACTAGTTTACCAGATGGTGACTGTGTTCAGATGTTTACTAGATGGTGACTGTGTTCAGGTGTTTACTAGTTTACTAGATGGTGACTGTGTTCAGGTGTTTACTAGTTTACTAGATGGTGACTGTGTTCAGGTGTTTACTAGATGGGGACTGTGTTCAGGTGTTTACTAGATGGTGACTGTGTTCAGGTGTTTACTAGTTTACTAGATGGTGACTGTGTTCAGGTGTTTACTAGATGGTGACTGTGTTCAGGTGTTTACTAGATGGTGACTGTGTTCAGGTGTTTACTAGATGGGGACTGTGTTCAGGTGTTTACTAGATGGTGACTGTGTTCAGGTGCTTACTAGATGGTGACTGTGTCCAGGTGTTTACTAGTTTACTAGATGGTGACTGTGTGCAGGTGTTTACTAGTTTACTAGATGGTGACTGTGTTCAGGTGTTTACTAGATGGGGACTGTGTTCAGGTGTTTACTAGATGGTGACTGTGTTCAGGTGTTTACTAGTTTACTAGATGGTGACTGTGTTCAGGTGTTTACTAGATGGTGACTGTGTTCAGGTGTTTACTAGATGGTGACTGTGTTCAGGTGTTTACTAGATGGGGACTGTGTTCAGGTGTTTACGAGATGGTGACTGTGTTCAGGTGTTTACTAGATGGTGACTGTGTCCAGGTGTTTACTAGTTTACTTGATGGTGACTGTGTTCAGGTGTTTACTAGATGGTGACTGTGTTCAGGTGTTTACTAGTTCACTAGATGGTGACTGTGTTCAGGTGTTTACTAGATGGTGACTGTGTTCAGGTGTTTACTAGATGGTGACTGTGTTCAGGTGTTTACTAGATGGTGACTGTGTCCAGGTGTTTACTAGTTTACTAGATGGTGACTGTGTTCAGGTGTTTACTAGATGGTGACTGTGTTCAGGTGTTTACTAGATGGTGACTGTGTCCAGGTGTTTACTAGTTTACTAGATGGTGACTGTGTTCAGGTGTTTACTAGATGGTGACTGTGTACATGTGTTTAATAGTTTACTACATGGTGACTGTGTTCAGGTGTTTACTAGATGGTGACTGTGTTCAGGTGTTTACTAGTTTACTAGATGGTGACTGTGTTCATGTGTTTACTAGTTTACTAGATGGTGACTGTGTTCAGGTGTTTACTAGTTTACTAGATGGTGACTGTGTCCAGGTGTTTACTAGATGGTGACTGTGTTCAGGTGTTTACTAGATGGTGACTGTGTCCAGGTGTTTACTAGTTTACTAGATGGTGACTGTGTACATGCGTTTATTAGTTTACTACATGGTGACTGTGTTCAGGTGTTTACTAGATGGTGACTGTGTTCAGGTGTTTACTAGTTTACTAGATGGTGACTGTGTTCAGGTGTTTAATAGATGGTGACTGTGTTCAGGTGTTTACTAGATGGTGACTGTGTTCAGGTGTTTACTAGATGGGGACTGTGTTCAGGTGTTTACGAGATGGGGACTGTGTTCAGGTGTTTACTAGATGGTGACTGTGTTCAGGTGTTTACTAGATGGTGACTGTGTACAGGTGTTTACTAGTTTACTAGATGGTGACTGTGTTCAGGTGTTTACTAGATGGTGACTGTGTTCAGGTGATTACTGGTTCACTAGATGGTGACTGTGTTCAGGTGTTTACTAGATGGTGACTGTGTTCAGGTGTTTACTAGATGGTGACTGTGTTCAGGTGTTTACTAGATGGTGACTGTGTTCAGGTGTTTACTAGTTTACTAGATGGTGACTGTGTTCAGGTGTTTACTAGATGGTGACTGTGTTCAGGTGTTTACTAGATGGTGACTGTGTCCAGGTGTTTACTAGTTTACTAGATGGTGACTGTGTTCAGGTGTTTACTAGATGGTGACTGTGTTCAGGTGTTTACTAGTTCACTAGATGGTGACTGTGTTCAGGTGTTTACTAGATGGTGACTGTGTTCAGGTGTTTACTAGATGGTGACTGTGTTCAGATGTTTACTAGTTTACTAGATGGTGACTGTGTTCAGGTGTTTACTAGATGGTGACTGTGTACATGTGTTTACTAGTTTACTACATGGTGACTGTGTTCAGGTGTGTACTAGATGGTGACTGTGTCCAGATGTTTACTAGTTTACTAGATGGTGACTGTGTTCAGGTGTTTACTAGATGGTGACTGTGTACATGTGTTTACTAGTTTACTACATGGTGACTGTGTTCAGGTGTTTACTAGATGGTGACTGTGTTCAGGTGTTTACTAGTTTACTAGATGGTGACTGTGTTCAGGTGTTTACTAGATGGTGACTGTGTTCAGGTGTTTACTAGATGGGGACTGTGTTCAGGTGTTTACTAGATGGTGAATGTGTTCAGGTGTTTACTAGATGGGGACTGTGTTCAGGTGTTTACTAGATGGTGACTGTGTTCAGGTGTTTACTAGATGGGGACTGTGTTCAGGTGTTTACTAGATGGTGACTGTGTGCAGGTGTTTACTAGATGGTGACTGTGTTCAGGTGTTTACTAGATGGTGACTGTGTTCAGGTGTTTACTAGTTTACTAGATGGTGACTGTGTTCAGGTGTTTACTAGATGGGGACTGTGTTCAGGTGTTTACTAGATGGTGACTGTGTTCAGGTGTTTACTAGTTTACTAGATGGTGACTGTGTTCAGGTGTTTACTAGATGGGGACTGTGTTCAGGTGTTTACTAGATGGGGACTGTGTTCAGGTGTTTACTAGATGGTGACTGTGTTCAGGTGTTTACTAGATGGGGACTGTGTTCAGGTGTTTACTAGATGGTGACTGTGTTCAGGTGTTTACTAGATGGTGACTGTGTGCAGGTGTTTACTAGATGGGGACTGTGTTCAGGTGTTTACTAGATGGTGACTGTGTTCAGGTGTTTACTAGTTTACTAGATGGTGACTGTGTTCAGGTGTTTACTAGATGGGGACTGTGTTCAGGTGTTTACTAGATGGTGACTGTGTTCAGGTGTTTACTAGTTTACTAGATGGTGACTGTGTTCAGGTGTTTACTAGATGGTGACTGTGCTCAGGTGTTTACTAGATGGTGACTGTGTTCAGGTGTTTACTAGATGGTGACTGTGTTCAGGTGTTTACTAGATGGGGACTGTGTTCAGGTGTTTACTAGTTTACTGGATGGTGACTGTGTTCAGGTGTTTACTAGATGGTGACTGTGTTCAGGTGTTTACTAGATGGTGACTGTGTGCAGGTGTTTACTAGTTTACTAGATGGTGACTGTGTGCAGGTGTTTACTAGTTTACTAGATGGTGACTGTGTGCAGGTGTTTACTAGATGGTGACTGTGTTCAGGTGTTTACTAGATGGTGACTGTGTGCAGGTGTTTACTAGATGGTGACTGTGTTCAGGTGTTTACTAGATGGTGACTGTGTTCAGGTGTTTACTAGATGGTGACTGTGTTCAGGTGTTTACTAGTTTACTAGATGGTGACTGTGTTCAGGTGTTTACTAGATGGTGACTGTGTTCAGGTGTTTACTAGATGGTGACTGTGTTCAGGTGTTTACTAGTTTACTAGATGGTGACTGTGTCCAGGTGTTTACTAGTTTACTAGATGGTGACTGTGTGCAGGTGTTTACTAGATGGTGACTGTGTTCAGGTGTTTACTAGATGGTGACTGTGTGCAGGTGTTTACTAGATGGTGACTGTGTTCAGGTGTTTACTAGATGGTGACTGTGTGCAGGTGTTTACTAGATGGTGACTGTGTTCAGGTGTTTACTAGTTTACCAGATGGTGACTGTGTCCAGGTGTTTACTAGATGGTGACTGTGTTCAGGTGTTTACCAGATGGTGACTGTGAACTATATGTTTTTTCTCTCTTTCTCTTTGACAATAAATGTTTTGTGTTCAGAGCTCCTCAAGCTGCCCAGATCGTGTCGTCATCAGAGATGCTTTCCTCTGTAAACTGTTTGTATTCCAAGAACTAATCCACGTACAGCGCCTGGCTTTCCGCCGACAACAGCAACAGCAAACACAACACACTCTGTTTAGTGGGAGAATAAATGGGACAAGTAAATATTTACAGCCACATTAACGATTGATTCATTATCTGTGGTTTGTTACTTTGCATACATTGCCACGCCACATTAGATCTAGAGATAGAGTTAGTTACTATGGAGAGAGATGGACAGAGAGACGGAGGTATGGAAGAAGGGATGGAGGCAGGGAGGGAGGGAGAGAGGCAGAGAGAGAAAGGTAGAGAGGAAGAGCCAGGAACCGCGTAACATAGTCTTATCCTGAAGTTATTTCGAAATTAAATTGAACGAAAGTATAAATACAACATGTAACAATTTCATTGATATTGGCGAGTTACAGCTCATATGAGGAAATCAGTCAATTGAAATAAATGAATTGAAGCCATAAACTATGGATTTCACATGACTGGGAATACAGAAATACATCTGTTGGTCACAGATACCTTAAAAAAAAAAAGGGCTTCACAATGAGCCCCAGGATCTCGTCAAGGTATTTTTGCGCCATCAAATTGCCAACGATAAAATGAAAACGTTTGGTTGTCCGTAGTTTATGCCTGCCCCATACCGTAACCCCACCTCCACCACGGGGCACTCTGTTTACAACGCTGACAACAGCAAACCGCTCGCCCACACGATGCAGTACACCTGGTCTGCGGTTGTAAGGCCGGTTGGATGTACAGCCAATTTCTCTAAAACAAAGTTTCAAGTGGCTTTTCGTAGAGAAATTATCATTAAATGATCTGGCAAAAGCTCAGGTGGTCATTCCAGCAGTCAGCGAGCCAATTGCAAGCTCCCTCAAAACTTGTGACATCTGTGACAGGTGTTGTGTGACATATTTTAGGGTGGCCTTTCATTGTCCCCAGCACAAGGTGCACTTGTGTATGTTCATGCTGTTTAATCAGGTTCTTGATTTGCACACACCTGTCAGGTGGATGGATTATCTTGGCAAATGAGAAATGCTCACTAACAGGGATGTAAAAAGATTTGTGCACAGCATTTGAGAGAAATACGCTTTTTGTGCGTATAGAAAGATTCTGGGATCTTTTTTTTCAGCTCATGAAACGTGGGACCAACACTGTCACCGACACGTAGATGTCAGTTGGAAAGGTGAGACTGTCACCAACACGTACATGTCGGTTGGAAAGGTGAGACTGTCACCAACACGTACGTGTCGGTTGGAAAGGTGAGACTGTCACCGGCACGTACATGTCGATTGGAAAGGTGAGACTGTCACCAACACGTACATGTCGATTGGAAAGGTGAGACTGTCACCAACACGTACGTGTACCCATCTGTAATATGGGTACTTTTTCTTTTATCTCTCAGATACAGGACCGCCACTTCAGAACAGACTTCCTTTAGAAGTATATTGTGACAATCTGTTTCTCCCTGCATGAATATGTTATTCAATGCGTTTTCTATGGGCGTAAGGCCAAATTCAATGTTTTCTCAAATAATTGTTTAATATATTTGGTTTATACTTACAGGGAATCTAAAACTCAGAATCAAATAACTAAACAATCCAGGGTATAACCGTCTTAAAACAATTCCATATGTTAGCTTGATAGAAACCCAAACCCCGGGCCCTTAGAATGCGAAGCCTTGCTTTTGATTGACATGTTCTGTTGTCGTTGCCATGGGACGGAGCAGCTGGAAGGCGATAGGGAGAGGAGATTCCTCCCCGTGGGAAAACAAAGACAGTGAGTGATGTTTGTCTGAAACCGAGATCTGGCTTCCTAGTGTTTTGATGAGTTGACGTCCTGGCATGAGAGAGGGGGAGGTGCAGGGGAAGGGGGGTGTGGGGGGTGACAACTCTGGTGACAAGTGGTATGTTGACAAATGTGGACTTTAAAATACACTTTTGATCCTCAGTCATTTTGAGCTGTTTTGAAAAAGTACTTTTTCCATTGAGGAACAAAGAGAAGAGCATCATGTTTCTTACTATTACACTCCATCGTCAAATAATGGACAGCGGTCTTCAGAAAATATTCACAACCCCTTGACTTGGTCCACATGTTGTTGTGTTACAACCTGAATTTAAAATGGGTTCGTTTGAAGAAGAAGAACAAATGTCACTGGCACAAAATATCCCATAATGTCAAAGTGGAATTATGTTGTTCTACCTTTTTTATTTTACAAAATAATTAAAAATGAAAAGCTGAAATGTCTTGAGTCAAGTATTCAACCTCTTTGTTATGGGAAGCTTAAATGAAGTCATGAGTAAAAATGTGCTTAACAAGTCACATAATAAGTTGCATGGACTCACTCTCTGTGCAATAATAGTGTTAAACATTATTTCCTTCCTAACTCAGTTACCAGAGAGGAAGGAAAACGCTTGATGATTTCACCATGAGGCCAGTGGTGACTTTAAAACAGTTTTAGAGTTTAAATGGCTGTGATAGGAGAAAACTGAGGATTGATCAACAACATTGTAGTTACTCCACAATACTAACCTTTATGACAGTGACATGAAAGAAGCCTGTACAGAATGAAGACATGCATTCTGTTTGCAACAAGGCACTAAAGTAAAACTGCAAAAATGAGGCATATGCAATTAACTTTAACTGCACTGAAAACAAAGTGTTATATTGGTGGTGGCTGCATCATGTTATGGGTATGCTTGTAATCGTTAAGGACTGGGGAGTTTTTGTGGATAAAAAAAGAAACGGAATGGAGCTAAGCACAGGAAAAATTCTAGAGGAAAACCTGGTTCAATCTGCTTTCCACCAGACACTGGGAGATGGATTCACCTTTCAGCAGGACAATAACCTAAAACACAAGGCCACATCTAAACTGGAGTTGTTTACCAAGAAGACAGTGAATGTTCCTGAGTTACAGTTATGACTTAAATATAATTGAAAATGTATGGCAAAACCTGAAAATGGTTGTCTAGAAATGATTAACAACCAATTTGACAGAACTTGAATAATTTTGAAAATAATAATTGGCAAATGTTGCACGATACAGGTGTGTAGAGCTCTTAGAGACTTACCCAGAAAGACTCACTGCTGTAATCGCTACCAAAAGGGATTCTAACATGTATTGACTCAGGGGTTTGAACATGTTTTTTTATTTGTTTTTGTTTTACAAATGTTTACATTGTTCTTCCACTTTGACATTACAGAGTATTTTTTTGTAGATTGTTGACATAGAAATGATAATTAAATCAGAACATAGAAATTACAATTAAGTCAAGGAGTGTGAATAGACTCTGAAGTGAATAGTCTCTGAAGTGAATAGACTCTGAAGTGAATAGACTCTGAAGTGAATAGTCTCTGAAGTGAATAGTCTCTGAAGTGAATAGACTCTGAAGTGAATAGTCTCTGAAGTGAATAGTCTCTGAAGTGAATAGACTCTGAAGTGAATAGTCTCTGAAGTGAATACACTCTGAAGTGAATAGTCTCTGAAGTGAATAGTCTCTGAAGTGAATAGACTCTGAAGTGAATAATCTCTGAAGTGAATAGTCTCTGAAGTGAATAGACTCTGAAGTGAATAGTCTCTGAAGTGAATAGACTCTGAAGTGAATAGTCTCTGAAGTGAATAGACTCTGAAGTGAATAGTCTCTGAAGTGAATAGTCTCTGAAGTGAATGGACTCTGAAGTGAATAGACTCTGAAGTGAATAGTCTCTGAAGTGAATAGTCTCTGAAGTGAATAGACTCTGAAGTGAATAGTCTCTGAAGTGAATAGACTCTGAAGTGAATCGACTCTGAAGTGAATAGTCTCTGAGGTGAATAGTCTCTGAAGTGAATAGTCTCTGAAGTGAATAGTCTCTGAAGTGAATAGACTCTGAAGTGAATAGACTCTGAAGTGAATAGACTCTGAAGTGAATAGACTCTGAAGTGAATAGACTCTGAAGTGAATAGTCTCTGAAGTGAATAGTCTCTGAAGTGAATAGTCTCTGAAGTGAATAGACTCTGAAGTGAATAGTCTCTGAAGTGAATAGACTCTGAAGTGAATAGACTCTGAAGTGAATAGACTCTGAAGTGAATAGACTCTGAAGTGAATAGTCTCTGAAGTGAATAGACTCTGAAGTGAATAGACTCTGAAGTGAATAGTCTCTGAAGTGAATAGACTCTGAAGTGAATAGACTCTGAAGTGAATAGACTCTGAAGTGAATAGACTCTGAAGTGAATAGACTCTGAAGTGAATAGACTCTGAAGTGAATAGTCTCTGAAGTGAATAGACTCTGAAGTGAATAGACTCTGAAGTGAATAGACTCTGAAGTGAATAGACTCTGAAGTGAATAGTCTCTGAAGTGAATAGACTCTGAAGTGAATAGACTCTGAAGTGAATAGACTCTGAAGTGAATAGACTCTGAAGTGAATAGTCTCTGAAGTGAATAGTCTCTGAAGTGAATAGACTATGAAGTCAATAGACTCTGAGGTGAATAGTCTCTGAAGTGAATAGACTCTGAAGTGAATAGACTCTGAAGTGAATAGACTCTGAAGTGAATAGACTCTGAAGTGAATAGTCTCTGAAGTGAATAGTCTCTGAAGTGAATAGACTCTGAAGTGAATAGACTCTGAAGTGAATAGACTCTGAAGTGAATAGACTCTGAAGTGAATAGTCTCTGAAGTGAATAGTCTCTGAAGTGAATAGACTCTGAAGTGAATAGACTCTGAGGTGAATAGTCTCTGAAGTGAATAGACTCGGAAGTGAATAGACTCTGAAGTGAATAGACTCTGAAGTGAATAGTCTCTGAGGTGAATAGTCTCTGAAGTGAATAGTCTCTGAAGTGAATAGACTCTGAAGTGAATAGTCTCTGAAGTGAATATACTCTGAAGTGAATAGTCTCTGAAGTGAATAGACTCTGAAGTGAATAGACTCTGAAGTGAATAGACTCTGAAGTGAATAGACTCTGAAGGCACATGAGGTGATTGGGGCGGATGAATGGCACAACATGGGTCTCAGGATCTCGTGACGTTATCTCTGTGCATTCAAATAGACATCGATAAAATGCAATTGTGTTTGTTGTCCGTAGCTTATGCATGCCCATATCATAACCCCACCGCCACCATGCACTCTGTTCTCAAACTGCTCGCCCACACGATGCCACACACACAGTCTGCCTTCTGCCCGGTACATCATAAATTGTGATTAATCCGTGAAGAGCACATTTCACCAGCGTGCCAGTGGCCATCAAAGGTGAGCATTTGGATCCTGAGGTTGGTTACGACGCCGAACTGCAATCAGGTCAAGACCCTTTTGAGGATGACGAGCACACAGATGAGCTTCCCTGAGATGGTTTCTGACAGTTTGTGCAGAAATTCTTTGGTTGTGCAAACCCACAGTTTCATCAACAGTCCTGGTGGCTGGTCTCAGACGATCCCGCAGGTGAAGAAGCCGGATGTGGAGGTCCTGGGCTGGCGTGGTTACACCTGGTGTGAGGTTGTGAGGCCAGTTGGACATAGTGCCAAATTCTCTAAAATTACGTTGGAGGCGGCTTATGGTAGAGAAATGTACATTAAATTCTCTGGAAACCACTCTGGTGGACATTCCTGTAGTCAGCATTCCAATTTCACACTCCCTCAAAACTTGAGACATCTGTGGCGTTGTGCTTTGTGACAAAACTGTTCCCATCACAGGGTTCACATGTGTAATGATCATGCTGTTTAATCAACTTCTTGATATGCCACACCTGGCAGGTGGATGGATTATCTTGGCAAAGGAGAAATGCTCACTACCAGGGCTGTGAACACATTTGTGCGAAATAAGCTTTTAGTATGGAATGCGTATGGAACACATCGGAGATCTTTTATTTCAGCTCATGAAACATGGGACACTTTAGTAAGATGTTGCGTTTCTTTTTTTGTACAGTGTAGATTGAAGTGAACAAGTCAAGGAGTGTGAATACTCTCTGAAGACACTGGATGATTTACACTAAAAGTCTATGATCTTCTTCTAAAAATCAGTAAACAAGTCAATCAGTTTAAAGTTCTGGGATCATAAGTCAAAGAAGACACACACACACACACCCACGCCATTAGCGAGATCATTTGGCACGTTGATTCAAAGTGATTCTACCACTTAACAGTCTAAATTTATTAAGATGAAGTCAAGAATGTGCTGTTCTGGCTTCACACCTCGACCACAACTCCCTGCCACAGACACCTCGACCACAACTCCCTGCCACAGACACCTCGACCACAACTCCCTGCCACAGACACCTCTCCCTGCCACAGACACCTCGACCACAACTCCCTGCCACAGACACCTCTCCCTGCCACAGACACCTCGACCACAACTCCCTGCCACAGACACCTTGACCACAACTCCCTGCCACAGACACCTCGACCACAACTCCCTGCCACAGACACCTCGACCACAACTCCCTGCCACAGACACCTCGACCACAACTCCCTGCCACAGACACCTCTCCCTGCCACAGACACCTCGACCACAACTCCCTGCCACAGACACCTCGACCACAACTCCCTGCCACAGACACCTCTCCCTGCCACAGACACCTCGACCACAACTCCCTGCCACAGACACCTCTCCCTGCCACAGACACCTCGACCACAACTCCCTGCCACAGACACCTCTCCCTGCCACAGACACCTCGACCACAACTCCCTGCCACAGACACCTCTCCCTGCCACAGACACCTCAACCACAACTCCCTGCCACAGACACCTCAACCACAACTCCCTGCCACAGACACCTCTCCCTGCCACAGACACCTCGACCACAACTCCCTGCCACAGACACCTCTCCCTGCCACAGACACCTCTCCCTGCCACAGACACCTCTCCCTGCCACAGACACCTCAACCACAACTCGCTGGCTCATGGAATCTCTCCATGATTCATCATCAGTTGGTCCGACATAAAGGGATCCCCTCGAGCAACTCTGTGTGTGTGTGTGTGTGTGTGTGTGTGTGTGTGTGTGTGTGTGTGTGTGTGTGTGTGTGTGTGTGTGTGTGTGTGTGTGTGTGTGTGTGTGTGTGTGTGTGTGTGTGTGTGTGTGTGTGTGTGTGTGTGTGTGTGTGTGTGTGTGTGTGTGTGTGTGTGTGTGTGTGTGTGTGTGTGTGTGTGCGCGTGTGTGTCAGACAACACAGTGCTGGCAGCGATACTGTAAATAAATGATTCATTCTGAATGTTTTGCTTTGAAACAGGAACCACCTAATTCCTCATCCGCCACTGATCTGGTATTTAGGGACTCTCTAAACACTATTTTGTTACGTTTGGCTTCAGATTCTTCCTAAACGGGGGAAGAGCTAGGGATGGATACAGTATCAGGAGTATCAAAACATCAATCTAAAAGTTTTATTTAGCTTAGCTATGTGGAGATGCTATGTGGAGATGCTATGTGGAGATGCTATGTGGAAATTCTATGTGGAAATTCTATGTGGAGATGCTATGTGGAAATGCTATGTGGAAATGCTATGTGGAAATGCTATGTGGAAATGCTATGTGGAAATGCTATGTGGATATGCTATGGAGAAGCTGTGAGGTGATGCTATGTGGAGAAGCTATTTGGAGAAGCTTGTTGAGAAGCTTTGTGGAGAAACCATGTGGAGAAACTGTGTGGAGAAGCTTGTGGAGAAGCTATGTGGAGAAGCTATGTGGAGAAGCTTGTGGAGAAGCTTTGTGGAGAAGCTATGTGGAGAAACTGTTTGGAGAAGCTATGTGGAGAAGCTATGTGGAGAAGCTATGTGGAGAAGCTTGTGGAGAAGGGCTTGGACAATCATTTGGCTAATTATTTTGTCTGTTTACATTTTTCTCAAGCTTTCAACATTGTGTTTGTTTTACAAAGGGGTGTGTATGTGTGTGTGTTTGCGTGGGAAGGTGGTGCTGGGTTTTGACATGCATAGAGAGGAAACTCCTCTGTATTAACCCTGGGTCTCCTCTTGGTTTCCCTGTATATCACCCCGACAACCCGTCACCGAGACAACAACAACAGAACAGCCGTGGCTAATAGCTGTGATATGGTGGTCTGTCGGCCGGCCGGCTGGTGTTTACGTTGTGATGCCTCACCTCAGTGTGTTGGGGCTGGTGTTTGTGGAGAGTCACCTCAGTGTGTTGGGCTGGTGTTTGTGGAGAGTCACCGCAGTGTGTTGGGGCTGGTGTTTGTGGAGAGTCACCTCAGTGTGTTGGGGCTGGTGTTTGTGGAGAGTCACCTCAGTGTGTTGGGGCTGGTGTTTGTGGAGAGTCACCTCAGTGTGTTGGGGCTGGTGTTTGTGATGCCTCACCTCAGTGTGTTGGGGCTGGTGTTTGTGGAGCCTCACCTCAGTGTGTTGGGGCTGGTGTTTGTGGAGAGTCACCTCAGTGTGTTGGGGCTGGTGTTTGTGGAGTGTCACCTCAGTGTGTTGGGGCTGGTGTTTGTGGAGAGTCACCTCAGTGTGTTGGGGCTGGTGTTTGTAAAGCGTCACTAGAGCAGCAGGTTCCACTTGGGGAGCCAGGTCACTCTGTTTGTCTTTAATCCCGTGCATGCCGAAATGACGTCCCCCTGGGACATCAATGCCGGGAAAAGCTCTTTTGTCAGGGCCAGGGAGGGAGAGGAGTCTGTGGGGGGCTGCCTCACACTGAGGGGCTGGGAATTTGTGAATGGGAAGGAGTTAGAGGCAGTAGCCTAGAGAGGAGCCTCCCATGCCCCAGGGCAGATCAGGAAGGACAGTAACCTAAAGTGCACCTTCGACAACCGCTGTGAGTCTTATTATTTGACCCTGCTGGTCATTTATGAACATTTGAACATCTTGGCCATGTTCTGTTATAATCTCCACCCGGCACAGCCAGAAGAGGACTTGCCACCACTCATAGCCTTGTTCCTCTCTAGGTTTCTTCCTAGGTTTTGGCCTTTCTAGGGAGTTTTTCCTAGCCACCGTGCTTCTACACCTGCATTGCTTGCTGTTTGGGGTTTTAGGCTGGGTTTCTGTACAGAACTTTGAGACATCAGCTGATGTAAGAAGGGCTATATAAATACATTTGATTAATTGGAGCATCCCATACCCCAGGGCAGATCAGGAAGGGGTCGCAGGACCACATGGATGTCCAGTGAAATAGGTTTGCAAATGTATTAAACCTTTATCAAAACTTTTTTTTTTTACTTTTCACCCAGCCTGTCAATCAGCCAGAGTCTGTGGTAGGTTGAGGGGTCTGGGTAGGGTGGGGTAGGTTGGGGGTCCAGTGGATCCTGGGTTGTCAGACAGGGAGGGGTCTTCACAGACAGACAGTTGGAAGGCATTAGGCTGGCGTGCAGGACAGAACCGTGTCAGACGCAGCTGTCGCCCACAGTGATTGATAGAGTTTTTATAAATCCCACCCCCACCATGTTGTCTGTCGGACTGCCATCCATGATTCATATTTTGACCCTGGCTAAAGGCTCAAGCTCAAAGTACAACTTTATCTAAAAAGAAAAAGACAGAAAGAAAGAAAGAAAGAAAGAAAGAAAGAGAGAGAGAGAGAAAGAAAGAAAGAAAGAAAGAAAGACAGGAAGAAAGAGAGAAAGAAAGGGCCTCAAAAACATTTTGAGGGCTGGAGGTTTTTGTCATGGCACCTTGTGTGTTTGCAAATTGGGTTGTTCTGACTGACAAGTGTGTACATTTGAGTGTTATGTGTTGATAGATTTGGCAGGGAGATTCCTGTTTAGATGGTCTGTTGATGCATCAGGAAGGGCAGTAGCCTAGAGGAGGCAGAGGCGGTAACCCTCACATGCAAAGACACCACATCAATTAGTTTTCCATGCACGATAATAACTCATCTTCAGAAAATAGCTGAGAAAGCCAAGAGGACCTTCTTTAAACTCAAATCAACTCAAAATAGTTAAAATCCTGAGAGCTTAGCGGCCACAAAGCAACAACCCTCCAAGGCTCCAAAATAAAATTATTTTTCAGATGTCTGGTGAAAACTACTAATAAGGATTGTTGGCGTGGGGCTTTTTGTAACTATTGATTATCAGGATCATATGTTGGCTTTTATATTCACTGTCCGATTGGCATTTCATACGTTGGCAGTTCATGAAGATGGGAGATCGACGACAAGAAACAGCTGTTATGATAAAACACATCAGAGAGGGGGGCGTGTGTGTGTGTGTGTGTGTGTGTGTGTGTGTGTGTGTGTGTGTGTGTGTGTGTGTGTGTGTGTGTGTGTGTGTGTGTGTGTGTGTGTGTGTGTGTGTGTGTGTGTGTGTGTGTGTGTGTGTGTGTGTGTGTGTGTGTGTGTGTGTGTGTGTGTGTGTGTGTGTGTGTGTGTGTGTGTGGTTGGCAGGAAAAAAACACTTGGACTTCCTCTGAACATTATTAGAGGATGTTTTCAACCTGGCAATAATGGTAGTGATTTCTATTAAACCCACTGGAATGTGGTTCTGCTACCTAGATCCCTCATCTGCCCTTACGTACCAAAACAGAATGGTCTTTTGGCTCTTACTTATGTGAGACAATGACCTGCAATAAAACACCTGCCATTGTAACAAAAGATGCACAGTTACGTTATCAGAGAGAAATCGATACTAGATACTAAATCAACAATATTAGAGTATAACTTTATCGGTTTATCTACTGAGGGGAATGTTCCTTGATGGTCCCGTGGTGAGACGAATACAACGTCCCTCAGACGCAATTCAATTAACAAGCAACCGGCACACACCGTGTATCCTCTGATAACTTATAGTTTAGTGTTGACCATGGGACAAACGTGTCAATAGGGCCATTCAAAACATCTCGATCGCTCACAACAATAGATTAATTTAATGCCAAATGACTACTGCCTACATGAATGGGACTTTCTTACAAAATAGATATTTTATTTCAATAAAAATAACTTAAAACTTAAATAAATTAAGGTTATGTAAAATATGATTTGAGAAGTCTTCCACTCTTCCTTCCACTTGTGTATTTTGCAAAACCGCTGCGATATCAAAATGTATCTATTTCAACAAAATATACAAGAGACCTGTCCTGATGAAGGGGTTTTCTCTTCCTCTTCATAATTGACCAGAGGGGTTTGTTTAGCAGCACTTACAGCTGGCTGGCCCGGGGGGCCTGGGTGGAAAGCCGAGCGGACCCAAACACTGGGAACAAATCCGTCTGGGGTAACCTGAGCTGGCCTGGGCCAGTCTCTCCAGACTCCCAGCTCTAATCCCTCTACCAGCTCTGGCTCAGCTCTCTCAGTTCTAACCTCCAGCCCATACCAGCCATGACCCAAGGGATTACGATACATATCATTGTAATTTTATATCAACGATCTACACAAAATACTCTATAATATCAAAATGGAAATACATTGTAAAAACAATAATGAAAATAAAATATGGATATATCTTCATTAGATAAGTGTTTAACCCCCTGAGTCAATACATGTTAGAATCACCTTTGGCTTTTGATTACAGCTGTGATTGTTTCTGGGTAAATCTCTAAGACTAATTACAGCTGTGAGTCTTTCTGGGTAAGTCTCTAAGAGTGATTACAGCTGTGAATCTTTCTGGGTAAATCTCTAAGAGTGATTACAGCTGTGAGTCTTTCTGGGTAAGTCTCTAAGAGCTTTCCACACCTGGATTGTCCAACATTTGTCCATTTTATTATCTTCAAAAGTATTCAAGATCTGTCAAATTGGTTGTTGATCATTGCTGGACAACCATTTGTATGTCTTGCCGTAGATATTTTCAAGCAGATTTGTAACATTCACTGTCTTCTTGGTAAGCATCTCCAGGGTAGATTTAACCTTGTGTTTTAGGTTATTGTCCTGCTGAAAGGTGAATTCATCTCCCAGTGTCTGGTGGAAAGCAGACTGAACCAGGTTTTCCTCTAGGATGTTGCCTGGGCTTCATCTCCCAGTGTCTGGTGGAAAGCAGACTGAACCAGGTTTTCCTCTAGGATGTTGCCTGTGCTTCATGTCACAGTGTCTGGTGGAAAGCAGACTGAACCAGGTTTTCCTCTAGGATGTTGCCTGTCCTTCATCTCCCAGTGTCTGGTGGAAAGCAGACTGAACCAGGTTTTCCTCTAGGATGTTGCCTGTGCTTCATGTCACAGTGTCTGGTGGAAAGCAGACTGAACCAGGTTTTCCTCTAGGATGTTGCCTGTGCTTAGCTCCATTCCTTTCTATTTTATTTTATGAAAAACTCCCGGGTCCTTAACGATTACAAGCATACCCATAACATGCAGCCACCGCTATGCTTGAAAATATGGAGAGTGGTACTCAGTAATGTGTTGTATTGGATTTTCCCCAAACACAATGCTTTGTATGAACTTGGGTCCCGTGTGGCTCAGTTGGTAGAGCATGGCGCTTGCAACGCCAGGGTTGTGGGTTCATTCCCCACGGGGGGACCAGGATGAATATGTATGAACTATCCAATTTGTAAGTCGCTCTGGATAAGAGCGTCTGCTAAATGACTTAAATGTAAATGTAAATGTAACTTCTTATGGCTGGGTGGCAGTATTGAGTAGCTTGGATGAAAAGGTGACCAGAGTAAACTGCCTGCTACTCAGGTTCAGAGGCTAAGATATGCATAGCATTAGTATATTTGGATAGAAAACACTCTGAAGTTTCTAAAACTGTTTGAATGCTGTCTGTGAGTATAACAGAACTCATATGGCAGGCAAAAACCTGAGAAAAAATCCAACCAGGAAGTGGGAAATCTGAGGTTTGTAGGTTTGCCTATCCAATATACAGTGGGATATTGATCATTTTGCACTTCCTAAGGCTTCACTAGATGTCAACAGTCTTTAGAACCTTGTTTGATGCTTCTACAGTGAAGAATGAGGGAAGGAGAGCTCTTTGAGTCAGGTGTCTGGCATGAGCTGAACATGCGCACTGATGTGAGAGGGGCCTGCTTTCCATCGCATTTCTGAAGAAAAAGGAATTCTCCGGTTGAAACATTATTGAAGATGTATGTTAAAAGCATCCTAAAGATTGATTCTATACATCGTTTGACATGTTTCTACGAACTGTAATGGAATTGTTTGACTTTTCGTCTGAACTGCGCGTCATGAATGTGGATTACTGGACTGAACGTGCGAACAAAATGTAGGTATTTAGACATAAATGATGGACTATATCGAACAAAACAAACATTTATTATGGAACTGGGATTCTTGGGAGTGCATTCTGATGAAGATCATCAAAGGTAAGTGAATATTTATAATACTATTTCTGACTTCTGTTGACTCCAAAAATTGGCGGATATCTTTATGGCTTATTTGGGCTCTGAGCGCTGTACTCAGATTATAGCATGGTGTGCTTTTTCCGTAAAGTTTTTTTTATATCTGACACAGCGGTTGCATTAAGGAGAAGTTTATCTAAAGTTCCATGTATAATACTTGTATCTTTTATCAATGTTTATTATGAGTATTTCTGTAAATTGATGTGGCTCTCTGCAAAATCACGGGATGTTTTGGAGGCAAAACATTACTGAATATAACACGCCAATGTAAACTAAGATTTTTGGATATAAATATGAACTTTACCGAACAAAACATACGTGTATTGTGTAACATGAAGTCCTATGAGTGTCATCTGATGAAGATCAACAAAGGTTAGTGATGAATTCTATCTCTATTTATGATTTTTGTGACTCCTCTCTTTGGCTGGAGAAATGGCTGTGTTTTTCTGTGAGTAGGTACTGACCTACAGTGAGGGAAAAAAGTATTTGATCCCCTGCTGATTTTGTACGTTTGCCCACTGACAAAGAAATGATCAGTCTATAATTTTAATGGTAGGTTTATTTGAACAGTGAGAGACAGAATATCAACAAAAAAATCCAGAAAAACGCATGTCAAAAATGTTATGAATTGATTTGCATTTTAATGAGGGAAATAAGTATTTGACCCCTCTGCAAAACATGACTTAGTACTTGGTGGCAAAACCCTTGTTGGCAATCACAGAGGTCAGACGTTTCTTGTAGTTGGCCACCAGGTTTGCGCACATCTCAGGAGGAATTTTGTCCCACTCCTCTTTGCAGATCTTCTTCAAGTCATTAAGGTTTCGAGGCTGACGTTTGGCAACTCGAACCTTCAGCTCCCTCCACAGATTTTCTATGGGATTAAGGTCTGGAGACTGGCTAGGCCACTCCAGGACCTTAATGTGCTTCTTCTTGAGCCACTCCTTTGTTGCCTTGGCCGTGTGTTTTGGGTCATTGTCATGCTGGAATACCCATCCACGACCCATTTTCAATACCCTGGCTGAGGGAAGGAGGTTTTCACCCAAGATTTGACGGTACATGGCCCCGTCCATCGTCCCTTTGATGCGGTGAAGTTGTCCTGTCCCTTTAGCAGAAAAACACCCCCAAAGCATAATGTTTCCACCTCCATGTTTGACGGTGGGGATGGTTTCTTGGGGTCATAGGCAGCATTCCTCCTCCTCCAAACACGGCAAGTTGGGTTGATGCCAAAGAACTCCATTTTGGTCTCATCTGACCACAACACGTTCACCCAGTTGTCCTCTGAATCATTCAGATGTTCATTGGCAAACTTCAGACGGGCATGTATATGTGCTTTCTTGAGCAGGGGGACCTTGCGGGCGCTGCAGGATTTCAGTCCTTCACGGCATAGTGTGTTACCAATTGTTTTCTTGATGACTATGGTCCCAGCTGCCTTGAGATCATTGACAAGATCCTCCTGTGTAGTTCTGGGCTGATTCCTCACCGTTCTCATGATCATTGCAACTCCACAAGGTGAGATCTTGCATGGAGCCCCAGGCTGAGGGAGATTGACAGTTCTTTTGTGTTTCTTCCATTTGCGAATAATCACAGAAACTGTTGTCACCTTCTCACCAAGCTGCTTGGCGATGGTCTTGTAGCCCATTCCAGCCTTGTGTAGGTCTACAATCTTGTCCCTGACATCCTTGGAGAGCTCTTTGGTCTTGGCCATGGTGGAGAGTTTGGAATCTGATTGATTGATTGCTTCTGTGGACAGGTATCTTTTATACAGGTAAGAAACTGAGATTAGGAGCACTCCCTTTAAGAGTGTGCTCCTAATCTCCGTTCGTTACCTGTATGAAAGACACCTGGGAGCCAGAAATCTTTTTGATTGAGAAGGGGTCAAATACTTATTTCCCTCATTAAAATGCAAATCAATTTATAACATTTTTGACATGCATTTTTCTGGATATTTTTGTTGTTATTCTGTCTCTCACTGTTCAAATAAACCTACCATTAAAATTATAGACTGATAATTTCTTTGTCAGTGGGCAAACGTACAAAATCAGCAGGGGATCAAATACTTTTTTCCCTCACTGTAACATAATTGTTTGTGGTGCTTTCGCCGAAAAGCCTATTTGAAATCAGACACTGTGGTGGGATTAACAAGAAGTGTATCTTTAAAATGGTGTAAAATACTTGTATGTCTGAGGAGTTTTAATTATGAGATTTCTGTTGTTTTGAATTTGGCGCCCTGCACTTTCACTGGCTGTTGTCATATTGATCCTGTTATATCCACCCATTATCCAATCACAGCCATTACACTCTGTAACTGTTTTAAATATCCACCCTTTATCCTATCACAGCCATTACACTTTGTAAGTGATTTAAATATCCACCCTTTATCCTATCACAGCCATTACACTTTGTAAGTGATTTAAATATCCACCCTTTATCCTATCACAGCCATTACACTTTGTAACTTATTTAAATATCCACCCTTTATCCTATCACAGCCATTACACTTTGTAACTTATTTAAATATCTACCCTTTATCCTATCACAGCCATTACACTTTGTAACTGCTTTAAAGTCACCTTTGGCCTCAAGGTGAATTACCTGAGCGGTTATCTTCCTCTTCAGCAATGAACGCCTGTATCTTTGTAGTGACTGGGTGTATTGATACACCATCCAAAGTGTAATTAATAACTTCACCCAAATGGATAGTTAACGTCCGCTTTTGACCTTTTCACCCATCTACCAATAGGTGCCCTTCTTTGCAAGGCATTGGAAAACCTCCCTGGTCTCTGTGGTTGAATCTGTGTTTGAAATTCACTGCTCGACTGAGGGACCTAACAGATAATTGTCTGTGTGGGGTACAGAGATGAGGTAGTCATTCAAATTTCATGTTAAACACTTTTATTAAACACAGAGTGAGTCCATGCAGTTTATTACGTGACTTGATTTTTTTTGCTTTTTCGTGATCCAAAAATTGGTAGTTACAGTCTTGTCCCATCGCTGCAACTCCACTGCGGACGCGGGAGATGTGAACGTCGAGAGCCAAGCTAGGCATAGGCGAGACATTTCAAAACCTCATTCCTTATGATTTATTCTTTGAGTGTCTGTTTTGTCAATGTGTTTCTACACGCTATAGCAGTAAAGGCCAAATTCAATATTTAATCAAATCATTTTTAAATAAAACATTTTATACCTAAAGGGGTCCTAAATATCTACATCAAATAGTCAAATGGTCCATGGTGTGACCATCTTAAAACAATTCCAAATGTTAGACTTTTATTTTTGAAATAGAATTAAGCGGAATCATTATGGACCCACCCCCCAGCCATCCTTACATACTTTGTGGCCCCTCAGATTTACGCCCCTGCTTACACACCTAATGTTAAACACACTGTGTGGCCGGTGGAGCAAACCAGTTGAGTTTCAATGAGATTAGATAACCCTCAGGATAAGAACTGCGTGAGCCACTAGGGTTAGACAGACAGTGCAAGGGCTTGTGGGTAAGAGCAGTAGGCAGTAAACCCTACAGTAAGGCTTGGTTACAGTCCAGGAAAGATGGCCACTAGGTCATCCAGTCTAGTGTCTTCTAGGTCATACCTTTAAAGGACCTGGTGCCTTACCGTGGGATTGCTTTAACGTGGCTCGGCGTGGCTTTGACGACGGAAGGGGAGAAAGTGGCTTACTTTGTGCGTTGAACGTCTGTAATGTGAAAAATTGCAGTCAAAAAAATTCTCTGCATCCCGTCTCTCCCCTGTTGGTTTAAGTCCAGGATAGAGAGAAACAAAGTCCAGGTGTAGCTGGTCATCTGGGTAAAATAGAACTACTCGTATGCTTTGGTTTGTGTGTCTGGGTTTGTCCTGGGGTGTTAGAGCGCTTTTTAAATGAAATAATAGTTTAGTGTATCTATAAGTCATGTTTACATGATGTTTTTAGATGTGTAATATAATGTATGAACTGAACATACAGTTGTGTGTTATTATACATTGAAAAGAGAACAATAAAGCTCTAATTGGTCGTGGGGACGGCCACTCTTGCATTGTTACCGGCTTAATGCATGCTTCTTTTAACGTGGCCTTAAGAAATGTCACCTTCTGCAAAGCTGTTCCATAAATAGGTGGCCGAGGAAAAGGATGACGTGACAGGCCACCAACGATGAGAACACAACCACTATGATCTCTGTCTTTCCAAACTTTTTTTAAATACATTTTCTTTTCAACACTTTCCTTTTTAACACCTGTTTGTTTGTTGTCGTACCATCGTCAAGTTGTTAGCGTTTGAAATGCAGCCAATGAAAACCGAGCATGCACTGGAATCCCTGAGCAAACTGCACTCAAGGAAGTATGCTCATGAAAAATAACTGTGTTTTCCAACATTCATTGAAGGGCTTGAAGAAGTCGAGTCCTATAAAACAGAAGCCTTTTACCCGTCAGACCACCATCTAAAAGAACGTTCAGTGGTTCACCTGAACCCTAACAGTAAAGCCGTCCAGACGACAAGAACAGAACAACTTGATGAAACCTTAAGCTGTAAACTCAGTGGCTGTTAGCTGACGACAAGGAGGCAGTGACATAAATAATGGATTACCTTTCCATAAATAATGGTCTCCCCTCCAGACCTCCTCACTGTTAGGTCTCCCCTCCAGACCTCCCCACTGTTAGGTCTCCCCTCCAGACCTCCCCACTGTTAGGTCTCCCCTCCAGACCTCCCCACTGTTAGGTCTCCCCTCCAGACCTCCCTACTGTTAGGTCTCCCCTCCAGACCTCCCCACTGTTAGGTCTCCCCTCCAGACCTCCCCACTGTTAGGTCTCCCCTCCAGACCTCCCTACTGTTAGGTCCCCCTCCAGACCTCCCCACTGTTAGGTCTCACCTCCAGACCTCCCCACTGTTAGGTCTCCCCTCCAGACCTCCCTACTGTTAGGTCTCCCCTCTAGACCTCCCCACTGTTAGCTCTCCCCTCCAGACCTCCCCACTGTTAGGTCTCCCCTCCAGACCTCCCCACTGTTAGGTCTCCCCTCTGGACCTCCCCACTGTTAGCTCTCCCCTCCAGACCTCCCCACTGTTAGGTCTCCCCTCCAGACCTCCCCACTGTTAGGTCTCCCCTCCAGACCTCCCCACTGTTAGCTCTCCCCTCCAGACCTCCCCACTGTTAGGTCTCCCCTCCAGACCTCCCCACTGTTAGGTCTCCCCTCCAGACCTCCCCACTGTTAGGTGTCCCCTCCAGACCTCCACACTGTTAGCTCTCCCCTCCAGACCTCCCTACTGTTAGGTCTCCCCTCCAGACCTCCCCACTGTTAGGTTTCCCCTCCAGACCTCCCCACTGTTAGGTCTCCCCTCCAGACCTCCCCACTGTTAGGTCTCCCCTCCAGATCTCCCTACTGTTAGGTCTCCCCTCCAGACCTCCCCACTGTTAGGCCTCCCCTCTAGACCTCCACACTGTTAGGCCTCCCCTTCAGACCTCCCCACTGTTAGCTCTCCCCTCCAGACCTCCTCACTGTTAGCTCTCCCTTCCAGACCTCCCTACTGTTAGGTCTCCCCTCCAGACCTCCCTACTGTTAGGTCTCCCCTCCAGACCTCCCTACTGTTAGGTCTCCCCTCCAGACCTCCCCACTGTTAGGTCTCCCCTCCAGACCTCCCCACTGTTTAGTGCAAAACATTGATGCAACATCCAACGATCAACTCTTGTATAGGTGTAGGATCATAATTTGACCCGATTCTTCGCAGCAGGAGTGTTTGATTATTATTTTTCAAAGTGATAATTACCCACGGGGAAATGAGTTTTGCTAGACTACCATAGGATATAGTTTAGGTGAGAGATCTAGTGAAAGAGAACTGCAGGTTTTCAGTGTATTGATGTGAATCATGAGTACGTTTGAATTTCCTGCATTCCTATGAGCCTGGAAAGCTGGAGTGGGGGGGGGTTACGTGGAGGACAACCACGTTGGCCCGTTGCCTGAACACTAAGAAGCCGCAGCAGAACCATCAGACCTGGCTGTCTTTAATCGACTCTTCTTCAGCCGCCAGCCGCCAGCCGGCTGAGCTGAGGCTACTAAATGATGTGTGGTACACTTTATTTGGATAGTCCATCAGATAATATACAGATTATTATCTACAGACTATCTACAGACTATATACAGATTATTATCTACAGACTATCTACAGACTATATACAGATTATTATCTACAGACTATCTACAGACTATCCACAGATTATCTACAGATTAGCTACAGACTATATACGGACTATCCACAGACTATCCACAGACTATCCACAGACTATATACAGATTATCTACAGATTAGCTATAGACTATATACAGACTATCCACAGATTATCTACAGATTAGCTACAGACTATATACAGACTATCCACAGATTGTCTACAGACTGTCTACAGACTATCCACAGACTATCTACAGACTATATACAGATTATCTACAGACTATCCACAGACTATATACAGATTAATATCTACAGACTATCTACAGACTATTTTCAGATTATCTACAGACTATATACAGATTATTATCTACAGATTATCTACAGATTATCTACAGACTATCCACAGACTATATACAGATTATCTACAGATTATCTACAGATTGTCTACAGACTATCTGTAAACTTTTCAACTACCCATCTACTAACCCTAACCCCTAGCTCTAACCCTATCCTTAACCCTTATCCTAACCCTAAATTGAACCCTAACACTTATTCTTAATATAACCATAAACATATACAGTGGGGAGAACAAGTATTTGATACACTGACAATTTTGCAGGTTTTCCTACTTACAAAGCATGTAGAGGTCTGTAATTTTTATCATAGGTACACTTCAACTGTGAGAGACGGAATCTAAAACAAAAATCCAGAAAATCACATTGTATGATTTTTAAGTAATTAATTTGCATTTTATTGCATGACATAAGTATTTGATACATCAGAAAAGCAGAACTGAATATTTGGTACAGAAACCTTAGTTTGCAATTACAGAGATCATACGTTTCCTGTAGTTCTTGACCAGGTTTGCACACACTGCAGCAGGGATTTTGGCCCACTCCTCCATACAGACCTTCTCCAGATCCTTCAGGTTTCGGGGCTGTCGCTGGGCAATACGGACTTTCGGCTCCCTCCAAAGATTTTCTATTGGGTTCAGGTCTGGAGACTGGCTAGGCCACTCCAGGACCTTGAGATGCTTCTTACGGAGCCACTCCTTAGTTGCCCTGGCTGTGTGTTTCGGGTCGTTGTCATGCTGGAAGACCCAGCCACGACCCATCTTCAATGCTCTTACTGAGGGAAGGAGGTTGTTGGTCAAGATCTCGCGATACATGGCCCCATCCATCCTCCCCTCAATACGGTGCAGTCGTCCTGTACCCTTTGCAGAAAAGCATCCCCAAAGAATGATGTTTCCACCTCCATGCTTCACGGTTGGGATGGTGTTCTTGGGGTTGTACTCATCCTTCTATTCCTCCAAACACGGCGAGTGGAGTTTAGAGCAAAAAGCTCTATTTTTGTCTCATCAGACCACATGACCTTCTCCCATTCCTCCTCTGGATCATCCAGATGGTCATTGGCAAACTTCAGACGGGCCTGGACATGCGCTGGCTTGAGCAGGGGGACCTTGCGTGCGCTGCAGGATTTTAATCCATGACGGCGTAGTGTGTTACTAATGGTTTTCTTTGAGACTGTGGTCCCAGCTCTCTTCAGGTCATTGACCAGGTCCTGCCGTGTAGTTCTGGGCTGATCCCTCACATTCCTCATGATCATTGATGCCCCACGAGGTGAGATCTTGCATGGAGCCCCAGACCGAGGGTGATTGACCGTCATCTTGAACTTCTTCCATTTTCTAATAATTGCGCCAACAGTTGTTGCCTTCTCACCAAGCTGCTTGGCTATTGTCCTGTAGCCCATCCCAGCCTTGTACAGGTCTACAATTTATCCCTGATGTCCTTACACAGCTCTCTGGTCTTGGCCATTGTGGAGTGGTTGGAGTCTGTTTGATTGAGTGTGTGGACAGGTGTCTTTTATACAGGTAACGAGTTCAAACAGTTGCAGTTAATACAGGTAATGAGTGGAGAACAGGAGGGCTTCTTAAAGAAAAACTAACAGGTCTGTGAGAGCCGGAATTCTTACTGGTTGGTAGGTGATCAAATACTTATGTCATGCAATAAAATGCAAATTAATTACTTAAAAATCATACAATGTGATTTTCTGGATTTTTGTTTTAGATTCCGTCTCTCACAGTTGAAGTGTACCTATGATAAAAATGACAGACCTCTACATGCTTTGTAAGTAGGAAAACCTGCAAAATCGGCAGTGTATCAAATACTTGTTCTCCCCACTGTAGTTAGCAAGCAGTTTCTTATCAACAGCTAGTTTGTTGATAGTATGACCACCTGTAGAGCATCAACAGCCAGTGTGTTGATAGTGATGAGGAGGACCAAGCGGGTGTCAGAGAGTATCATCATGCCTGATGATTCCTGGTTGTCCCCGTCCCCAGTCCACCCGGTCGTGCTGCTGTTTTGCCTATGCAACCCTGACCTGTTCACCAGACGTGCTACTTTGTCCCGGACCTGCTGTTTTCAACCCTCTCTCTCTCTCTCTCTCTCTCTCTCTCTCTCTCTCTCTCTCTCTCTACCGCACCTGCTGTCTTGACCTCTGAATGCTCTGCTATGAAAAGCCAACTGAGGTGCTGCAACTTCTGAGGTACTGACCTGTTACACCCTCCACAACCACTGTGATTATTATTTGAACCTGCTGATGTAAGAAGGCCTATATAAATACATTTGATTTGATTTGATCATTATTTACCCTTTTTCAACAGGGAAGTCATATTAGAGACTAATGTCTCTTTTTGCAAATGAGCCTATTAAATACACAGTATACACATTAAATACACAATATACACATTAAATACAAAATATACACAATATACACATTAAATACACAATATACACATTAACATACATTAAATACACATTAAGATACACAACACAGTCAATTAAAACCAACAGCTGTCTGAATTGCCCTACACAATACAAAAACATACACATCAATATGCAAGTATATAGATAAACATAATATACACAATATACACGTTAAATACACAAGAAAATACACAATATACACATTAAATACACATTAAGATACAAAACACAGTCAATTAAAACCAACAGCTGTCTGAATTGCCCTAGGGACTTCAAAGTATCCAATCGAAAAAACTTATTTTAGAGATTATTCCAAACATAGGACGCAAGGAAGTCAAAGGCTGATTTACTTAACTCTTTAGACACCGAAGGAGTCTCCAGAGTTAACCAACCCTGTGAACGGGTTTGATAACTTGTAATTTTATATCTTAATAGCATAGTTAGGTAAGTTGGAAGCTTGTGGAGTAGGGCTTTGTAAAAAAAAGAGCGTAATAATTAATCTACGTGACTTCAAGGAGAAGGTGTCAGAAGGTGTCAGAAGGTTCTGGGGGGTATCAAAGGAAATGATGAGCATGTCAGATGGTATTGAAGGGCGTTGGAGGGTGTCGAGAGGGTATAGGAGGCTATCCGAGGGTATAGGAGGCTATCCGAGGGTATAGGAGGCTATCCGAGGGTATAGGAGGCTATCCGAGGGTATTGGATGGTGTCAGAGGGTATAGGAGGCTATCCGAGGGTATTGGAGGCTATCCGAGGGTATAGGAGGCTATCCGAGGGTATAGGAGGCTATCCGAGGGTATAGGAGGCTATCCGAGGGTATAGGAGGCTATCCGAGGGTATAGGAGGCTATCCGGGGGTATAGGAGGCTATCCGAGGGTATAGGAGGCTATCCGAGGGTATAGGAGGCTATCCGAGGGTATAGGAGGCTATCCGAGGGTATTGGATGGTGTCAGAGGGTATAGGACGCTATCCGAGGGTATAGGAGGCTATCCGAGGGTATAGGAGGCTATCCGAGGGTATTGGATGGTGTCAGAGGGTATAGGAGGCTATCCGAGGGTATTGGAGGCTATCCGAGGGTATAGGAGGCTATCCGAGGGTATAGGAGGCTATCCGAGGGTATAGGAGGCTATCCGAGGGTATAGGAGGCTATCCGAGGGTATAGGAGGCTATCCGAGGGTATTGGAGGCTATCCGGGGGTATAGGAGGCTATCCGGGGGTATAGGAGGCTATCCGAGGGTATAGGAGGCTATCCGAGGGTATAGGAGGCTATCCGAGGGTATTGGATGGTGTCAGAGGGTATTGGAGGGTATGAGAGAGTGTCAGGGGTGGTCAGAGGGTTTCACAGGGTGTCAAAGGGTGTCAGAGTGTGTCGGAGGGTTTCAGAGAGTGTCAGAGAGTGTCAGAGAGTGTCAGAGAGTGTCAGAAGGTGTCAGAGGGTGTCAGAGAGTGTCAGAAGGTGTCAGAGGGTGTCAGAGAGTGTCGTAGGGGGTCACAGAGTTGAGCTAATTGTTTAGTGAGGCCCCTGTCTCACGGTTTAATGAGCTGAGCAAGGCAGGCCGAGCAGAGGAGAGCAGAGACCTGTGTGTGTGTGTGTGTGTGTGTGTGCGTCAAGGACGGTATAAGGTACTCTAATGGCAGTAGGATATCTACCAAGTTGAAACTTGGAAAATCAGTGTGTCACAGAGAGAAAGAGTCGAAGTGCTCTGAGGCCAAGGAGGTGTATTACAGAGTGTGTCTGCTCAAACCTCTTAACTGAGAGTGTCACAGGGAGAGCCTGTGTGGCATCTCAGCCAAACGAGTGCTCTAAGTGCTCTCTCTCTCTGTGTGTGTGTGTGTGTGTGTGTGTGTGTGTGTGTGTGTGTGTGTGTGTGTGTGTGTGTGTGTGTGTGTGTGTGTGTGTGTGTGTGTGTGTGTGTGTGTGTGTGTGTGTGTGTGTGTGTGTGTGTGTGTGTGTGTGTGTGTGTGTGTGTGTGTGTGTGTGTGTGTGTGTGTGTGTGTGTGTGTGTGTGTGTGTGTGTGTGTGTGTGTGTGTGTGTGTGTGTGTGTGTGTGTGTGTGTGTGTGTGTGTGTGTGTGTGTGTGTGTGTGTGTGTGTGTGTGTGTGTGTGTGTGTGTGTGTGTGTGTGTGTGTGTGTGTGTGTGTGTGTGTGTGTGTGTGTGTGTGTGTGTGTGTGTGTGTGTGTGTGTGTGTGTGTGTGTGTGTGTGTGTGTGTGTGTGTGTGTGTGTGTGTGTGTGTGTGTGTGTGTGTGTGTGTGTGTGTGTGTGTGTGTGTGTGTGTGTGTGTGTGTGTGTGTGTGTGTGTGTGTGTGTGTGTGTGTGTGTGTGTGTGTGTGTGTGTGTGTGTGTGTGTGTGTGTGTGTGTGTGTGTGTGTGTGTGTGTGTGTGTGTGTGTGTGTGTGTGTGTGTGTGTGTGTGTGTGTGTGTGTGTGTGTGTGTGTGTGTGTGTGTGTGTGTGTGTGTGTGTGTGTGTGTGTGTGTGTGTGTGTGTGTGTGTGTGTGTGTGTGTGTGTGTGTGTGTGTGTGTGTGTGTGTGTGTGTGTGTGTGTGTGTGTGTGTGTGTGTGTGTGTGTGTGTGTGTGTGTGTGTGTGTGTGTGTGTGTGTGTGTGTGTGTGTGTGTGTGTGTGTGTGTGTGTGTGTGTGTGTGTGTGTGTGTGTGTGTGTGTGTGTGTGTGTGTGTGTGTGTGTGTGTGTTGTGAATCTGGGCTGGATCCCGACACTGAGATGCACAGATAACAGGCATGCGATGATGATTATGATGAATGTTGATTACATCATTGGAACTTACGAATGTGCTTAACAGATGGCCTCCAGCGAGTTCTTAAAATGGGACTCATTCTACCAGGTCAGCAGTAGAGCCAGATGGGAGAAGACTAGCGTTGCCAAAATCAGATATGTTCCTGTGGCAGATCACTATCCTGCAGAAACAGATTCAGATCATTATCCTACAGTAACAGATTCAGATCATTATCCTACAGTAACAGATTCAGATCATTATCCTACAGAAACAGATTCAGATCATTATCCTACAGAAACAGATTCAGATCATTATCCTACAGAAACAGATTCAGATCACTATCCTACAGAAACAGATTCAGATCACTATCCTACGGAAACAGAATCACATCACTATCCTACGGAAACAGATTCAGATCATTATCCTACAGAGACAGAATCATATCATTATTCTACAGTAACAGATTCAGATCATTATCCTGCAGAAACAGATTCACATCACTATCCTACAGAAACAGATTCAGATCATTATCCTACAGAAACAGGTTCAGATCATTATCCTACAGAAATAAGATTCAGATCATTATCCTACAGTAACAGATTCAGATCATTATCCTACGGTAACAGATTCAGATCATTATCCTACAGAAACAGATTCACATCACTATCCTACAGTAACAGATTCAGATCATTATCCTACAGAAATAAGATTCACATCACTATCCTACAGTAACAGATTCAGATCATTATCCTACAGAGACAGAATCAGATCATTATTCTACGGAAACAGAATCAGATCATTATCCTACAGAAACAGATTCAGATCACTATCCTACAGAAACAGATTCAGATCATTATGCTACAGAGACAGAATCAGATCATTATTCTACGGAAACAGATTCAGATCATTATCCTAAAGAAACAGATTCAATAACCTGAGCTGTCAACTCTCAATGTCTGTAAGAAGGTGCGTCGCTGTCAGGTCTGGCACTTTTAACAGCCTCTGGGTTCAGAGGATCTGAGAAAAACGTCCAGAGTAAAGTCAATAACAGTAAAGGATAATAATCTCTTCCTGCTTTAGCAGTAAGGTCTGCTCCCTACTCCATATGGGCTCTAGTCTATAGTAGTGAACTATATAGGGAATAGGACTCTGATCTATAGTAGTGTACTATATAGGGAATAGGATGACATTTGGGACGAGTCCATGATGTAAAAGTCGTGGAAGGAAACTTGAGAAGATTCTTCCTTTCAGCCATCGGAGACAAATCACATTAAATACACATTACACAAAGAATCAGCAGCTTCAGTCTGCCTCTAATACTAACTAACACACACACACACACACACACACACACACACACACACACACACACACACACACACACACACACACACACACACACACACACACACACACACACACACACACACACACACACACACACAAACACGCATTTACACACACACACACACACACACACAAACACGCATTTACACACATTTACATTTACATTTAAGTCATTTAGCAGACGCTCTTATCCAGAGCGACTTACAAATTGGTGCATTCACCTTATGATATCCAGTGGAACAACCACTTTACAATAGTGCATCTAACTCTTTTAAGGGGGGGGGGGGGGTTAGAAGGATTACTTTCTCCTATCCTAGGTATTCCTTAAAGAGGTGGGGTTTCAGGTGTCTCCGGAAGGTGGTGATTGACTCCGCTGACCTGGCGTCGTGAGGGAGTTTGTTCCACCATTGGGGTGCCAGAGCAGCGAACAGTTTTGACTGGGCTGAGCGGGAACTGTACTTCCTCAGAGGTAGGGAGGCGAGCAGGCCAGAGGTGGATGAACGCAGTGCCCTTGTTTGGGTGTAGGGCCTGATCAGAGCCTGAAGGTACGGAGGTGACGTTCCCCTCACAGCTCCGTAGGCAAGCACCATGGTCTTGTAGCGGATGCGAGCTTCAACTGGAAGCCAGTGGAGAGAGCGGAGGAGCGGGGTGACGTGAGAGAACTTGGGAAGGTTGAACACCAGACGGGTTGCGGCGTTCTGGATGAGTTGTAGGGGTTTAATGGCACAGGCAGGGAGCCCAGCCAACAGCGAGTTGCAGTAATCCAGACGGGAGATGACAAGTGACTGGATTAGGACCTGCGCCGCTTCCTGTGTGAGGCAGGGTCGTACTCTGCGAATGTTGTAGAGCATGAACCTACAGGAACGGGTCACCGCCTTGATGTTAGTTGAGAACGACAGGGTGTTGTCCAGGATCACGCCAAGGTTCTTAGCACTCTGGGAGGAGGACACAATGGAGTTGTCAACCGTGATGGCGAGATCATGGAACGGGCAGTCCTTCCCCGGGAGGAAGAGCAGCTCCGTCTTGCCGAGGTTCAGCTTGAGGTGGTGATCCGTCATCCACACTGATATGTCTGCCAGACATGCAGAGATGCGATTCGCCACCTGGTTATCAGAAGGGGGAAAGGAGGAGATTAATTGTGTGTCGTCTGCATAGCAATGATAGGAGAGACCATGTGAGGATATGACAGAGCCAAGTGACTTGGTGTATAGCGAGAATAGGAGAGGGCCTAGAACAGAGCCCTGGGGGACACCAGTGGTGAGAGCACGTGGTGCGGAGGCAGATTCTCGCCACGCCACCTGGTAGGAGCGACCTGTCAGGTAGGACGCAATCCAAGCGTGGGCCGCGCCGGAGATGCCCAACTCGGAGAGGGTGGAGAGGAGGATCTGATGGTTCACAGTATCAAAGGCAGCCGATAGGTCTAGAAGGATGAGAGCAGAGGAGAGAGAGTTAGCTTTAGCAGTGCGGAGCGCCTCCGTGACACAGAGAAGAGCAGTCTCAGTTGAATGACTAGTCTTGAAACCTGACTGATTTGGATCAAGAAGGTCATTCTGAGAGAGATAGCAGGAGAGCTGGCCAGGGACGGCACGTTCAAGAGTTTTGGAGAGAAAAGAAAGAAGGGATACTGGTCTGTAGTTGTTGACATCGGAGGGATCTACAGACCACACACACACACACACACACACACACACACACACACACACACACACACACACACACACACACACACACACACACACACACACACACACACACACACACACACACACACACACACACACACACACACACACACACACACACACACACACACATTTACACACACACACACTCACACAAACACGCATTTACACACACACACACACACACACACACACACACACGCATTTACACGCACACACACGCATTTACACGCACACACACACACACACACACACACACACACACGCAATTACACAAACACACAAACACACACACACACACACACAATTACACAAACACACACACACACGCATTTACACACACACACACACACACACGCATTTACACACACACACGCATTTAGACACACACACACACACACACATATTTACACACACGGTCATGTGCGTGCACTAGCGTCCTCCTACCTTCAGGTTTAACATTAAACCTATTCCAGAACAGCAATGAATTACCTCATTGATAAAAGGTTCCTCTCTCTACTTGCACTTATTCCTGCACATTACTGTTCAGTGGAATATTTTATCTGTGGAAGAACGATTAGAAAGAAGTCCCCTACTTGCTGTTGAGTCAGTGAAACGAAAGTAACCTGTGACCAACTACGGAGGAACGAGCCACAGGACTCTCTCTCTCTCTCTCTCTCTCTCTCTCTCTCTCTCTCTCTCTCTCTCTCTCTCTCTCTCTCTCTCTCTCTCTCTCTCTCTCTCTCTCTCTCTCTCTCTCTCTCTCTCTCTCTCTCTCTCTCTCTCTCTCTCTCTCTCTCTCTCTCTCTCTCTACCTCTCTCTACCTCTCTCTACCTCTCTCTACCTCTCTCTACCTCTCTACCTCTCTCTACCTCTCTACCTCTCTACCTCTCTACCTCTCTACCTCTCTACCTCTCTCTCTCTCTCACCCACCAAGCCCCAGGTGTAAAGTGGCCCACACCAAGCCCCAGGTGTAAAGTGGCCCACACCAAGCCCCGGGTGTAAAGTGGCCCACACCAAGCCCCGGGTGTAAAGTGGCCCACACATAGATCCATTGATACCTTAGAATTTTCTAGAAAGATAGCAGATAATTTCTGTACATCAAAACAAAGTGACACTGACCACCTCACGTTGCTTGGGCGGGTGGCCTACTGAAGATACTGTAAATAAGGCACGGCTTAGAACACATTGAGTGACGCAATGATGATTATAATATTGTGTATTTTGAAGAGCTTATGCCCCATTTTTCTAGAAAGCTGAAGCCCCAAGCTATCACCTGCAAAAGGATATCACCACCGGCTAAAGGATATCATCACCTGCTAAAGGATATCACCACCTGCTAAAGGATATCACTACCAGCTAAAGGATATCACCACCTGCTAAAGGATATCATCATCTGGTAAAGGATATCATCACCTGCTAAAGGATATCACCACCTGCTAAAGGATATCACCACCTGGTAAAGGATATCATCACCTGGTAAAGGATATCACCACCAGCTAAAGGATATCGCCACCTGGTAAAGGACATCATCACCTGCAAAAGGATATCACCACCTGGTAAAGGATATCGCCACCTGGTAAAGGATATCATCACCTGGTAAAGGATATCACCACCAGCTAAAGGATATCGCCACCTGGTAAAGGATATCGTCACCTGGTAAAGGATATCATCACCTGATAAAGGATATCACCACCAGCTTAAGGATATCACCACCTGCTAAAGGATATCACCACCGGCTAAAGGATATCACCACCTGGTAAAGGATACCACCACCTGCTAAATGATATCACCACCTGCTAAAGGATATCACCGCCTGGTAAAGGATATCATCACCTGCTAAAGGATATCACCACCTAGTAAAGGATATCATTACCTGCTAAAGGATATCACCACCTGCTAAAGGATATCACCACCCGGTAAAGGATATCACCACCAGCTAAATGATATCACCACCTGGTAAATGATATCACCACCTGGTAAAGGACATCACCGCCTGGTAAAGGATATCATCACCTGCTAAAGGATATCACCACCTAGTAAAGGATATCATTACCTGCTAAAGGATATCACCACCTGCTAAAGGATATCACCACCTGGTAAAGGATATCACCACCAGCTAAATGATATCACCACCTGGTAAATGATATCACCACCTGGTAAAGGACATCATAACCTGGTAAATGATATCACCACCTGCTAAAGGATATCGCCACCTGGTAAAGGATATCATCACCTGGTAAAGGATATCACCACCAGCTAAAGGATATCGCCACCTGGTAAAGGATATCGTCACCTGGTAAAGGATATCATCACCTGATAAAGGATATCACCACCAGCTTAAGGATATCACCACCTGCTAAAGGATATCACCACCGGCTAAAGGATATCACCACCTGGTAAAGGATACCACCACCTGCTAAATGATATCACCACCAGCTAAAGGATATCACCACCTGCTAAAGGATATCACCACCTGGTAAAGGATATCACCACCTGCTAAAGGATATCACCGCCTGGTAAAGGATATCATCACCTGCTAAAGGATATCACCACCTAGTAAAGGATATCATTACCTGCTAAAGGATATCACCACCTGCTAAAGGATATCACCACCTGGTAAAGGATATCACCACCAGCTAAATGATATCACCACCTGGTAAATGATATCACCACCTGGTAAAGGACATCATAACCTGGTAAATTATATCACCACCTGCTAAAGGATATCACCACCTGGTAAAGGATATCGCCACCTGGTAAAGGATATCATCACCTGGTAAAGGATATCACCACCAGCTAAAGGATATCGCCACCTGGTAAAGGATATCGTCACCTGGTAAAGGATATCATCACCTGATAAAGGATATCACCACCAGCTTAAGGATATCACCACCTGCTAAAGGATATCACCACCGGCTAAAGTATATCACCACCTGGTAAAGGATACCACCACCTGCTAAATGATATCACCACCAGCTAAAGGATATCACCACCTGCTAAAGGATATCACCACCTGGTAAAGGATATCACCACCTGCTAAAGGATATCACCGCCTGGTAAAGGATATCATCACCTGCTAAAGGATATCACCACCTAGTAAAGGATATCATTACCTGCTAAAGGATATCACCACCTGCTAAAGGATATCACCACCCGGTAAAGGATATCATCACCTGGTAAAGGATATCACCACCAGCTAAAGGATATCATCACCTGGTAAAGGATATCATCACCTGCTAAAGGATATCACCACCTGCTAAAGGATATCACCACCAGCTAAAGGATATCACCACCTGGTAAATGATATCACCACCTGCTAAAGGACATCATCACCTGGTAAAGGATATCACCACCTGGTAAATGATATCACCACCAGCTAAAGGATATCATCACCTGCTAAAGGATATCACCACCTGCTAAAGGATATCACCACCAGCTAAAGGATATCACCACCTGCTAAAGGATATCACCACCTGGTAAAGGATATCACCACCTGCTAAAGGATATCACCACCTGCTAAAGGATATCACCACCTGCTAAAGGATATCACCACCTGCTAAAGGATACCATCACCTGCTAAAGGATATCACCACTTGGTAAAGGATATCACCACCTGCTAAAGGATATCACCACCTGGTAAATGATATCACCACCTGGTAAAGGATATCATCACCTGCTAAAGGATATCATCACCTGCTAAAGGATATCACCACCAGCTAAATGATATCACCACCTGGTAAAGGACATCACCACCAGCTAAAGGATATCACCACCTGCTAAAGGATATCACCACCTGCTAAAGGATACCATCACCTGCTAAAGGATATCACCACCTGGTAAAGGATATCACCACCTGCTAAAGGATATCATCACCTGCTAAAGGATATCACCACCAGCTAAATGATATCACCACCTGGTAAAGGACATCACCACCAGCTAAAGGATATCACCACCTGGTAAGACATAGTATTAGCAGCACAGTCACCGATGTTGCCAGATTATGCCTAAGCCAGGAGATGAGGAGAAGAGAAGAGAAGAGGAGAGGAGAGGAGAGGAGAGGAGAGGAGAGGAGAGGAGAGGAGAGGAGAGGAGAGGAGAGGAGAGGAGAGGAGAGGAGAGGAGATTATGGGAGTGGAGAGGAGAGGACATGAGAGGAGAGGACAGGAGAGGACATGAGAGGAGAGGAGAGGAGAGGAGAGGAGAGGAGAGGAGAGGAGAGGAGAGGAGAGGAGAGGAGAGGAGAGGAGAGGAGATTATGGGAGAGGAGAGGAGAGGACATGAGAGGAGAGGACAGGAGAGGACATGAGAGGAGAGGAGAGGAGAGGAGAGGAGAGGAGAGGAGAGGAGAGGAGAGGAGAGGAGAGGAGAGGAGAGGAGAGGAGAGGAGAGGAGAGGACGTGATGGGAGAGGAGAGGAGAGGACGTGATGGGAGAGGAGAGGACATGATGGGGGAGGAGATGAAAGGAGAGGAGGGTAGGGCCCCAACAGACTGGGTACAGGTGGCGAGAGGGAAAGGGAGAGAACAGAGAAAGAGGAGAAGGAGAGAAGAGAAGCGGGAGAAAGCTAAGGGACAAAATAGGATACAGAGATCCAACGAGAGACGGACAGAGGTCTGGATGGGTCTTGGGATTCAGATCATTATCCTGCAGAAACAGATTCAGATCATTATCCTACGGAAACAGATTCAGATCATTATCCTACGGAAACAGATTCAGATCATTATTCTACGGAAACAGAATAAATCATTATCCTACAGAAACAGATTCAGATCATTATCCTACAGTAACAGATTCAGATCATTATCCTGCAGAAACAGATTCACATCACTATCCTACAGAAACAGATTCAGATCATTATCCTACAGAAACAGGTTCA
Organism: Salvelinus alpinus; assembly: GCF_045679555.1. Classification (NCBI taxonomy): domain Eukaryota; kingdom Metazoa; phylum Chordata; class Actinopteri; order Salmoniformes; family Salmonidae; genus Salvelinus; species Salvelinus alpinus. The sequence continues at coordinate 100,537,281 of NC_092090.1, forward strand.
GATCATTATCCTACAGAAATAAGATTCAGATCATTATCCTACAGTAACAGATTCAGATCATTATCCTACGGTAACAGATTCAGATCATTATCCTACAGAAACAGATTCACATCACTATCCTACAGTAACAGATTCAGATCATTATCCTACAGAAATAAGATTCACATCACTATCCTACAGTAACAGATTCAGATCATTATCCTACAGAGACAGAATCAGATCATTATTCTACGGAAACAGAATCAGATCATTATCCTACAGAAACAGATTCAGATCACTATCCTACAGAAACAGATTCAGATCATTATGCTACAGAGACAGAATCAGATCATTATTCTACGGAAACAGATTCAGATCATTATCCTAAAGAAACAGATTCAATAACCTGAGCTGTCAACTCTCAATGTCTGTAAGAAGGTGCGTCGCTGTCAGGTCTGGCACTTTTAACAGCCTCTGGGTTCAGAGGATCTGAGAAAAACGTCCAGAGTAAAGTCAATAACAGTAAAGGATAATAATCTCTTCCTGCTTTAGCAGTAAGGTCTGCTCCCTACTCCATATGGGCTCTAGTCTATAGTAGTGAACTATATAGGGAATAGGACTCTGATCTATAGTAGTGTACTATATAGGGAATAGGATGACATTTGGGACGAGTCCATGATGTAAAAGTCGTGGAAGGAAACTTGAGAAGATTCTTCCTTTCAGCCATCGGAGACAAATCACATTAAATACACATTACACAAAGAATCAGCAGCTTCAGTCTGCCTCTAATACTAACTAACACACACACACACACACACACACACACACACACACACACACACACACACACACACACACACACACACACACACACACACACACACATACACACACACACACACACACAAACACGCATTTACACACACACACACACACACACACACAAACACGCATTTACACACATTTACATTTACATTTAAGTCATTTAGCAGACGCTCTTATCCAGAGCGACTTACAAATTGGTGCATTCACCTTATGATATCCAGTGGAACAACCACTTTACAATAGTGCATCTAACTCTTTTAAGGGGGGGGGGGGGGGGTTAGAAGGATTACTTTATCCTATCCTAGGTATTCCTTAAAGAGGTGGGGTTTCAGGTGTCTCCGGAAGGTGGTGATTGACTCCGCTGACCTGGCGTCGTGAGGGAGTTTGTTCCACCATTGGGGTGCCAGAGCAGCGAACAGTTTTGACTGGGCTGAGCGGGAACTGTACTTCCTCAGAGGTAGGGAGGCGAGCAGGCCAGAGGTGGATGAACGCAGTGCCCTTGTTTGGGTGTAGGGCCTGATCAGAGCCTGAAGGTACGGAGGTGACGTTCCCCTCACAGCTCCGTAGGCAAGCACCATGGTCTTGTAGCGGATGCGAGCTTCAACTGGAAGCCAGTGGAGAGAGCGGAGGAGCGGGGTGACGTGAGAGAACTTGGGAAGGTTGAACACCAGACGGGTTGCGGCGTTCTGGATGAGTTGTAGGGGTTTAATGGCACAGGCAGGGAGCCCAGCCAACAGCGAGTTGCAGTAATCCAGACGGGAGATGACAAGTGACTGGATTAGGACCTGCGCCGCTTCCTGTGTGAGGCAGGGTCGTACTCTGCGAATGTTGTAGAGCATGAACCTACAGGAACGGGTCACCGCCTTGATGTTAGTTGAGAACGACAGGGTGTTGTCCAGGATCACGCCAAGGTTCTTAGCACTCTGGGAGGAGGACACAATGGAGTTGTCAACCGTGATGGCGAGATCATGGAACGGGCAGTCCTTCCCCGGGAGGAAGAGCAGCTCCGTCTTGCCGAGGTTCAGCTTGAGGTGGTGATCCGTCATCCACACTGATATGTCTGCCAGACATGCAGAGATGCGATTCGCCACCTGGTTATCAGAAGGGGGAAAGGAGGAGATTAATTGTGTGTCGTCTGCATAGCAATGATAGGAGAGACCATGTGAGGATATGACAGAGCCAAGTGACTTGGTGTATAGCGAGAATAGGAGAGGGCCTAGAACAGAGCCCTGGGGGACACCAGTGGTGAGAGCACGTGGTGCGGAGGCAGATTCTCGCCACGCCACCTGGTAGGAGCGACCTGTCAGGTAGGACGCAATCCAAGCGTGGGCCGCGCCGGAGATGCCCAACTCGGAGAGGGTGGAGAGGAGGATCTGATGGTTCACAGTATCAAAGGCAGCCGATAGGTCTAGAAGGATGAGAGCAGAGGAGAGAGAGTTAGCTTTAGCAGTGCGGAGCGCCTCCGTGACACAGAGAAGAGCAGTCTCAGTTGAATGACTAGTCTTGAAACCTGACTGATTTGGATCAAGAAGGTCATTCTGAGAGAGATAGCAGGAGAGCTGGCCAGGGACGGCACGTTCAAGAGTTTTGGAGAGAAAAGAAAGAAGGGATACTGGTCTGTAGTTGTTGACATCGGAGGGATCTACAGACCACATACACACACACACACACACACACACACACACACACACACACACACACACACACGCATACACACACACACACACACACACACACACACACACACACACACACACACACACACACACACACACACACACACACACACACACATTTACACACACACACACTCACACAAACACGCATTTACACACACACACACACACACACACACACACACACACACGCATTTACACGCACACACACGCATTTACACGCACACACACACACACACACACACACACACACACGCAATTACACAAACACACAAACACACACACACACACACACAATTACACAAACACACACACACACGCATTTACACACACACACACACACACACGCATTTACACACACACACGCATTTAGACACACACACACACACACACATATTTACACACACGGTCATGTGCGTGCACTAGCGTCCTCCTACCTTCAGGTTTAACATTAAAACTATTCCAGAACAGCAATGAATTACCTCATTGATAAAAGGTTCCTCTCTCTACTTGCACTTATTCCTGCACATTACTGTTCAGTGGAATATTTTATCTGTGGAAGAACGATTAGAAAGAAGTCCCCTACTTGCTGTTGAGTCAGTGAAACGAAAGTAACCTGTGACCAACTACGGAGGAACGAGCCACAGGACTCTCTCTCTCTCTCTCTCTCTCTCTCTCTCTCTCTCTCTCTCTCTCTCTCTCTCTCTCTCTCTCTCTCTCTCTCTCTCTCTCTCTCTCTCTCTCTCTCTCTCTCTCTCTCTCTACCTCTCTCTACCTCTCTCTACCTCTCTCTACCTCTCTACCTCTCTCTACCTCTCTACCTCTCTACCTCTCTACCTCTCTCTCTCTCTCACCCACCAAGCCCCAGGTGTAAAGTGGCCCACACCAAGCCCCAGGTGTAAAGTGGCCCACACCAAGCCCCGGGTGTAAAGTGGCCCACACCAAGCCCCGGGTGTAAAGTGGCCCACACATAGATCCATTGATACCTTAGAATTTTCTAGAAAGATAGCAGATAATTTCTGTACATCAAAACAAAGTGACACTGACCACCTCACGTTGCTTGGGCGGGTGGCCTACTGAAGATACTGTAAATAAGGCACGGCTTAGAACACATTGAGTGACGCAATGATGATTATAATATTGTGTATTTTGAAGAGCTTATGCCCCATTTTTCTAGAAAGCTGAAGCCCCAAGCTATCACCTGCAAAAGGATATCACCACCGGCTAAAGGATATCATCACCTGCTAAAGGATATCACCACCTGCTAAAGGATATCACTACCAGCTAAAGGATATCACCACCTGCTAAAGGATATCATCATCTGGTAAAGGATATCATCACCTGCTAAAGGATATCACCACCTGCTAAAGGATATCACCACCTGGTAAAGGATATCATCACCTGGTAAAGGATATCACCACCAGCTAAAGGATATCGCCACCTGGTAAAGGACATCATCACCTGCAAAAGGATATCACCACCTGGTAAAGGATATCGCCACCTGGTAAAGGATATCATCACCTGGTAAAGGATATCACCACCAGCTAAAGGATATCGCCACCTGGTAAAGGATATCGTCACCTGGTAAAGGATATCATCACCTGATAAAGGATATCACCACCAGCTTAAGGATATCACCACCTGCTAAAGGATATCACCACCGGCTAAAGGATATCACCACCTGGTAAAGGATACCACCACCTGCTAAATGATATCACCACCTGCTAAAGGATATCACCGCCTGGTAAAGGATATCATCACCTGCTAAAGGATATCACCACCTAGTAAAGGATATCATTACCTGCTAAAGGATATCACCACCTGCTAAAGGATATCACCACCCGGTAAAGGATATCACCACCAGCTAAATGATATCACCACCTGGTAAATGATATCACCACCTGGTAAAGGACATCACCGCCTGGTAAAGGATATCATCACCTGCTAAAGGATATCACCACCTAGTAAAGGATATCATTACCTGCTAAAGGATATCACCACCTGCTAAAGGATATCACCACCTGGTAAAGGATATCACCACCAGCTAAATGATATCACCACCTGGTAAATGATATCACCACCTGGTAAAGGACATCATAACCTGGTAAATGATATCACCACCTGCTAAAGGATATCGCCACCTGGTAAAGGATATCATCACCTGGTAAAGGATATCACCACCAGCTAAAGGATATCGCCACCTGGTAAAGGATATCGTCACCTGGTAAAGGATATCATCACCTGATAAAGGATATCACCACCAGCTTAAGGATATCACCACCTGCTAAAGGATATCACCACCGGCTAAAGGATATCACCACCTGGTAAAGGATACCACCACCTGCTAAATGATATCACCACCAGCTAAAGGATATCACCACCTGCTAAAGGATATTACCACCTGGTAAAGGATATCACCACCTGCTAAAGGATATCACCGCCTGGTAAAGGATATCATCACCTGCTAAAGGATATCACCACCTAGTAAAGGATATCATTACCTGCTAAAGGATATCACCACCTGCTAAAGGATATCACCACCTGGTAAAGGATATCACCACCAGCTAAATGATATCACCACCTGGTAAATGATATCACCACCTGGTAAAGGACATCATAACCTGGTAAATGATATCACCACCTGCTAAAGGATATCACCACCTGGTAAAGGATATCGCCACCTGGTAAAGGATATCATCACCTGGTAAAGGATATCACCACCAGCTAAAGGATATCGCCACCTGGTAAAGGATATCGTCACCTGGTAAAGGATATCATCACCTGATAAAGGATATCACCACCAGCTTAAGGATATCACCACCTGCTAAAGGATATCACCACCGGCTAAAGTATATCACCACCTGGTAAAGGATACCACCACCTGCTAAATGATATCACCACCAGCTAAAGGATATCACCACCTGCTAAAGGATATCACCACCTGGTAAAGGATATCACCACCTGCTAAAGGATATCACCGCCTGGTAAAGGATATCATCACCTGCTAAAGGATATCACCACCTAGTAAAGGATATCACCACCTGCTAAAGGATATCACCACCTGCTAAAGGATATCACCACCCGGTAAAGGATATCATCACCTGGTAAAGGATATCACCACCAGCTAAAGGATATCATCACCTGGTAAAGGATATCATCACCTGCTAAAGGATATCACCACCTGCTAAAGGATATCACCACCAGCTAAAGGATATCACCACCTGGTAAATGATATCACCACCTGCTAAAGGACATCATCACCTGGTAAAGGATATCACCACCTGGTAAATGATATCACCACCAGCTAAAGGATATCATCACCTGCTAAAGGATATCACCACCTGCTAAAGGATATCACCACCAGCTAAAGGATATCACCACCTGCTAAAGGATATCACCACCTGCTAAAGGATATCACCACCTGCTAAAGGATATCACCACCTGCTAAAGGATATCACCACCTGCTAAAGGATATCACCACCTGCTAAAGGATACCATCACCTGCTAAAGGATATCACCACTTGGTAAAGGATATCACCACCTGCTAAAGGATATCACCACCTGGTAAATGATATCACCACCTGGTAAAGGATATCATCACCTGCTAAAGGATATCATCACCTGCTAAAGGATATCACCACCAGCTAAATGATATCACCACCTGGTAAAGGACATCACCACCAGCTAAAGGATATCACCACCTGCTAAAGGATATCACCACCTGCTAAAGGATACCATCACCTGCTAAAGGATATCACCACCTGGTAAAGGATATCACCACCTGCTAAAGGATATCATCACCTGCTAAAGGATATCACCACCAGCTAAATGATATCACCACCTGGTAAAGGACATCACCACCAGCTAAAGGATATCACCACCTGGTAAGACATAGTATTAGCAGCACAGTCACCGATGTTGCCAGATTATGCCTAAGCCAGGAGATGAGGAGAAGAGAAGAGAAGAGGAGAGGAGAGGGGAGGAGAGGAGAGGAGAGGAGAGGAGAGGAGAGGAGAGGAGAGGAGAGGAGAGGAGAGGAGAGGAGAGGAGAGGAGAGGAGAGGAGATTATGGGAGTGGAGAGGAGAGGACATGAGAGGAGAGGACAGGAGAGGACATGAGAGGAGAGGAGAGGAGAGGAGAGGAGAGGAGAGGAGAGGAGAGGAGAGGAGAGGAGATTATGGGAGAGGAGAGGAGAGGACATGAGAGGAGAGGACAGGAGAGGACATGAGAGGAGAGGAGAGGAGAGGAGAGGAGAGGAGAGGAGAGGAGAGGAGAGGACGTGAGAGGAGAGGAGAGGACGTGATGGGAGAGGAGAGGACATGATGGGGGAGGAGATGAAAGGAGAGGAGGGTAGGGCCCCAACAGACTGGGTACAGGTGGCGAGAGGGAAAGGGAGAGAACAGAGAAAGAGGAGAAGGAGAGAAGAGAAGCGGGAGAAAGCTAAGGGACAAAATAGGATACAGAGATCCAACGAGAGACGGACAGAGGTCTGGATGGGTCTTCAGGTGGGTCTCACAGCTCTCTGTTTCTTTTTCTTTTTCCCTCTGTCTCTTTGCCTCACTGCCTCACTGTCTCTCTGTGCGTCGTCCAATATCAATAACCCCTGGAGTCGAGCCAGAGCCAAGGCCGAAGTCCAGCTCCAAGCCGAACCTGGTCCGGCCAACAAATGAAGACTTCAGAGCCACCCTCCTTCCCCGTCCCTCCCTCTGCGCAAACCTCAGACCTCAAACCATCGCCTCTGCCTGTAGACCTGAAATGTAATGCTCAGCTTCAGATGGGAGAAGAGAGTGAGAGGAATGAGAGGGGAACGAGGAGTTCCCCAAGCCCCATGTGGTGCGGCAGTTCAAAGAGTTGTTTGCTCGGTACACTCCACTCTCCTCAACTCCTCAAAGCTAGCCGACAGAGCGCTGGGCAGATCAGAGGCCGGTCTCCACAGTGCCATAAATTGCTAGCAGACGGCACAGGGACACCAGTGCTCAGCGATAGTTCTCCTGCGAAAAGCTTGGAACAATGCTATAGCACTTAAGGCTTCAGGACTTTGTTAATGGACTTTCCATATATGTAAAGGCAGATAGAGGAGAGGGAGGGCGAGAGAGAGAGGGAGAGAGAGAGAGAGAGGGCGAGAGACAGAGAGAGAGACCGAGAGAGACAGAGAGAGAGAGACAGAGAGAGAGGGAGAGAGATGCAGAGAGAGAGAAAGAGATGGAGAAAGAGCTTAGGACAGAAAGAGAGGCAGAGGGAGAGAGACAGAGACAGAAAGAGAGACAGAGGGAGGGAGAGAGAGAAAGAGATGGAGAAAGAGCTTAGGACAGAAAGAGAGGCAGAGGGACAGAAAGAGAGAGAGGGAGAGAGAGGCAGAGCGAGAGAAAGAGAGAGAAAGGGATGGAGAAAGAGCTTAGGACAGAAAGAGAGAGAGGGAGTTTCAGCCCCCCTCGGGTTCTCTGGCAGGCTATTCCAGAGGCTGGGGGCATAGTAACTAAAGGCTGGGGGCATAGTAACTAAAGGCTGGGGGCATAGTAACTAAAGGATTTCTCTCCATGCCTCTTGGTCCCCCTCAGGTTCTCTGGCAGGCTATTCCAGAGGCTGGGGGCATAGTAACTAAAGGCTGGGGGCATAGTAACTAATGGCTGGGGGCATAGTAACTAAAGGCTGGGGGCATAGTAACTAAAGGATTTCTCTCCATGCCTCTTGGTCCCCCTCAGGTTCTCTGGCAGGCTACTCCAGAGGCTGGGGGCATAGTAACTAAAGGCTCTCTCCATGCCTCTTGGTCCTGGGCTTTGGGATAGTTAAAAGGCCAGTGCCAGAGGACCTGAGGGACCTACTGGGTACATAACTTAAAGCACGTCTGACATGTATTGGGGTGCACAATCGTGGAATGATTTAAAAACCAATAGAAGAATCTTTAAATTAATTCTAAAACTGACAGGCAGCCAGTACAGAGACCTTAAAACCGGTGTAATGTGTTCTCTCCGTCTGGTCTTGGTCAGTACCCAGGCTGCAGCATTCTGTAGGGTTTGCAGTTGACCAATGGCTTTCTTGGGTAGACCAGACAGGAGAGCATTACAGTGGTCAAGCCTGCTTGTTATATAAGCATGGATGAGTCTCTCTGTATCATCCTGAGATATAAACGACTGCACCTTGGCAATGTTCCTCACGTAGTAAAAAGCTATTTTGGTCACATTCCTAATGTGTGATTCGAAATTTAGTTCAGAATGTGAAATGACACCTAGGTTTTTTACCTGGTGTTTTATCTTTATTATCCGTGAATTAAAATGTGCAGGCAGATTCTGTCTCTGTGCTTTGGCTCCAACAACAAGTATCTCGGTCTTGTCTTGATTTAACCCGAGAAAGTTGTGAGCCATCCAAGTATTTAAATCACTAATGAGGTCTAATAATTTATCCGTGGAGCTAAAATCCTCTGGTGACACAGAAATGTACAGTTATGCATCATCTGTGTAGGTGTCACGTTCTGACCCTAGTTCTTTTGTTATTTCTTTGTTTTAGTGTGGTCAAGGCGTGAGTTGGGTGGGTTATCTATGTTCGTTTGTCTATGTTTTTTTGTTTTTTTTGGCCTGGTATGATTCTCAATCAGAGGCAGGTGTCGTTAGTTGTCTCTGATTAAGAATCATACTTAGGTAGCCTTTTTCCACCTGGGTTTCGTGGGTGGTTATTTCCTGTTTAGTGTTTTTGTGTTTCACCTCTCAGGACTGTTCGTTTGTCGGTTTATTGGTTTTGTTTCAGTTTTCAGTTTTATTGTTAAAACATTATGGACACTTATCCCGCTGCATCTTGGTCCTCTTCTTCTCCTCCAGACGACGAACGTTACAGTAGGAGCGAAAATCAATGCGGTGCTTTCTGATAATGATGTCAAGGGGTATAATAAATATAAACCAAATGTCACGATCGTTTTTTTGAATAAATGGACCGAGGCGCAGCGTGCGTAGAGTTCCACATGTTTAACCAATGAAAATCAAAAAAAAAGAATAAAGAATAAATTAACGTGAAGTTCAAGCAGTGCTCACAGGCAACTACACAGAAATAAGATCCCACACACAACAGGTGGAAAAAAGGCTGCCTAAATATGATCCCCAATCAGAGACAACGATAGACAGCTGCCTCTGATTTGGAACCATACCAGGACCAACATAGAAATACAAAAAACTAGAGTACCCACCCTAGTCACACCCTGACCTAACCAAAATAGAGAATAAAAAGTCTCTCTAAGGTCAGGGCGTGACACCAAACAGAAACGGAACCAAAATCGAACGTTGTGGAACGCCACATATGATATGTATTTTCTCTGAGTTATGTTCATCAATAGTGACAAAAATCTCTCAAATGGTTAAATAGTTCCTAAACCAATTTAGAACTGGACCAGAGAGGCCAACCCATCTCTCCTGGATCGGAGAGGCCAACCCACCTCTCCTGGACCGGAGAGGCCAACCCATCTCTCCTGGACCAGAGAGGCCAACCCACCTCTCCTGGACCGGAGAGGCCAACCCATCTCTCCTGGATCGGAGAGGCCAACCCAACTCTCCTGGACCGGTGAGGCCAACCCACCTCTCCTGGACCAGAGAGGCCAACCCACCTCTCCTGGATCGGAGAGGCCAACCCATCTCTCCTGGATCGGAGAGGCCAACCCACCTCTCCTGGACCAGAGAGGCCAACCCACCTCTCCTGGACCAGAGAGGCCAACCCACCTCTCCTGGACCAGAGAGGCCAACCCACCTCTCCTGGACCGGAGAGGCCAACCCATCTCTCCTGGACCAGAGAGGCCAACCCACCTCTCCTGGACCAGAGAGGCCAACCCATCTCTCCTGGATCGGAGAGGCCAACCCAACTCTCCTGGACCGGTGAGGCCAACCCACCTCTCCTGGACCGGTGAGGCCAACCCACCTCTCCTGGAACAGAGAGGCCAACCCACCTCTCCTGGACCAGAGAGGCCAACCCACCTCTCCTGGACCAGAGAGGCCAACCCACCACTCCTGGACCAGAGAGGCCAACCCACCTCTCCTGGACCAGAGAGGCCAACCCACCTCCTGGACCAGAGAGGCCAACCCACCTCCTGGATCGGAGAGGCCAACCCACCTCTCCTGGACCTGAGAGGCCAACCCACCTCTCCTGGACCAGAGAGGCCAACCCATCTCTCCTGGACCAGAGAGGCCAACCCACCTCTCCTGGACCAGAGAGGCCAACCCACCTCTCCTGGACCAGAGAGGCCAACCCACCTCTCCTGGACCAGAGAGGCCAACCCACCTCTCCTGGACCAGAGAGGCCAACCCATCTCTCCTGGACCAGAGAGGCCAACCCATCTCTCCTGGACCAGAGAGGCCAACCCACCTCTCCTGGACCGGAGAGGCCAACCCATCTCTCCTGGACCGGAGAGGCCAACCCATCTCTCCTGGATCGGAGAGGCCAACCCACCTCTCCTGGACCAGAGAGGCCAACCCACCTGTCCTGGACCAGAGAGGCCAACCCATCTCTCCTGGACCGGAGAGGCCAACCCACCTCTCCTGGACCAGAGAGGCCAACCCACCTCTCCTGGACCAGAGAGGCCAACCCACCTCTCCTGGACCAGAGAGGCCAACCCACCTCTCCTGGACCAGAGAGGCCAACCCACCTCTCCTGTCTGTCCAGAAGGACATCCTAGTCAACAGTGTCAAATGCAGCACTTAAATCCAAGAGTACAAGGACAGAGAGCTGTTTGGCATCTGTGTTGGCTCTAAGATCATTTACCACTTTAACTAAGACTATGTCTGTGCTGTGGTGGGCACAAAAACTAGAATATATATATTTTTAAATACTGTTGGCACAAAATAATTTCGCTGTTTGAACACCAAATTCTCCAAGACTTTTGCTTAAGAATGGAAGGTTGGAGATTGGTCGAAAATTGATAAGAGCTTATGAATCTATAACTATTTTTCTGAAGGGGTTTCACCATAGCAGTTTGTAGTGCAGTTGGGAAAGTGCCTGTGAACAGGAAGTGATTAACAACAGCTTTCCCTTCTTCAGATATGCAATTAAAAAGTGTTTTGAAGAAGGTGGTGGGGATAGGATCTAGACGTCAGGTACAAGGCTTAAGTTATGATATCACTTTCCTGACACTGTCTGTGTCAACCAGGGTAAATAAATCCATAGTTCCTTTGCGTGGTAGGATTGGGCACCTATCATCAAACTTCTCAGCAGGTCTTACTTGACTGATACCCAGCATAAAGTCGATTATCATTTCTTACCCTGAAGAAAGCACAGTGATGCCGAAACTTTGGTGTTTTACCCAATAAATTACTGAGAGTGACTCTCTTTATTTATTTTCTATAGGCTATCTTATCTCTGAAATATGCCACAAACTCATCACATATAGATGTCGAGTAAATTTTGCGGGGGGTAGGATTAATCAGGCCATCAACGGTCGAGAAGAGCACTATCTAATTATTCTGATTAACAGTAATCAAGTTAGTAAAATGAGCCCGTCTGGCATTTCTAATGGCCTTGTTATATACGCCAAGTTCCTCTCTCAAAATATCACAACGGACCTGTCACTTTGACTTTCTCCACTTCCGCTCTGCCTTTCTGCAATTTCTCTTTAATTGGTCCAGTAGAAAGCCCCTTGGTAATAACCAGGCCCAGTAGAAAGCCCCTTGGTAATAACCAGGTCCAGTAGAAAGCCCCTTGGTAATAACCAGGTCCAGTAGAAAGCCCCTTGGTAATAACCAGGCCCAGTAGAAAGCCCCTTGGTAATAACCAGGTCCAGTAGAAAGCCCCTTGGTAATAACCAGGTCCAGTAGAAAGCCCCTTGGTAATAACCAGGTCCAGTAAAAAGCCCCTTGGTAATAACCAGGTCCAGTAGAAAGCCCCTTGGTAATAACCAAGTCCAGTAGAAAGCCCCTTGGTAATAACCAGGTCCAGTAGAAAGCCCCTTGGTAATAACCAGGTCCAGTAGAAAGCCCCTTGGTAATAACCAGGTCCAGGAGAAAGCCCCTTGGTAATAACCAGGTCCAGTAGAAAGCCCCTTGGTAATAACCAGGTCCAGTAAAAAGCCCCTTGGTAATAACCAGGTCCAGTAGAAAGCCCCTTGGTAATAACCAGGTCCAGTAGAAAGCCCCTTGGTAATAACCAGGTCCAGTAGAAAGCCCCTTGGTAATAACCAGGTCCAGTAAAAAGTCCCTTGGTAATAACCAGGTCCAGTAGAAAGCCCCTTGGTAATAACCAAGTCCAGTAGAAAGCCCCTTGGTAATAACCAGGTCCAGTAGAAAGCCCCTTGGTAATAACCAGGTCCAGTAGAAAGCCCCTTGGTAATAACCAGGTCCAGTAGAAAGCCCCTTGGTAATAACCAGGTCCAGTAGAAAGCCCCTTGGTAATAACCCGGTCCAGTAGAAAGCCCCTTGGTAATAACCAGGTCCAATAGAAAGCCCCTTGGTAATAACCAGGTCCAGTAGAAAGCCACTTGGTAATAACGAGGTCCAACAGAAAGCCCCTTGGTAATAACCAGGTCCAGTAGAAAGCCCCTTGATAATAACCAGGTCCAGTAGAAAGCCCCTTGATAAGAACCAGGTCTAGTAGAAAGCCCCTTGGTAATAACCGGACCCAGAGTATGGCTGTGGTTATGGGTGGGCCCAGTAGAAAGCCCCTTGGTAATAACCAGGTCCAGAGTATGGCTGTGGTTATGGGTGGGCCCAGTAGAAAGCCCCTTGGTAATAACCAGGTCCAGAGTATGGCTGTGGTAATGGGTGGGCCCAGTAGAAAGCCCCTTGGTAATAACCAGGTCCAGAGTATGGCTGTGGTTATGGGTGGGCCCAGTAGAAAGCCCCTTGATAATAACCAGGTCCAGTAGAAAGCCCCTTGGTAATAACCAGACCCAGAGTATGGCTGTGGTTATGGGTGGGCCCAGTAGAAAGCTCCTTGGTAATAACCAGGTCCAGAGTATGGCTGTGGTTATGGGTGGGCCCAGTAGAAAGCCCCTTGGTAATAACCAGACCCAGAGTATGGCTGGGGTTATGGGTGGGCCCAGTAGAAAGCCCCTTGGTAATAACCAGGTCCAGAGTATGGCTGTGGTTATGGGTGGGCCCAGTAGAAAGCCCCTTGATAATAACCAGGTCCAGTAGAAAGCCCCTTGGTAATAACCAGACCCAGAGTATGGCTGTGGTTATGGGTGGGCCCAGTAGAAAGCCCCTTGGTAATAACCAGGTCCAGAGTATGGCTGTGGTTATGGGTGGGCCCAGTAGAAAGCCCCTTGGTAATAACCAGACCCAGAGTATGGCTGTGGTAATGTGTGGGCCCAGTAGAAAGCCCCTTGGTAATAACCAGGTCCAGAGTATGGATGTGGTTATGGGTGGGCCCAGTACAAAGCCCCTTGGTAATAACCAGGTCCAGAGTATGGCTGTGTTTATGGGTGGGCCCAGTAGAAAGCCCCTTGGTAATAACCAGGTCCAGAGTATGGCTGTAGTTATGGGTGGGCCCAGTAGCATGTTGGATAAAGTCCATAGAGCTCAAAAGATTCATAATTCAATGTCCTTGGAGTCAGTCTCTTTGACAACATGAATATTAACATCACCCAACACAATGATTTGATCATAATTCTCAAGGACAATAGACAATAGTTCCGAGAAATCAGTACAGAAAGTGGGGCAGTGCTTTGGTGGCCTATACACGGTTATGGTCAGCACTGTTGGCTGACATTTAAACAGTATAGCATGATGCTCAAAAGACTCAAAGTCTCTAAACTAAATGTCTTTACAGCTGAGAGCATTAGTAAAAAACAGAGGCTGTCCCTCCAACCCTTTCTCCCTTTTCTGATAGAGTATGAACAGCTGTAGTCTGGGGGGGGCTTCAGTAAGAGCGGCACTACAGTCTGAAGGCAGCCATGTTTTAGTGAGAAACATCCAATCAATTTTGCGCTCAGTAACGAGGTCATTCACAAGAAAGGTTTTACTAGTGATTTCTCAAACTTAAAAAAAAAAAAGCACCATATTCAACGAGTGTGGGCCACTCTGCACCTGGGGCATCTGCCTCGAGGTAACCAATGGAATAACAACCAAATTATTAACGTTACAACCACATTTTCTAACTGTCTCTAATCTATCAGAATGGTAGGAGATAACAGTTTTGTTCAAAGAACATAAATTAGGTCACTCACAATAACCACAGTACCATTTCTACAGGAATTGACATGCTTTCCAAGTCATCTCTTGGTTATTCTGACATGTAGGACTACTTAATACAAAGATGTATTTGATTGATGATGGTGATTGAATGTTCCAACAACACCGTCTGCTGTTTGCAGAGAGCGGAGCAGGGTGGCTGGCTCCTCCAGGCTCAGTCAGAGCCATATATTCAGAGAGCGGAGACATTGAGGTTCCTGCAACCCATTGAGGTCACTACAACCTTTAATGGCAGCCATGTTAGATCTCCACCTGGGGAATATTTAAACAATGCTATGTAACAATGTCCAGAATTAGAACGATATTCAAAATTCGAAGAAAGGTAGCCCAACTCTCTAATCGTGTGGCTTGTGAGTTTGTTGGCGACAGCAGATGCAGTGGTTTGTGTGTTTGTAGAAAACATGTTCCAACCACAGGCGACTGGTGGCACCTTAATTGGGGAGGAGGGGCTCACAGTAAATGGCTGGATCCGAATCAATGGAGTGGTATGAAACACATCAATCACACGTTTTCCATTCGTTTTGATAACATTCCATTTCCTCCAATCCAGACGTTATTTTGACCTGTCCTCCCTTCAACAGCCTCCTGTGGTAGCGCCAACCAATCATAACAGAATACCGATAGTCAACCTTGCAGATCTAATAAAGTCCTCCTATACCCTACACCAGGAGTACAGTCCTCCTATACCCTACACCAGGAGTACAGTCCTCCTTTACCCTACATCAGGAGTACAGTCCTCCTATACCCTACACCAGGAGTACAGTCCTCCTATACCCTACAACAGGAGTACAGTCCTCCTATACCCTACACCAGGAGTACAGTCATCCTATACCCTACACCAGGAGTACAGTCCTCCTATACCCTACACCAGGAGTACAGTCCTCCTATACCCTACACCAGGAGTACAGTCCTCCTATACCCTACAACAGGAGTACAGTCCTCCTATACCCTACACCAGGAGTACAGTCCTCCTTTACCCTACACCAGGAGTACAGTCCTCCTTTACCCTACACCAGGAGTACAGTCCTCCTATACCCTACAACAGGAGTACAGTCCTCCTATACCCTACACCAGGAGTACTGTCCTCCTTTACCCTACACCAGGAGTACAGTCCTCCTATACCCTACACCAGGAGTACAGTCCTCCTATACCCTACAACAGGAGTACAGTCCTCCTATACCCTACACCAGGAGTACAGTCCTCCTTTACCCTACAACAGGAGTACAGTCCTCCTATACCCTATACCAGGAGTACAGTCATCCTATACCCTACACCAGGAGTACAGTCCTCCTTTACCCTATACCAGGAGTACAGTCATCCTATACCCTACACCAGGAGTACAGTCCTCCTTTACCCTACACCAGGAGTACTTAAATACTATTTGAGTTACGGTCACTTACATTTCCTAGGTGGAAAACTGAATGGATTTTGTCATTCATCAGCGTCGTAATAAACCCCCACGTCGCTACCCATGTGACCCCAAACTGTTAAAAACACCCCTCATGTTGGCGTGAAGAAAAATGTGCAGTTTTTAAGCTAATTTCCTGTTTTTAAGCTAATTTCCTGTTCTACACATTATGTCATAGAGTGACATTATGACAGTCCGTATTGAGTCGGTTCTGAGTCCGGATCCGGCCCGCGGTCCACCTATTCAATATGGCTACCCTACATAGTACACTACTTATAAATTAAGCCCATGGGACTCTGGTCAAAGGCTCAGGAGGAGGAGGAGGGGCGAGGAGTAGGAGGAGGGCAAGGGGGAGGAGGGTCGAGGAATAGAAGTAGGGGCGAGTAGTGGGAGGAGGAGAGAGGAGTGGGAGGAGGAGAGAGGAGTGGGAGGAGTTGAAGGAGGGAGAGGAAAGATGAGGAGTGGGAGGAGTGGGAGGAGGGATGAGGAGTGGGAGGAGGGGGAGGTGGAGGAGGGTCGAGGAATAGAAGTAGGGGCGAGGAGTGGGAGGAGGAGAGAGGAGTGGGAGGAGGGGCGAGGAGTGGGAGGAGGAGGAGGAGGAGAGGCGAGGAGTAGAAGTAGGGGCGAGGAGTGGGAGGGAGGAGGGAAGACAGACCGCTTTGTAGAATTGAGAATAATTGGCAGGGTCAATGGCTGAGACCGTGACCCCATCACCGAGGGCAACTGAAGATAGGCGACAAGGGCGGGAAAAAGAGGAACAGCTTTATTACACATATACAGCAGTAAGTGCATTTATGAGAGAGAGAGAGAGAGAGAGAGAGAGAGAGAGAGAGAGAGAGAGAGAGAGAGAGAGAGAGAGAGAGAGAGAGAGAGAGAGAGAGAGAGAGAGAGAGAGAGAGAGAGAGAGAGAGAGAGAGAGAGAGAGAGAGAGAGAGAGAGAGAGAGAGAGAGAGAGATTCAGAGTTCATGCAGAGCTCTGTAAGATTCTCCTACATGTCCAGAGGAAAACTGCAAACAATGAATGCAGAGCAGAATTAGGCCAACATCCACTAATAGTAAAAAAGATCAATTATGTTTTGGGAGCATCTAAAATACAGTGACCCACTCTCATATCACTACCAAGCCCTGCAATACCAAGAGCTGAGCAAAGAAAATAGTCTCCTCATCCAGCTGGTCCTGGGGCTGAGTTCACAAACCTGTTCTACTAACACACTGAAGCCTCAGGACCAGAACATCCAATCAATCAGAATAAAAAAGACCTCTCTGATGAGGATAGGCTACCCGTCCTGTTGGGGGAGGACGCAGAGAGCTGTGGGTTGGCAGCGCACTACATTGCTGCCTGCCATAAGTTGAGGGACAGTGTCTGACAGACCAACCAACCTGCACATGTCCTCGACTGTATGCTTATTGTTATTGTTAAATGTATGGTTATTTTGACACTTGGTTATTGTTGTTACTGTAGTCCCCTTGAAAATATTGATGATTATTATTAATTATGTTAATATTGTAAATCTCCACAGTAAGCTTTGGCAATACGTACATTGTTACATCATAAATAAAGTGAAGTGAATTGAATTGAATTGAGTTGAAGTGAGACAGAGAGAGAGAGACAGAGAGAGAGAGAGAGAGAGAGAGAGAGAAAGACAGACAGACAGTGAGAGAGACAGAGAGAGAAAGAGAGAGACACAGAGAGAGAGAGAGAGAGAGAGAGAGAGAGAGAGAGAGAGAGAGAGTACACAGCTGATAATATAATATGTGAAGGTCTATCTTTTTTAAACCAATGTTAACTGTTCATGTCTAATTGTTTCTTCTTTTTTCACTTGTTTTGGCAATATAAGCATGTATACCTGACAGGGAACATCTGTTTCAGTTTGCGGTGCCCTCCCTGATGTTCCTCGATTCACCTTCCCTTAGAGCCCCTTCTCTTGGAGCCCCTTCCCCCTGGAGCCCCTTCTCTTGGAGCCCCTTCCCCTGGAGCCCCTTCCCCCTGGAGCCCCTTCCCCTGGAGCCCCTTCTCTTGGAGCCCCTTCCCCCTGGAGCCCCTTTCCCCTGGAGCCCCTTCTCTTGGAGCCCCTTCCCCCTGGAGCCCCTTCCCCTGGAGCCCCTTTCTCCTGGAGCCCCTTTCTCCTGGAGCCCCTTCCCCTGGAGCCCCTTCCCCCTGGAGCCCCTTCCCCCTGGAGCCCCTTCCCCTGGAGCCCCTTCCCCCTGGAGCCCCTTCCCCTGGAGCCCCTTCCCCTGGAGCCCCTTCCCCTGGAGCCCCTTCTCTTGGAGCCCCTTCCCCCTGGAGCCCCTTCCCCTGGAGCCCCTTCCCTTGGAGCCCCTTCCCTTGGAGCCCTTTCCCTTGGAGCCCTTTCCCTTGAAACCCCTTTCCCTTGGAGCCCTTTCCCTTGGAGCCCCTTCCCCTGGAGCCCCTTCCCCTGGAGCCCCTTCCCCTGGAGCCCCTTCTCTTGGAGCCCCTTCTCTTGGAGCCCCTTCCCCCTGGAGCCCCTTCCCCTGGAGCCCCTTCCCCTGGAGCCCCTTCCCCTGGAGCCCCTTCTCTTGGAGCCCCTTCCCCCTGGAGCCCCTTCCCCCTGGAGCCCCTTCTCTTGGAGCCCCTTCCCCCTTCCCCCTGGAGCCCCTCCCCCTGGAGCCCCTCCCCCTGGAGCCCCTTCCCCCTGGAGCCCCTTCTCTTGGAGCCCCTTCACCCTGGAGCCCCTTCCCCCTGGAGCCCCTTCCCCTGGAGCCCCTTCCCCCTGGAGCCCCTTCCCCTGGAGCCCCTTCTCTTGGAGCCCCTTCCCCCTGGAGCCCCTTCCCCCTGGAGCCCCTTCCCCCTGGAGCCCCTTCCCTTGGAGCCCCTTCTCTTGGAGCCCTTTCCCCTGGAGCCCCTTCTCTTGGAGCCCTTTCCCCTGGAGCCCCTTCCCCTGGAGCCCCTTCCCCTGGAGCCCCTTCTCTTGGAGCCCCTTCCCCCTGGAGCCCCTTCCCCTGGAGCCCCTTCCCCTGGAGCCCCTTCTCTTGGAGCCCCTTCTCTTGGAGCCCCTTCCCCCTGGAGCCCCTTCCCCCTGGAGCCCCTTCCCCCTGGAGCCACTTCCCCCTGGAAACCCTTCCCCCTGGAGCCCCTTCCCCCTGGAGCCCCTTCCCCCTGGAGCCCCTTCCCCCTGGAGCCCCTTCTCTTGGAGCCCCTTCTCTTGGAGCCCCTTCTCTTGGAGCCCCTTCCCCCTGGAGCCCCTTCCCCTGGAGCCCCTTTCCCCTGGAGCCCCTTTCCCCTGGAGCCCCTTTCCCCTGGAGCCCCTTTCCCCTGGAGCCCCTTTCCCCTGGAGCCCCTTCCCCTGGAGCCCCTTCCCCCTGGAGCCCCTTCCCCCTGGAGCCCCTTCCCCCTGGAGCCCCTTCCCCTGGAGCCCCTTCCCCTGGAGCCCCTTCTCTTGGAGCCCCTTCCCCTGTAGCCCCTTCTCCTGGAGCCCCTTCCCCTGGAGCCCCTTTCCCCTGGAGCCCCTTTCCCCTGGAGCCCCCTCCCCTGGAGCCCCTTCCCCTGGAGCCCCTTCCCTTGGAGCCCCTTCCCTTGGAGCCCCTTCCTCTGGAGCCCCTTCCCCCTGGAGCCCCTTCCCCCTGGAGCCCCTTCCCCTGGAGCCCCTTCCCCTGGAGCCCCTTCCCCTGGAGCCCCTTCCCTTGGAGCCCCTTCCCTTGGAGCCCCTTCTACCACCCGAGAGTGTTTCAGCTGTTATGTGACTGTTGTATACAGATAAGACAAATAACACCCTGGCACTTAACCAACTGCACACGGCTATAAACAAGCAAGAAAACAACTTACATTCAGAGGCTGCTTTTCTTGTCGCCCGGAGATATTAATTCTGCATCACTAAGACACATGATGCCCAACTTCCATCAACACGTGTCCAATGCCACCATGGGTGTTAAAGTCTTAAACCACTGTTCTTCTACCCACAAGCAAGCATACAAGGCCCTCCCTCGTCCGTACTTCCTGCTTCCTGTTTACAAGCAGAAACTCAAACAGGAAGTTCACTAGAATCAGAGATGATGCTGCAGGACTGCTTTGCTAACACTGATTGGAATATGTTTAGAGATAATAACATCGATGAGATAACCACCTCCGTCACCGGCTTCATTAGAAAATGTATCAGTGAAGTTATTAAGGCTGCTTCCCCAATCAAAAGCCCTTGGATTAACACAGAGGTTGGTGATAAACTAAAGGACAGAACTACCACATACAGAGCTATCGTAGACAACCCTGAGGCAACGGCTGAGGACAGGAACAAGAAGTCCTGCTACGACCTCAGCAGAGTCATCAAACAAGAAAAAGGACAATGTAGGAATCATGTGGAATTCAATGACACAGGCTCTGACGCCCACCGCATGTGGCAGAGGGTTACAGTCCATTACGGATTACAGAGGAAGACCCAACCGTGATCTGCCCAACGACGCCTCTCTACCAGACCAACTCATTTAATGTACGCTTTGAACAACAACAACATCGTTCTGGGTGTGAGGGGCCGTCACCGACCCAGAGGATTGGGTGATCTCGCTCTCCTAGGCCGACGTGTGAAAGGTGTTTAATCAGGTCAACACCTGACGGTGTTTAATCAGGTCAACACCTGAAGGAGTTTTATCAGGTCAACACCTGAAGGACTTTAATCAGGTCAACACCTGAAGGTGTTTAATCAGGTCAACACCTGACGGTGTTTAATCAGGTCAACACCTGAAGGAGTTTTATCAGGTCAACACCTGAAGGTGTTTAATCAGGTCAACACCTGAAGGAGTTTAATCAGGTCAACACCGGAAGGTGTTTAATCAGGTCAACACCTGAAGGTGTTTAATCAGGTCAACACCTGAAGGAGTTTAATCAGGTCAACACCTGAAGGAGTTTAATCAGGTCAACACCTGAAGGTGTTTAATCAGGTCAACACCTGAAGGAGTTTTATCAGGTCAACACCTGAAGGTGTTTAATCAGGTCAACACCTGAAGGTGTTTAATCAGGTCAACACCTGAAGGTGTTTAATCAGGTCAACACCTGAAGGTGTTTAATCAGGTCAACACCTGAAGGTGTTTAATCAGGTCAACACCTGAAGGTGTTTAATCAGGTCAACACCTGAAGGTGTTTAATCAGGTCAACACCTGAAGGTGTTTAATCAGGTCAACACCTGAAGGTGTTTAATCAGGTCAACACCTGAAGGAGTTTTATCAGGTCAACACCTGAAGGAGTTTAATCAGGTCAACACCTGAAGGAGTTTAATCAGGTCAACACCTGAAGGTGTTTAATCAGGTCAACACCTGAAGGTGTTTAATCAGGTCAACACCTGAAGGAGTTTTATCAGGTCAACACCTGAAGGAGTTTAATCAGGTCAACACCTGAAGGTGTTTAATCAGGTCAACACCTGAAGGTGTTTAATCAGGTCAACACCTGAAGGAGTTTTATCAGGTCAACACCTGAAGGAGTTTAATCAGGTCAACACCTGAATGTGTTTAATCAGGTCAACACCTGAAGGTGTTTAATCAGTCAACACCTGAAGGAGTTTTATCAGGTCAACACCTGAAGGAGTTTAATCAGGTCAACACCTGAAGGAGTTTAATCAGGTCAACACCTGAAGGAGTTTAATCAGGTCAACACCTGAAGGAGTTTAATCAGGTCAACACCTGAAGGAGTTTTATCAGGTCAACACCTGAAGGAGTTTAATCAGGTCAACACCTGAAGGAGTTTAATCAGGTCAACACCTGAAGGAGTTTAATCAGGTAAACACCTGAAGGAGTTTAATCAGGTCAACACCTGAAGGAGTTTTATCAGGTCAACACCTGAAGGAGTTTAATCAGGTCAACACCTGAAGGAGTTTAATCAGGTCAACACCTGAAGGAGTTTAATCAGGTCAACACCTGAAGGTGTTTAAACAGGTCAACACCTGAAGGAGTCCGACGGTATTTCAGGGCGTGTTCTCTGAGATTACGTAGAACAGCTGGCAGCAATATTCCTGGTGATGTTCAACCTCTCCTCTTCCCAGTCTGTAATGTTCATCCTCTCCTTGTCCCAGTCTGTAATGTTCAACCTCTCCTTGTCCCAGTCTGTAATGTTCAACCTCTCCTTGTCCTAGTCTGTAATGTCCAACCTCTCCTTGTCCTAGTCTGTAATGTCCAACCTCTCCTTGTCCCAGTCTGTAATGTCCAACCTCTCCTCGTCCCAGTCTGTAATGTTCAACCTCTCCTTGTCCCAGTCTGTAATGTTCAACCTCTCCTCGTCCCAGTCTGTAATGTTCATCCTCTCCTTGTCCCAGTCTGTAATGTTCAACCTCTCCTTGTCCCAGTCTGTAATGTCCAACCTCTCCTTGTCCCAGTCTGTAATGTTCAACCTCTCCTTGTCCCAGTCTGTAATGTTCAACCTCTCCTCGTCCCAGTCTGTAATGTTCAACCTCTCCTCGTCCCAGTCTGTAATGTTCAACCTCTCCTCGTCCCAGTCTGTAATGTTCAACCTCTCCTTGTCCCAGTCTGTAATGTTCATCCTCTCCTTGTCCCAGTCTGTAATGTTCAACCTCTCCTCGTCCCAGTCTGTAATGTTCAACCTCTCCTCGTCCCAGTCTGTAATGTCCAACCTCTCCTCGTCCCAGTCTGTAATGTTCAACCTCTCCTCGTCCCAGTCTGTAATGTTCATCCTCTCCTCGTCCCAGTCTGTAATGTTCAACCTCTCCTCGTCCCAGACTGTAATGTTCATCCTCTCCTCGTCCCAGTCTGTAATGTTCAACCTCTCCTCGTCCCAGTCTGTAATGTTCATCCTCTCCTCGTCCCAGTCTGTAATGTTCAACCTCCCCTTGTCCCAGTCTGTAATGTTCAACCTCTCCTTGTCCTAGTCCGTAATCCCCTCGTTTTAAACATGACCACCATCATTCCTGTTCCCAAGAACTCTAAGGCTTCATGCCACAATGACTACTACTACTACCTGTAGCACTCACATCTGTAACCATGAAGTGCTTTGAGAGGCTGGTTATGGCAAACATTAACCCCACCATCCCAGCCACTCTGGACTCCAATTTGTGTACCGCCCCAACAGACCCATAGATTACACAATCTCAGTTGCTCTCCACACTGCCCTCACCCACCTAGATAAGAGGAACACCTATGTAAGAATGCTGTTCATTGATTACAGCTCAGCATTCAACACCATTGGCCCCTCCAAGCTTATCACTAAGCTTAGGACGCTGGGTCTGAACACCTCCCTTTGCAACTGGATCCTGGACTTCCTGACGGGGCCGACCCCAGGTGGTGAGGGTAGGCAACATCACCTCTGCCACACTGACCCTCAACACAGAGGTCCCACAGGGGTGTGTGCTTAGTACCCCTGTTCACCCAAGACAGCGTGGCCACGCCCAACTCCAACACCATCATCAAGTTTGCTGACAACACGAGGGTGGTAGGCCTAATCACCGGTGACGATGAGTCAGGATACAGGGAGGAGGTCAGTGACCTGGCAGTGTGGTGCCAAAACAACATCCTCTCCCTCGACGTCAGTAAGTCTAAGGAGCTGATCGTAGCCTACAGGAAATGGGGGGTGGGAGCACGCCCCCATCCACATGCTGCAGTGGAGCAGGTCGAGAGCTTCAAGTTCCTTGGTCTCCAAATCACTAAAGACTATAAATAGCCCAAACACACACGTACAGTCATGAAGAAGGAGTGACAGTGCCTCTTTCCACTCAGGAGGCTGAACAAGTTTGGCATGGATCTTCTAATCCTCCAAAAAGTTCTACAGCTGTCCCACTGAGAGTGTTTTGACTGGCTGCATCACGGCTTGGTATGGCAATATCACTGCCCTGGATCACATGGCACCACAGAGGTTGGTGAGGACTGCCCAGTACATCACTGGGGACCGAGCTCCCTGCCATCCAACACATCTACGTCAGGCGGTTAGTGCCGGGAAAATCGTTAAAGACCACCCAAGCCATAGACTGTTCTCTCTGCTTCCGCACGGCAAGCGGTACCAGTGCATCAAGTCTGACACCAACATGCTCTTGAACAGCTTCGATCCCCAAAGCAACAAGACTGATAAATATCTACACACACTACTACTAAAAACCTCTTAAGCAAACTAGATTGCAAATTGTCTTGGTTTTTTACCTGGCCAGGGGACCAACACTCAGACATCATTTGATTTCATTTAAAAACATTATTTTCTTTATGAATGTAGTGGAGTAAAAGTAAAAGTTGTAAAATATAAATAGTAAAGTACAGATACCCCAAAAAACGACCTAGTAGTACTTTAAAGTATTTTTACTTAAGGACTTTACACTGATCATATTGTATCATAGCCAACATTTGCGTAATATTATACAAATGCAGGTATTTTAATTTTATTTTATTTCACCTTTATTTAACCAGGTAGGCCAGTTGAGAACAAGTTCTCATTTACAACTGCGACCTGGCCAAGATAAAGCAAAGCAGTGCGACAAAAACAACAACACAGAGTTACACATGGAATAAACAAACGTACAGTCAATAACACAATAGAAAAATCTATGAACACTGTGTGCAAATGTAGAAGAGTAGGAAGGTAAGGCAATAAATAGGCCATGGAGGCGAAATAATTATATCTTAGCAATTAAACACTGGAGTGATAAATGTGCAGATGATGATGTGCAAAAGAGCAAGAGTAGAAATAACAATGGGGGGGATGAGGTAGTTGGGTGGGCTATTTACAGATTGGCTGTGTACAGGTACAGTGATCGGTAAGGCAGCAGACAACTGGAAGGGAAGGCGGCCAAAGGAAGTGTTGGCTTTGGGGGTGACATTGAAATATACCTACTGGAGCGCGTGCTACGGGTGGGTGTTACTATGGTGACCAGTGAGCTGAGATAACGCAGGGCTTTACCTAGCAGAGACTTATAGATGCCCTGGAGCCTGTGGGTTTGGCGACAAATACCTAGCAGAGACTTATAGATGAAGGTCCCAGTTTTGAGGATTTCTATATATTTTTTTGTTATTTTCCACTTACCTCTTTCTCTCATCTGAGTTAACAATATATTTATATTTATATTTATATATAACACTTATATTTTTTACTGCCTTTAAATAAGTCAGTTCACGCAGTGTTACAAGAACCTAGTTTGGCTACAAATTATGTCGAATAACAAGTAATATATAATAATATATACAATTTCTCCATACTATGTGATAATGCCAATGTCACATATACGTACAGATGAAGTCGGAAGTTTACAGACACTGAGGTTGGAGTCATTAAAATTCGTTTTTCAACCACTCCACAAATTTCTTGTTAACAAACTATAGTTTTTTCAAGTCGGTTAGGACATCTACTGTGTGCATGACACAAGTCATGTTTCCATCAGGAGTTATTCAGTAAACCAGTCAGTATCATCTCTCCTCAGGAGTTATTCAGTAAACCAGTCAGTATCATCTCTCCTCAGGAGTTATTCAGTAAACCAGTCAGTAAACCAGGTCAGTATCATCTCTCCTCAGGAGTTATTCAGTAAACCAGTCAGTAAACCAGGTCAGTATCATCTCTCCTCAGGAGTTATTCAGTAAACCAGTCAGTAAACCAGTCAGTATCATCTCTCCTCAGGAGTTATTCAGTAAACCAGTCAGTAAACCAGGTCAGTATCATCTCTCCTCAGGAGTTATTCAGTAAACCAGTCAGTAAACCAGTCAGTATCATCTCTCCTCAGGAGTTATTCAGTAAACCAGTCAGTAAACCAGGTCAGTATCATCTCTCCTCAGGAGTTATTCAGTAAACCAGTCAGTATCATCTCTCCTCAGGAGTTATTCAGTAAACCAGTCAGTATCATCTCTCCTCAGGAGTTATTCAGTCAACCAGTCAGTATCATCTCTCCTCAGGAGTTATTCAGTAAACCAGTCAGTATCATCTCTCCTCAGGAGTTATTCAGTAAACCAGTCAGTATCATCTCTCCTCAGGAGTTATTCAGTAAACCAGTCAGTATCATCTCTCCTCAGGAGTTATTCAGTAAACCAGTCAGTATCATCTCTCCTCAGGAGTTATTCAGTAAACCAGTCAGTATCATCTCTCCTCAGGAGTTATTCAGTAAACCAGTCAGTATCATCTCTCCTCAGGAGTTATTCAGTAAACCAGTCAGTATCATCTCTCCTCAGGAGTTATTCAGTAAACCAGTCAGTATCATCTCTCCTCAGGAGTTATTCAGTAAACCAGTCAGTATAATCTCTCCTCAGGAGTTATTCAGTAAACCAGGTCAGTATCATCTCTCCTCTGGAGTTATTCAGTAAACCAGGTCAGTATCATCTCTCCTCAGGAGTTATTCAGTAAACCAGTCAGTATAATCTCTCCTCAGGAGTTATTCAGTAAACCAGTCAGTATCATCTCTCCTCAGGAGTTATTCAGTAAACCAGTCAGTATCATCTCTCCTCAGGAGTTATTCAGTAAACCAGTCAGTATCATCTCTCCTCAGGAGTTATTCAGTAAACCAGTCAGTATCATCTCTCCTCAGGAGTTATTCAGTAAACCAGTCAGTAAACCAGTCAGTATCATCTCTCCTCAGGAGTTATTCAGTAAACCAGTCAGTAAACCAGGTCAGTATCATCTCTCCTCAGGAGTTATTCAGTAAACCAGTCAGTAAACCAGTCAGTATCATCTCTCCTCAGGAGTTATTCAGTAAACCAGTCAGTAAACCAGGTCAGTATCATCTCTCCTCAGGAGTTATTCAGTAAACCAGTCAGTAAACCAGGTCAGTATCATCTCTCCTCAGGAGTTATTCAGTAAACCAGTCAGTATCATCTCTCCTCAGGAGTTATTCAGTAAACCAGTCAGTATCATCTCTCCTCAGGAGTTATTCAGTAAACCAGTCAGTATCATCTCTCCTCAGGAGTTATTCAGTAAACCAGTCAGTATCATCTCTCCTCAGGAGTTATTCAGTAAACCAGTCAGTATAATCTCTCCTCAGGAGTTATTCAGTAAACCAGTCAGTATCATCTCTCCTCAGGAGTTATTCAGTAAACCAGTCAGTATCATTTCTCCTCAGGAGTTATTCAGTAAACCAGTCAGTAAACCAGGTCAGTATCATCTCTCCTCAGGAGTTATTCAGTAAACCAGTCAGTAAACCAGTCAGTATCATCTCTCCTCAGGAGTTATTCAGTAAACCAGTCAGTATCATCTCTCCTCAGGAGTTATTCAGTAAACCAGTCAGTAAACCAGGTCAGTATCATCTCTCCTCAGGAGTTATTCAGTAAACCAGTCAGTAAACCAGGTCAGTATCATCTCTCCTCAGGAGTTATTCAGTAAACCAGTCAGTAAACCAGGTCAGTATCATCTCTCCTCAGGAGTTATTCAGTAAACCAGTCAGTATCATCTCTCCTCAGGAGTTATTCAGTAAACCAGTCAGTATCATCTCTCCTCAGGAGTTATTCAGTAAACCAGTCAGTATCATCTCTCCTCAGGAGTTATTCAGTAAACCAGTCTGTAAACCAGTCAGTATCATCTCTCCTCAGGAGTTATTCAGTAAACCAGTCAGTATCATTTCTCCTCAGGAGTTATTCAGTAAACCAGTCAGTATCATCTCTCCTCAGGAGTTATTCAGTAAACCAGTCAGTAAACCAGGTCAGTATCATCTCTCCTCAGGAGTTATTCAGTAAACCAGTCAGTAAACCAGTCAGTATCATCTCTCCTCAGGAGTTATTCAGTAAACCAGTCAGTATCATCTCTCCTCAGGAGTTATTCAGTAAACCAGTCAGTAAACCAGGTCAGTATCATCTCTCCTCAGGAGTTATTCAGTAAACCAGTCAGTAAACCAGGTCAGTATCATCTCTCCTCAGGAGTTATTCAGTAAACCAGTCAGTAAACCAGGTCAGTATCATCTCTCCTCAGGAGTTATTCAGTAAACCAGTCAGTATCATCTCTCCTCAGGAGTTATTCAGTAAACCAGTCAGTATCATCTCTCCTCAGGAGTTATTCAGTAAACCAGTCAGTATCATCTCTCCTCGGGAGTTATTCAGTAAACCAGTCAGTATCATCTCTCCTCAGGAGTTATTCAGTAAACCAGTCAGTATCATCTCTCCTCAGGAGTTATTCAGTAAACCAGTCAGTATCATCTCTCCTCAGGAGTTATTCAGTAAACCAGTCAGTAAACCAGTCAGTATCATCTCTCCTCAGGAGTTATTCAGTAAACCAGTCAGTAAACCAGTCAGTATCATCTCTCCTCGGGAGTTATTCAGTAAACCAGTCAGTATCATCTCTCCTCAGGAGTTATTCAGTAAACTAGTCAGTATCATCTCTCCTCAGGAGTTATTCAGTAAACCAGTCAGTAAACCAGTCAGTATCATCTCTCCTCAGGAGTTATTCAGTAAACCAGTCAGTATCATCTCTCCTCAGGAGTTATTCAGTAAACCAGTCAGTATCATCTCTCCTCAGGAGTTATTCAGTAAACCAGTCAGTAAACCAGTCAGTATCATCTCTCCTCAGGAGTTATTCAGTAAACCAGTCAGTATCATCTCTCCTCAGGAGTTATTCAGTAAACCAGTCAGTATCATCTCTCCTCAGGAGTTATTCAGTAAACCAGTCAGTATCATCTCTCCTCGGGAGTTATTCAGTAAACCAGTCAGTATCATCTCTCCTCAGGAGTTATTCAGTAAACCAGTCAGTAAACCAGGTCAGTATCATCTCTCCTCAGGAGTTATTCAGTAAACTAGTCAGTATCATCTCTCCTCAGGAGTTATTCAGTAAACCAGGTCAGTATCATCTCTCCTCAGGAGTTATTCAGTAAACCAGTCAGTAAACCAGTCAGTATCATCTCTCCTCAGGAGTTATTCAGTAAACCAGTCAGTATCATCTCTCCTCGGGAGTTATTCAGTAAACCAGTCAGTATCATCTCTCCTCAGGAGTTATTCAGTAAACCAGTCAGTATCATCTCTCCTCGGGAGTTATTCAGTAAACCAGTCTGTAAACCAGTCAGTATCATCTCTCCTCAGGAGTTATTCAGTAAACCAGTCAGTAAACCAGTCAGTATCATCTCTCCTCAGGAGTTATTCAGTAAACCAGTCAGTAAACCAGTCAGTATCATCTCTCCTCAGGAGTTATTCAGTAAACCAGTCAGTATCATCTCTCCTCAGGAGTTATTCAGTAAACCAGTCAGTATCATCTCTCCTCAGGAGTTATTCAGTAAACCAGTCAGTATCATCTCTCCTCAGGAGTTATTCAGTAAACCAGTCAGTATCATCTCTCCTCAGGAGTTATTCAGTAAACCAGTCAGTATCATCTCTCCTCGGGAGTTATTCAGTAAACCAGTCAGTATCATCTCTCCTCAGGAGTTAATCAGTAAACCAGTCAGTATCATCTCTCCTCAGGAGTTATTCAGTAAACCAGTCAGTATCATCTCTCCTCAGGAGTTATTCAGTAAACCAGTCAGTATCATCTCTCCTCAGGAGTTATTCAGTAAACCAGTCAGTATCATCTCTCCTCAGGAGTTATTCAGTAAACCAGTCAGTATCATCTCTCCTCAGGAGTTATTCAGTAAACCAGTCAGTATCATCTCTCCTCAGGAGTTATTCAGTAAACCAGTCAGTATCATCTCTCCTCAGGAGTTATTCAGTAAACCAGTCAGTATCATCTCTCCTCAGGAGTTATTCAGTAAACCAGTCAGTATCATCTCTCCTCAGGAGTTATTCAGTAAACCAGTCAGTATCATCTCTCCTCAGGAGTTATTCAGTAAACCAGTCAGTATCATCTCTCCTCAGGAGTTATTCAGTAACCAGTCAGTATCATCTCTCCTCAGGAGTTATTCAGTAAACCAGTCAGTATCATCTCTCCTCAGGAGTTATTCAGTAAACCAGTCAGTATCATCCCTCCTCAGGAGTTATTCAGTAAACCAGTCAGTAAACCAGTCAGTATCATCTCTCCTCAGGAGTTATTCAGTAAACCAGTCAGTATCATCTCTCCTCAGGAGTTATTCAGTAAACCAGTCAGTAAACCAGTCAGTATCATCTCTCCTCAGGAGTTATTCAGTAAACCAGTCAGTAAACCAGTCAGTATCATCTCTCCTCAGGAGTTATTATCGTTACAGTTGGATTTGAATGGAAGATGGAACCAGGCTTGTGACAGTGGTTGTTTGTTCAGGATCAGTAGGCTTCATTATTATTATTATTATTATTATTATTATTATTATTATTATACCTTTATGTCAACAAGGAACACAGACTGAGACCAAGGTCTCTTTTACAGCTGGGCCCTGCGTATACATGTTTACACATACAGTTTAGGTACAATGATAAAAAGAAACTACACAAGACAAACAAAACAATCACAGATAACACCAAAAAAATATATAAAAAAATATGTTATTATTGACTGATGCTGCTGTGGTGTTTCTTTAAAAAGAATGGTGCCACTTTTGACAATAACAGTTGAGGAAAGATTGTATTTACCTTTGCATTGCTTTTGAATGTGACCTCCATGTCCGTCTTTGCCTTTTTCTCTCGTTACACTAATCACCTTGTGTGTGTCGGGTTCAACGAGCTTCCAGAAAGCCATGAGGTGAAAAGTTGGAACACATTATAAGGAATAAGTTTAGAAATTAGATAACATTGCAACCAGTGAACCATCCCTCTAAATAACACCTACTGTGATTTAACACAGTTATGGAGGGATTGACACAAAATCATTTCAAATAGTATTTGAACCCAGGTCTGCAGCATTGACACGCTTCAACACTGCTGCTGTAAGGAATGAGCTGTTCAGTAAGCTCGCTCTCTCTCTCTCTCTCTCTCTCTCTCTCTCTCTCTCTCTCTCTCTCTCTCTCTCTCTCTCTCTCTCTCTCTCTCTCTCTCTCTCTCTCTCTCTCTCTCTCTCTCTCTCTCTCTCTCTCTCTCTCTCTCTCTCTCTCTCTCTCTCTCTCTCTCTCTCTCTCTCTCTCTCTCTCTCAAGCAAGTGAATCTGTAACGTGTACGCTTGGAGTCAGGAAGAAGGTAAGTTTAATGAAGAGATGGGTAGAATAACAAAAACAGGCGCAGCGTACTGAACGTGACCAAAAACCAATACAACCTGATGACTGAGGATACTGAGGGCTATACGAAGGGAGAGTAATTAAGGTGATGCTGAGGTCCAGGTGTGAGTAACGATCATTTCCAGGATCGGTCATTTCCAGGATCGGTTATTAATAGACCGGTGACGTCGAGCGACGAAGCGGGGGAACGGAGGTTGGCTTGACAGAAATATATCATAAACAGAAGTGAAATAAACAAGTTAAAATGAACAGTAAACTTTACACTCACATTTCAAATGTCAAATTATGGCTATATACAGTGTTGTAATGAAATGCAAATAGTTAAAGTGAAAAAAGTGAAATAAAATAAACATAAATATGGGTTTTATTTACAATGTTTGTTCTTCACTGGTGGCAACAGATCTTGCTGCTGTGATGTCTCTCTCCGTCTCTCTCTGTCTCTCTCTGTCTCTCTCTGTTTCTCTTCTCTCTCTCTCTATCTCTCTCCCTCTCTCTCTCTCTCTCTCTCTCTCTCTCTCTCTCTCTCTCTCTCTCTCTCTCTCTCTCTCTCTCTCTCTCTCTCTCTCTCTCTCTCTCTCCTCTCTCTGTCTCTCTCTCCTCTCTCCTCTCTCTGTCTCTCTTCTCTCTGTCTCCCTCCCCACTCTATCTCTCCCCTCTCTCTCTCTCTCTCTATCTCTCTCCCTCTCTTTTCTCTGTCTACCTCGTCTCTCTCTCTCTCTTCTCTCTGTCTCCCTCCCCACTCTCTCGCTCTCTGTCTCTCTGTCTCTCTCTCTCTCTGTCTCTCTCTCTGTCTCTCTCTCTGTCTCTGTCTCTCTGTGTGTGTGTAATCACGAGTTCAATAATTACCATTGATAGCTAAATCAGACTGAGATATTTCAAGCTGAGGCACAAAGGACACAAAGGATTTATTTTCCCAGTCAAACCTTGAGAAATGCTAAAACTCCTATTGTCCGGTTTCAGGTTGTATAGAAAAAACCACATTTGCAAATGCATTGCAGATCGGCGGCCCGCCCCAACAGCCAACCTTTAAAAGAAAAATAATTTGTCATTCAGATTTTTTTTGGGGGGGTGAATGACCCCCTCTTCTCTATAGAGGTTCCCAGGCAACGTTTGATCTTATGACTCAATGTAGGAGTGGAGTGGGGTGGTCAGACCTCTCGAGGGGGGGGGAGGGGGGGGGGGGTGGAAGTGCGGGGGTCAGAGTGGATGGTGAATAGGCTTTCGGAAGTCCTCAAGTCTCGCCGTGGCCTGTGGAGTCTGACCCTGCTTGACCGCTAGACAATAGGGAGGCCATAGCCTACACCTTCATCTCTCCTCCTATTGGAGATGAGAGAGAGAGATGAGAGAGAGAGAGAGAGAGAGAGAGAGAGAGAGAGAGAGAGAGAGAGAGAGAGAGAGAGAGAGAGATAGAGAGAGCACTGACCACAGCCTACACCTTCATCTCTCCTCCTACTGGAGATGAGAGAGAGATATGAGAGAGAGAGAGAGATGAGAGAGAGATATGAGAGAGAGAGAGAGATGAGAGAGAGAGAGAGATGAGAGAGAGAGAGAGAGAGAGAGAGAGAGAGAGAGAGAGAGAGAGAGAGAGAGAGAGAGAGAGAGAGAGAGAGAGATAGAGAGAGAGACAACCTGACACAACCTGATACAACCACACACAACCTGACACAACCTGACACAACCACACACAACCTGACACAACCTGACACAACCTGACACAACCACACACAACCTGACACAACCTGACACAACCTGACACAACCTGACACAACCTGACACAACCTGACACAACCACACACAAGCTGACACAACCTGACACAACCTGACACAACCACACACAACCTGACACAACCTGATACAACCTGACACAACCTGATACAACCTGAAACAACCTGACACAACCTGATACAACCACACACAACCTGACACAACCACACACAACCTGACACAACCACAGACAACCTGACACAACCTGATACAACCTGACACAACCTGATACAACCTGACACAACCTGACACAACCTGACACAACCTGACACAACCTGACACAACCTGACACAACCACACACAACCTGACACAACCTGACACAACCTGACACAACCACACACAACCTGACACAACCACACACAACCTGACACACCCACACACAACCGGACACAACCGGACACAACCACACACAACCTGACACAACCTGACACAACCTGACACAACCACACACAACCTGACACAACCTGACACAACCTGACACAACCACACACAACCTGACACAACCTGACACAACCTGACACAACCTGACACAACCTGACACAACCTGACACAACCACACACAACCTGACACAACCTGACACAACCTGACACAACCTGACACAACCTGACACAACCTGACACAACCTGATACAACCTGACACAACCTGACACAACCTGACACAACCTGACACAACCACACACAACCTGACACAACCTGACACAACCTGACACAACCTGACACAACCACACACAACCTGACACAACCACACACAACCTGACACAACCTGACACAACCTGACACAACCACACACAACCTGACACAACCTGACACAACCTGACACAACCACACACAACCTGACACAACCTGACACAACCTGACACAACCTGACACAACCTGACACAACCACACACAACCTGACACAACCTGACACAACCTGACACAACCACACACAACCTGACACAACCTGACACAACCACACACAACCTGACACACCCTGACACAACCTGACACAACCTGACACAACCACACACAACCTGACACAACCTGACACAACCTGATACAACCTGACACGACCACACACAACCTGACACGACCACACACAACCTGACACAACCACACACAACCTGACACAACCTGATACAACCTGACACAACCTGACAAGACCACACACAACCTGACACAACCACACACAACCTGACACAACCTGATACAACCTGACACAACCTGACACGACCACACACAACCTCACACAACCACACACAACCTGACACAACCACACACAACCAAACACAACCTGACACAACCTGATACATCCACACACAACCTGACACAACCTGACACAACCACACACAACCTGACACATCCACACACAACCTGACACAACCTGACACAACCTGACACAACCTGACACAACCTGACACAACCTGACACAACCACACACAACCTGACACAACCACACACAACCTGACACAACCTGACACAACCACACACAACCCGACACAACCTGACACAACCTGACACAACCTGACACAACCACACACACGCTGACACAACCTGACACAACCACACACAACCTGACACAACCTGACACAACCTGACACAACCTGACACAACCTGACACAATCACACAGAACCTGACACAACCTGACACAACCTGACACAACCTGACACAACCTGACACAACCTGACACACAACCACACACAACCACACACAACCTGACACAACCTGACACAACCTGACACAACCACACACAACCTGACACAACCTGATACAACCACACACAACCTGACACAACCTGATACAACCTGACACAACCACACACAACCTGACACAACCACACACAACCTGACACAACCTGACACAACCACACACAACATGACACAATCTGACACAACCTGACACAACCACACACAACCTGACACAACCACACACAACCTGACACAACCTGACACAACCTGACACAACCTGACACAACCACACACAACCTGACACAACCACACACAACCTGACACAACCTGACACACAACCACACACAACCACACACAACCTGACACAACCTGACACAACCTGACACAACCACACACAACCTGACACAACCTGATACAACCACACACAACCTGACACAACCTGATACAACCTGACACAACCACACACAACCTGACACAACCACACACAACCTGACACAACCTGACACAACCTGAAACAACCTGACACAACCACACACAACCTGATACAACCACACACAACCTGACACAACCTGACACATCCTGACACAACCTGACACAACCTGACACAACCACACACAACCTGACACAACCACACACAACCTGACACAACCACACACAACCTGACACAACCACACACAACCTGACACAACCACACACAACCTGACACAACCACACACAACCACACACAACCTGACACAACCTGACACAACCTGACACAACCTGACACAACCACACACAACCTGACACAACCTGACACAACCTGACACAACCTGACACAACCACACACAACCTGACACAACCTGACACAACCACACACAACCTGACACAACCACACACAACCACACACAACCTGACACAACCTGACACAACCACACACAACCTGACACAACCTGACACAACCTGACACAACCACACACAACCTGACACAACCTGACACAACCTGACACAACCTGACACACAACCACACACAACCTGACACAACCACACACAACCTGACACAACCTGACACAACCACACACAACCTGACACAACCTGACACAACCTGACACAACCTGACACAACCACACACAACCTGACACAACCTGACACAACCTGACACAACCTGACACAACCTGACACAACCTGACACAACCACACACAACCTGACACAACCTGACACAACCTGACACAACCACACACAACCACACAGAACCTGACACAACCACACACAACCTGACACAACCTGACACAACCACACACAACCACACAGAACCTGACACAACCACACACAACCTGACACAACCTGACACAACCACACAAAACCTGACACAACCTGATACAACCTGACACAACCTGACACAACCTGACACAACCTGACACAACCTGACACAACCTGACACAACCTGATACAACCTGACACAACCACACACAACCTGACACAACCACACACAACCTGACACAACCTGACACAACCTGACACAACCTGACACAACCACACAGAACCTGACACATCCACACACAACCTGACACAATCTGATACAACCACACACAACCTGACACAACCTGATACAACCTGACACAACCTGACAAAACCTGACACAACCTGACACAACCTGACACAACCACACACAACCTGACACAACCTGACACAACCACACACAACCCGACACAACCTGACACAACCTGACACAACCTGACACAACCACACACACGCTGACACAACCTGACACAACCACACACAACCTGACACAACCTGACACAACCTGACACAACCTGACACAACCTGACACAATCACACAGAACCTGACACAACCTGACACAACCTGACACAACCTGACACAACCTGACACACAACCACACACAACCACACACAACCTGACACAACCTGACACAACCTGACACAACCACACACAACCTGACACAACCTGATACAACCACACACAACCTGACACAACCTGATACAACCTGACACAACCACACACAACCTGACACAACCACACACAACCTGACACAACCTGACACAACCACACACAACATGACACAATCTGACACAACCTGACACAACCACACACAACCTGACACAACCACACACAACCTGACACAACCTGACACAACCTGACACAACCTGACACAACCACACACAACCTGACACAACCACACACAACCTGACACAACCTGACACACAACCACACACAACCACACACAACCTGACACAACCTGACACAACCTGACACAACCACACACAACCTGACACAAACCAACACACAACCTGACACAACCTGATACAACCTGACACAACCACACACAACCTGACACAACCTGACACAACCTGAAACAACCTGACACAACCACACACAACCTGATACAACCACACACAACCTGACACAACCTGACACATCCTGACACAACCTGACACAACCTGACACAACCACACACAACCTGACACAACCACACACAACCTGACACAACCACACACAACCTGACACAACCACACACAACCTGACACAACCACACACAACCTGACACAACCACACACAACCACACACAACCTGACACAACCTGACACAACCTGACACAACCTGACACAACCACACACAACCTGACACAACCTGACACAACCTGACACAACCTGACACAACCACACACAACCTGACACAACCTGACACAACCACACACAACCTGACACAACCACACACAACCACACACAACCTGACACAACCTGACACAACCACACACAACCTGACACAACCTGACACAACCTGACACAACCACACACAACCTGACACAACCTGACACAACCTGACACAACCTGACACACAACCACACACAACCTGACACAACCACACACAACCTGACACAACCTGACACAACCACACACAACCTGACACAACCTGACACAACCTGACACAACCTGACACAACCTGACACAACCACACACAACCTGACACAACCACACACAACCTGACACAACCTGACACAACCTGACACAACCTGACACAACCACACACAACCTGACACAACCTGACACAACCTGACACAACCACACACAACCACACAGAACCTGACACAACCACACACAACCTGACACAACCTGACACAACCACACACAACCACACAGAACCTGACACAACCACACACAACCTGACACAACCTGACACAACCACACAAAACCTGACACAACCTGATACAACCTGACACAACCTGACACAACCTGACACAACCTGATACAACCTGACACAACCTGACACAACCTGATACAACCTGACACAACCACACACAACCTGACACAACCACACACAACCTGACACAACCTGACACAACCTGACACAACCTGACACAACCACACAGAACCTGACACATCCACACACAACCTGACACAATCTGATACAACCACACACAACCTGATACAACCTGACACAACCTGACACAACCTGACAAAACCTGACACAACCTGACACAACCACACACAACCTGACACAACCTGACACAACCACACACAACCTGACACAACCTGATACAACCACACACAACCTGACACAACCTGACACACAGCCACACACAACCTGACACAAGCTGACACAACCTGACACACAGCCACACACAACCTGACACAACCTGATACAACCTGACACAACCTGACACAACCTGACACAACCTGACACAACCTGACACAACCTGACACAACCTGACACAACCTGACACAACCTGACACAACCACACACAACCTGACACAACCACACACAACCGGACACAACCGGACACAACCACACACAACCTGACACAACCTGATACAACCTGACACAACCTGATACAACCTGACACAACCTGACACAACCTGATACAATCTGACACAACCTGACACAACCACACACAACCTGACACAACCTGACACAACTGACACAACCTAACACAACCACACACAACCTGACACAACCACACACAACCTGACACAACCTGACACAACCTGACACAACCACACACAACCTGACACAACCTGACACAACCTGACACAACCACACACAACCTGACACAACCTGACACAACCTGACACAACCTGACACAACCTGACACAACCACACACAACCTGACACAACCTGACACAACCTGACAACCACACACAACCTGACACAACCTGACACAACCACACACAACCTGACACACCCTGACACAACCTGACACAACCTGACACAACCACACACAACCTGACACAACCTGACACAACCTGATACAACCTGACACGACCACACACAACCTGACATGACCACACACAACCTGACACAACCACACACAACCTGACACAACCTGATACAACCTGACACAACCTGACAAGACCACACACAACCTGACACAACCACACACAACCTGACACAACCTGATACAACCTGACACAACCTGACACGACCACACACAACCTCACACAACCACACACAACCTGACACAACCACACACAACCAAACACAACCTGACACAACCTGATACATCCACACACAACCTGACACAACCTGACACAACCACACACAACCTGACACATCCACACACAACCTGACACAACCTGACACAACCTGACACAACCTGACACAACCTGACACAACCACACACAACCTGACACAACCACACACAACCTGACACAACCTGACACAACCACACACAACCCGACACAACCTGACACAACCTGACACAACCTGACACAACCACACACACGCTGACACAACCTGACACAACCACACACAACCTGACACAACCTGACACAACCTGACACAACCTGACACAACCTGACACAATCACACAGAACCTGACACAACCTGACACAACCTGACACAACCTGACACAACCTGACACAACCTGACACACAACCACACACAACCACACACAACCTGACACAACCTGACACAACCTGACACAACCACACACAACCTGACACAACCTGATACAACCACACACAACCTGACACAACCTGATACAACCTGACACAACCACACACAACCTGACACAACCACACACAACCTGACACAACCTGACACAACCACACACAACATGACACAATCTGACACAACCTGACACAACCACACACAACCTGACACAACCACACACAACCTGACACAACCTGACACAACCTGACACAACCTGACACAACCACACACAACCTGACACAACCACACACAACCTGACACAACCTGACACACAACCACACACAACCACACACAACCTGACACAACCTGACACAACCTGACACAACCACACACAACCTGACACAACCTGATACAACCACACACAACCTGACACAACCTGATACAACCTGACACAACCACACACAACCTGACACAACCACACACAACCTGACACAACCTGACACAACCTGAAACAACCTGACACAACCACACACAACCTGATACAACCACACACAACCTGACACAACCTGACACATCCTGACACAACCTGACACAACCTGACACAACCACACACAACCTGACACAACCACACACAACCTGACACAACCACACACAACCTGACACAACCACACACAACCTGACACAACCACACACAACCTGACACAACCACACACAACCACACACAACCTGACACAACCTGACACAACCTGACACAACCTGACACAACCACACACAACCTGACACAACCTGACACAACCTGACACAACCTGACACAACCACACACAACCTGACACAACCTGACACAACCACACACAACCTGACACAACCACACACAACCACACACAACCACACACAACCTGACACAACCACACACAACCTGACACAACCTGACACAACCTGATACAACCACACACAACCTGACACAACCTGACACAACCTGACACAACCTGACACAACCACACACAACCTGACACAACCACACACAACCTGACACAACCTGACACAACCACACACAACCTGACACAACCTGACACAACCTGACACAACCTGACACAACCACACACAACCTGACACAACCACACACAACCTGACACAACCTGACACAACCTGACACAACCTGACACAACCACACACAACCTGACACAACCTGACACAACCTGACACAACCACACACAACCACACAGAACCTGACACAACCACACACAACCTGACACAACCTGACACAACCACACACAACCACACAACCTGACACAACCACACACAACCTGACACAACCTGACACAACCACACAAAACCTGACACAACCTGATACAACCTGACACAACCTGACACAACCTGACACAACCTGACACAACCTGATACAACCTGACACAACCTGACACAACCTGATACAATCTGACACAACCTGACACAACCACACACAACCTGACACAACCACACACAACCTGACACAACCTGACACAACCTGACACAACCTGACACAACCACACAGAACCTGACACATCCACACACAACCTGACACAATCTGATACAACCACACACAACCTGACACAACCTGATACAACCTGACACAACCTGACAAAACCTGACACAACCTGACACAACCTGACACAACCACACACAACCTGACACAACCTGACACAACCACACACAACCTGACACAACCTGATACAACCACACACAACCTGACACAACCTGACACACAGCCACACACAACCTGACACAAGCTGACACAACCTGACACACAGCCACACACAACCTGACACAAGCTGACACAACCTGACACAACCTTACACAATGAAGAGCTACCCCCCCCAGATTCCCCTACCTACTCCCCCCCCCCCCCCACAGAGCACCCCCCACAGAGCCTCCCCCCCACACACAGATCCCATACCTAGCCCCCCCCCCACAGAGCCCCCCCACAGAGCCCCCCTCCCCACAGAGCCCCCCCCCCCCCTCCATAGGGACGGATGGACCACCAGCCAGGGAGCAGAGGAGAAGAAGAGGAGGGCTGGGGATAGAGGTGGAGGGAGAAAGGCTGAGGTATGGGAGGGAAGACATACCATCAGCCCAAAATAAAAAGGCAACAAAGGAAAACAAAAGCTTCTAAGTGACTTCACATATTACTCTTGAAGGTCTTACCCCACATCTCGAGGGGGTAATCAATATGTGACGCTAGACTGGTTCTCTGCCCTCTTCTCCTCCCAATCTCCCTCCCTCTCCGACCCACCAAGAATGACAGACCAAGCAACCGAGAGAGCACCAGACAAAGTGTTTCACTCTACCCTCCTCTCCTCTCTCTTGCCCTCCTCTCCTCTCTCTTGCCCTCCTCTCTCCTCTCTTGCCCTCCTCTCCTCTCTCTTGCCCTCCTCTCCTCTCTCTTGCCCTCCTCTCCTCTCTCTTGCCCTCCTCTCCTCTCTCTTGCCCTCCTCTCCTCTCTCTTGCCCTCCTCTCAACTCTCTTGCCCTCCTCTCCTCTCTCTTGCCCTCCTCTCCCCTCTCTTGCCCTCCTCTCCTCTCTCCTCTCCTCTCTCTTGCCCTCCTCTCCTCTCTCTTGCCCTCCTCTCCTCTCTCTTGCCCTCCTCTCCCCTCTCTTGCCCTCCTCTCCCCTCTCTTGCCCTCCTCTCCTCTCTCTTGCCCTCCTCTCAACTCTCTTGCCCTCCTCTCCTCTCTCTTGCCCTCCTCTCCTCTCTCTTGCCCTCCTCTCCTCTCTCTTGCCCTCCTCTCCTCTCTCTTGCCCTCCTCTCCTCTCTCTTGCCCTCCTCTCCTCTCTCTTGCCCTCCTCTACCATCTCTTGTCCTCTTCTCCCCTCTCTTGCCCTCTTCTCCCCTCTATTGCCCTCTTCTCCTCTCTATTGCCCTCTTCTCCCCTCTCTGTCACTCCTCTCCCCTCTCTTCTCTTGCCCTCCCATCTCTTGCTGTGAAAAAAAGTAGCTACTGTATTTTCTGATGACCAAGATCAAGGTGCTACTCAATTCAATTCAATTCAATTCAAGGGGCTTTATTGGCATGGGAAACATGTGTTAACATTGCCAAAGCAAGTGAGGTAGATATTATACAAAAGTGAAATAAACAATACAAATTAACAGTAAACATTACACATACAGAAGTTTCAAAACAATAAAGACATTACAAATGTTATATTATATATATACAGTGTTGTAACAATGTACAAATGGTTAAAGCACACAAGTTAAAATAAATAAGCATAAATATGGGTTGTATTTACAATGGTGTTTGTTCTTCACTGGTTGCCCTTTTCTTGTGGCAACAGGTCACAAATCTTGCTGCTGTGATGGCACACTGTGGAATTTCTCCCAGTAGATATGGGAGTTTATCAAAATTGGATTTGTTTTCAAATTCTTTGTGGATCTGTGTAATCTGAGGGAAATATGTCTCTCTAATATGGTCATACATTGGGCAGGAGGTTAGGAAGTGCAGCTCAGTTTCCACCTCATTTTGTGGGCAGTGTGCACATAGCCTGTCTTCTCTTGAGAGCCATGTCTGCCTACTCCTCCATAGCCAACTACTTTCAGATTATGGCCCTGGTCATAATAGGACCCTGGTCATAATAGGACCCTGGTCATAATAGAGCCCTGGTCATAATAGGGCCCTGGTCATAATAGGACCCTGGTCATAATAGGGCCCTGGTCATAATAGGACCCTGGTCATAATAGGACCCTGGTCATAATAGGGCCCTGGTCATAATAGGACCCTGGTCATAATAGGGCCCTGGTCATAATAGGGCCCTGGTCATAATAGGGCCCTGGTCATAATAGGACCCTGGTCATAATAGGACCCTGGTCATAATAGGGCCCTGGTCATAATAGGACCCTGCTCAAAAAGTAGTACACTGCGAAGGGAATAGGGTGCAATATGGGACGTAGACCACAATATCAATGCTCCATTTCTGGGAGTAACCCCTGCCCTGCAGTGAGGCCCAGTTGAATAGTTCCATGAGTAACCTCTTCCCTGCAGCGAGGCCTAGCCTCCTGTCTCCTTCCTCTCCTCCTCCAACAGCATATCACAGGGGTTCACATTTACAAGTTTCCATTTAGATTCTCACAGATATGCAATGGGTGGATTGAAACTTTAAGGAATTTGGACAATAACTTATTATTCTTTCTCCTCCATGTCTCCTTCCCTTCATCCCTCTTTCTTCTTCTCTCAGTCCTCTCTCTCTCTCCCTTGTTCTCCTTTCCCCTTTCCTTCTTAAGTTATTGGATAGGTAAAAGCATTATGGTGCAACATTTGAGAGAGGAGGGAAGGGGAGGGCAAGATAGGATAGAGGAGGGGAGGGGAGGGCAAGGAGAGGAGATGAGGGCAAGAGAGAGGAGAGGAGGGCAAGAGTGAGGAGAAGAGGGCAAACGAGAGGAGAAGAAGGCAAGGGAGAGGAGAGGAGGGCAAGAGAGGGGAGATGAGGGCAAGAGTGGAGGGCAAGAGAGAGGAGAGGAAGGCAAGAGAAGGGAGTGGAGGGAAAGAGAGGGAAGGGCAAGAGAGTGGAGGGCAAGAGAGGGGAGGGCAAGAGAATGGAGGGGAGCATAGGGTAAGAGAGGGAGGGTAGGGCAAAAGAGGGGAGGGTAGGGCAAGAGGGGAGGGTAGGGCAAGAGAATGGAGGGGAGTTTAGGGTAAGAGAGGGAGGGTAGGGCAAAAGAGGGGAGGGTAGGGCAAGAGGGGGGGGTAGGGCAAGAGAATGGAGGGGAGTTTAGGGCAAAAGAGGGGAGGGGAGGGCAAGAGGGGGGAGGTTGGATTGAAGCACTTTGTCTGGTCCTCTCTCTTGTTCTTGATCCCACTAGGTGGGTCAGAGAGGAGGGAGGGAGATGAGAGGGAGGGAGATGAGAGGGAGGGGAAGAGGGCTAAAAACCAGTCTAGCGTCACATATTGATTACCCCCTCGAGATGTGGGGTAAGACCTTCAAGAGTAATATGTGAAGTCACTTAGAAGCTTTTGTTTTCCTTTGTTGCCTTTTTATTTTGGGCTGATGGTATGTCTTCCCTCCCATACCTCAGCCTTTCCCCCTCCACCTCTATCCCCAGCCCTCCTCTTCTTCTCCTCTGCTCCCTGGCTGGTGGTCCATCCGTCCCTATGGAGGGGGGGGGGGCTCTGTGGGGGGGGGGGGGCTCTGTGGGGAGGGGGGCTCTGTGGGGGGGGCTAGGTGGGGGCGGGGCTCTGTGGGGAGGGGGGGGCAGCTCTTTGTTGTGTCAGGTTGTGTCAGGTTGTGTGTGGTTGTGTCAGGTTGTGTCAGGTTGTGTGTGGTTGTGTCAGGTTGTGTCAGGCTGGGTGTGGTTGTGTCAGGTTGTGTGTGGTTGTGTCAGGTTGTGTCAGGTTGTGTGTGGTTGTGTCAGGTTGTGTGTGGTTGTGTCAGGTTGTGTCGGGTTGTGTCAGGTTGTGTGTCAGGTTGTGTGTCAGGTTGTGTGTCAGGTTGTGTCAGGTTGTGTGTGGTTGTGTGTGGTTGTGTCAGGTTGTGTGTGGTTGTG
The DNA here is from genome assembly GCF_045679555.1 of Salvelinus alpinus. Classification (NCBI taxonomy): domain Eukaryota; kingdom Metazoa; phylum Chordata; class Actinopteri; order Salmoniformes; family Salmonidae; genus Salvelinus; species Salvelinus alpinus. The sequence goes on from NC_092090.1 coordinate 100,582,092, forward strand.
TCAGGTTGTGTGTGGTTGTGTCAGGTTGTGTGTCAGGTCGTGTGTCAGGTTGTGTGTCAGTTTGTGTGTGGTTGTGTGTCAGTTTGTGTCAGGTCGTGTCAGGTTGTGTCAGGTTGTGTGTGGTTGTGTGTCAGGTTGTGTGTGGTTGTGTCAGGTTGTGTGTGGTTGTGTGTCAGGTTGTGTCAGGTTGTGTGTGGTTGTGTGTGGTTGTGTCAGGTTGTGTGTGGTTGTGTCAGGTTGTGTCAGGTTGTGTGTCAGGTTGTGTGTGGTTGTGTGTGGTTGTGTCAGGTTGTGTCAGGTTGTGTCAGGTCGTGTCAGGTTGTGTGTCAGGTTGTGTGTGGTTGTGTCAGGTTGTGTGTGGTTGTGTCAGGTTGTGTGTGGTTGTGTCAGGTTGTGTGTGGTTGTGTCAGGTTGTGTGTGGTTGTGTCAGGTTGTGTCAGGTTGTGTGTGGTTGTGTGTCAGGTTGTGTGTGGTTGTGTCAGGTTGTGTCAGGTTGTGTCAGGTTGTGTCAGGTTGTGTGTGGTTGTGTCAGGTTGTGTGTGGTTGTGTCAGGTTGTGTGTGGTTGTGTCAGGTTGTGTGTGGTTGTGTCAGGTTGTGTCAGGTTGTGTGTGGTTGTGTCAGATTGTGTCAGGTTGTGTGTGGTTGTGTCAGGTTGTGTGTCAGGTTGTGTGTGGTTGTGTGTCAGGTTGTGTGTGGTTGTGTCAGGTTGTGTGTGGTTGTGTCAGGTTGTGTGTGGTTGTGTCAGGTTGTGTGTGGTTGTGTCAGGTTGTGTCAGGTTGTGTGTGGTTGTGTCAGATTGTGTCAGGTTGTGTGTGGTTGTGTCAGGTTGGGTGTGGTTGTGTCAGGTTGTGTCAGGTTGTGTCAGGTTGTGTCAGGTTGTGTGTAGTTGTGTCAGGTTGTGTGTCAGGTTGTGTGTCAGGTTGTGTGTGGTTGTGTGTCAGGTTGTGTCAGGTTGTGTCAGGTTGTGTCAGGTTGTGTGTAGTTGTGTCAGGTTGTGTGTCAGGTTGTGTGTCAGGTTGTGTCAGGTTGTGTCAGGTTGTGTGTGGTTGTGTGTCAGGTTGTGTGTGGTTGTGTGTCAGGTTGTGTGTGGTTGTGTGTCAGGTTGTGTGTCAGGTTGTGTGTCAGGTTGTGTCAGGTTTTGTCAGGTCGTGTGTGGTTGTGTGTCAGGTTGTGTCAGGTTGTGTGTGGTTGTGTGTGGTTGTGTCAGGTTGTGTGTGGTTGTGTCAGGTTGTGTCAGGTTGTGTGTCAGGTTGTGTGTGGTTGTGTGTCAGGTTGTGTCAGGTTGTGTCAGGTTGTGTCAGGTCGTGTCAGGTTGTGTGTCAGGTTGTGTGTGGTTGTGTGTGGTTGTGTCAGGTTGTGTCAGGTTGTGTCAGGTTGTGTCAGGTTGTGTGTGGTTGTGTCAGGTTGTGTGTGGTTGTGTCAGGTTGTGTGTGGTTGTGTCAGGTTGTGTCAGGTTGTGTGTGGTTGTGTGTCAGGTTGTGTGTGGTTGTGTCAGGTTGTGTCAGGTTGTGTCAGGTTGTGTCAGGTTGTGTGTGGTTGTGTCAGGTTGTGTGTGGTTGTGTCAGGTTGTGTGTGGTTGTGTCAGGTTGTGTGTGGTTGTGTCAGGTTGTGTCAGGTTGTGTGTGGTTGTGTCAGATTGTGTCAGGTTGTGTGTGGTTGTGTCAGGTTGTGTGTCAGGTTGTGTGTGGTTGTGTGTCAGGTTGTGTGTGGTTGTGTGTCAGGTTGTGTGTGGTTGTGTCAGGTTGTGTGTGGTTGTGTCAGGTTGTGTGTGGTTGTGTCAGGTTGTGTGTGGTTGTGTCAGGTTGTGTCAGGTTGTGTGTGGTTGTGTCAGATTGTGTCAGGTTGTGTGTGGTTGTGTCAGGTTGGGTGTGGTTGTGTCAGGTTGTGTCAGGTTGTGTCAGGTTGTGTCAGGTTGTGTGTAGTTGTGTCAGGTTGTGTGTCAGGTTGTGTGTCAGGTTGTGTGTGGTTGTGTGTCAGGTTGTGTCAGGTTGTGTCAGGTTGTGTCAGGTTGTGTGTAGTTGTGTCAGGTTGTGTGTCAGGTTGTGTGTCAGGTTGTGTCAGGTTGTGTCAGGTTGTGTGTGGTTGTGTGTCAGGTTGTGTCAGGTTGTGTGTGGTTGTGTCAGGTCGTGTGTGGTTGTGTGTCAGGTTGTGTGTCAGGTTGTGTCAGGTCGTGTCAGGTTGTGTCAGGTTGTGTCAGGTTGTGTCAGGTTGTGTCAGGTTGTGTCAGGTTGTGTGTGGTTGTGTGTGGTTGTGTCAGGTTGTGTCAGGTTGTGTCAGGTTGTGTCAGGTTGTGTGTGGTTGTGTCAGATTGTGTCAGGTTGTGTCAGGTTGTGTCAGGTTGTGTCAGGTTGTGTGTGGTTGTGTCAGGTTGTGTGTCAGGTTGTATCAGGTTGTGTGTCAGTTTGTGTGTGGTTGTGTGTCAGTTTGTGTCAGGTCGTGTCAGGTTGTGTCAGGTTGTGTGTGGTTGTGTGTCAGGTTGTGTCAGGTCGTGTCAGGTCGTGTCAGGTTGTGTCAGGTTGTGTGTGGTTGTGTGTGGTTGTGTCAGGTTGTGTGTGGTTGTGTCAGGTTGTGTGTGGTTGTGTCAGGTTGTGTCAGGTCGTGTGTGGTTGTGTCAGGTTGTGTCAGGTCGTGTCAGGTTTTGTCAGGTCGTGTGTGGTTGTGTGTCAGGTTGTGTGTCAGGTTGTGTCAGGTTGTGTGTGGTTGTGTGTCAGGTTGTGTGTCAGGTTGTGTGTGGTTGTGTCAGGTTGTGTGTGGTTGTGTGTCAGGTTGTGTGTGGTTGTGTCAGGTTGTGTGTCAGGTTGTGTGTGGTTGTGTCAGGTTGTGTGTGGTTGTGTCAGGTTGTGTCAGGTTGTGTCAGGTTGTGTCAGGTTGTGTGTGGTTGTGTCAGGTTGTGTGTGGTTGTGTGTCAGGTTGTGTGTGGTTGTGTGTCAGGTTGTGTCAGGTCGTGTCAGGTCGTGTCAGGTTGTGTCAGGTTGTGTCAGGTTGTGTGTGGTTGTGTCAGGTTGGGTGTGGTTGTGTCAGGTTGTGTCAGGTTGTGTCAGGTTGTGTCAGGTTGTGTGTGGTTGTGTCAGGTTGTGTGTGGTTGTGTCAGGTTGTGTGTGGTTGTGTCAGGTTGTGTGTGGTTGTGTCAGGTTGTGTCAGGTTGTGTGTGGTTGTGTCAGATTGTGTCAGGTTGTGTGTGGTTGTGTCAGGTTGGGTGTGGTTGTGTCAGGTTGTGTCAGGTTGTGTCAGGTTGTGTCAGGTTGTGTGTGGTTGTGTCAGGTTGTGTCAGGTTGTGTCAGGTTGTGTCAGGTTGTGTGTGGTTGTGTCAGGTTGTGTGTCAGGTTGTGTGTAGTTGTGTCAGGTTGTGTGTCAGGTTGTGTGTCAGGTTGTGTGTGGTTGTGTCAGGTTGTGTGTCAGGTTGTGTGTCAGGTTGTGTCAGGTTGTGTCAGGTTGTGTCAGGTTGTGTGTGGTTGTGTCAGATTGTGTCAGGTTGTGTCAGGTTGTGTGTGGTTGTGTCAGATTGTGTCAGGTTGTGTCAGGTTGTGTGTGGTTGTGTCAGATTGTGTCAGGTTGTGTCAGGTTGTGTGTCAGGTTGTGTGTCAGGTTGTGTCAGGTTGTGTCAGGTTGTGTCAGGTTGTGTCAGGTTGTGTGTGGTTGTGTGTCAGGTTGTGTCAGGTTGTGTCAGGTCGTGTCAGGTCGTGTCTGGTTGTGGCAGGTTGTGTCAGGTTGTGTCAGGTTGTGTCAGGTTGTGTCAGGTTGTGTGTGGTTGTGTCAGGTTGTGTCAGGTTGTGTCAGGTTGTGTGTGGTTGTGTCAGATTGTGTCAGGTTGTGTCAGGTTGTGTCAGGTTGTGTCAGGTTGTGTGTGGTTGTGTGTCAGGTTGTGTCAGGTCGTGTCAGGTCGTGTCTGGTTGTGGCAGGTTGTGTGTCAGGTTGTATCAGGTTGTGTGTCAGGTTGTATCAGGTTGTGTCAGGTCGTGTGTCAGGTTGTGTGTCAGGTTGTGTGTCAGTTTGTGTGTGGTTGTGTGTCAGTTTGTGTCAGGTCGTGTCAGGTTGTGTCAGGTTGTGTGTGGTTGTGTGTCAGGTTGTGTCAGGTCGTGTCAGGTCGTGTCAGGTTGTGTCAGGTTGTGTGTGGTTGTGTGTGGTTGTGTCAGGTTGTGTGTGGTTGTGTCAGGTTGTGTGTGGTTGTGTCAGGTTGTGTCAGGTCGTGTGTGGTTGTGTCAGGTTGTGTCAGGTCGTGTCAGGTTTTGTCAGGTCGTGTGTGGTTGTGTGTCAGGTTGTGTGTCAGGTTGTGTGTGGTTGTGTCAGGTTGTGTGTGGTTGTGTCAGGTTGTGTCAGGTTGTGTGTCAGGTTGTGTGTGGTTGTGTGTCAGGTTGTGTGTGGTTGTGTGTCAGGTTGTGTCAGGTCGTGTCAGGTCGTGTCAGGTTGTGTCAGGTTGTGTGTGGTTGTGTCAGGTTGTGTGTGGTTGTGTCAGGTTGTGTGTGGTTGTGTCAGGTTGTGTCAAGTTGTGTCAGGTTGTGTGTGGTTGTGTCAGGTTGTGTCAGGTTGTGTGTTGTTGTGTCAGGTTGTGTCAGGTTGTGTGTGGTTGTCAGGTTGTGTGTGGTTGTGTCAGGTTGTGTGTGGTTGTGTCAGGTTGTGTGTGGTTGTGTCAGGTTGTGTGTGGTTGTGTCAGGTTGTGTCAGGTTGTGTGTGGTTGTGTCAGATTGTGTCAGGTTGTGTGTGGTTGTGTCAGGTTGGGTGTGGTTGTGTCAGGTTGTGTCAGGTTGTGTCAGGTTGTGTCAGGTTGTGTCAGGTTGTGTCAGGTTGTGTGTCAGGTTGTGTCAGGTTGTGTCAGGTTGTGTCAGGTTGTGTCAGGTTGTGTCAGGCTGTGTCAGGTTGTGTCAGGTTGTGTCAGGTTGTGTCAGGTTGTGTCAGGTTGTGTCAGGTTGTGTCAGGTTGTGTCAGGTTGTGTCAGGTTGTGTCAGGTTGTGTCAGGTTGTGTCAGGTTGTGTCAGGTTGTGTCAGGTTGTGTCAGGTTGTGTCAGGTTGTGTGTGGTTGTGTCAGGTTGTGTCAGGTCGTGTCAGGTCGTGTGTGGTTGTGGCAGGTCGTGTTGGCACTGCGCCTCACCTGTCTTTTCATACAAGGCTGTCAAATGTGACCTTGGACGAGACTCATTTCAGTCTTACCAGACTATCCACCTCCCATCCAACTTCCTTCACTCCCTGCTAGACCCTATCCACCTCCCGTCCTCCTTCCTTCACTCCCTGCTAGACCCTATCCACCTCCCGTCCTCCTTCCTTCACTCCCTGCTAGACCCTATTCACCTCCCGTCCTCCTTCCTTCACTCCCTTCTAGACCCTATCCACCTCCCGTCCTCCTTCCTTCACTCCCTGCTAGACCCTATCCACCTCCCGTCCTCCTTCCTTCACTCCCTGCTAGACCCTATCCACCTCCCGTCCTCCTTCCTTCACTCCCTGCTAGACCCTATCCGTCTCCCGTCCTCCTTCCTTCACTCCCTGCTAGACCCTATCCGTCTCGTGTCCTCCTTCCTTCACTCCCTGCTAGACCCTATCCGTCTCCCGTCCTCCTTCCTTCACTCCCTGCTAGACCCTATCCACCTCCAGTCCTCCTTCCTTCACTCCCTGCTAGACCCTATCCACCTCCCGTCCTCCTTCCTTCACTCCCTGCTAGACCCTATTCACCTCCCGTCCTCCTTCCTTCACTCCATAGTAGACCCTATCCACCTCCCGTCCTCCTTCCTTCACTCCCTGCTAGACCCTATCCACCTCCCGTCCTCCTTCCTTCACTCCCTGCTAGACCCTATCCACCTCCCGTCCTCCTTCCTTCACTCCCTGCTAGACCCTATCCGTCTCCCGTCCTCCTTCCTTCACTCCCTGCTAGACCCTATCCACCTCATGTCCTCCTTCCTTCACACCCTGCTAGACCCTATCCACCTCCCGTCCTCCTTCCTTCACTCCCTGCTAGACCCTATCCACCTCCCGTCCTCCTTCCTTCACTCCCCGCTAGACCCTATCCACCTCCCGTCCAACTTCCTTCACTCCCTGCTAGACCCTATCCACCTCCCGTCCTCCTTCCTTCACTCCCTGCTAGACCCTATCCGTCTCCCGTCTAACTTCCTTCACTCCCTGCTAGACCCTGTCCACCTCCCGTCCTCCTTCCTTTACTCCCTGCTAGACCCTATCTACCTCCCGTCCAACTTCCTTCACTCCCTGCTAGACCCTATCCACCTCCCGTCCAACTTCCTTCACTCCCTGCTAGACCCTATCCACCTCCCGTCCAACTTCCTTCACTCCCTGCTAGACCCTATCCACCTCCCGTCCTCCTTCCTTCTCTCCCTGCTTGACCCTATCCACCTCCCGTCCTCCTTCCTTCACTCCCTGCTAGACCCTATCCACCTCCCGTCCTCCTTCCTTCACTCCCTGCTAGACCCTATCCACCTCCCGTCCTCCTTCCTTCACTCCCTGCTAGACCCTATCCACCTCCCGTCCTCCTTCCTTTACTCCCTGCTAGACCCTATCCACCTCCTGTCCTCCTTCCTTCACTCCCTGCTAGACCCTATCCACCTCTCGTCCTCCTTCCTTCACTCCCTGCTAGACCCTATCCACCTCCCGTCCAACTTCCTTCACTCCCTGCTAGACCCTATCCACCTCCCGTCCTCCTTCCTTCACTCCCTGCTAGACCCTATCCGTCTCCCGTCCTCCTTCCTTCACTCCCTGTTTAGACCCTATCCACCTCCCGTCCTCCTTCCTTCACTCCCTGCTAGACCCTATCCACCTCCCGTCCTCCTTCCTTCACTCCCTGCTAGACCCTATCCACCTCCCGTCCTCCTTCCTTTACTCCCTGCTAGAACTATCAACCTCCCGTCCTCCTTCCTTCACTCCCTGCTAGACCCTATCCACCTCCCGTCCTCCTTCCTTCACTCCCTGCTAGACCCTATCCGTCTCCCGTCCTCCTTCTTTCACTCCCTGCTAGACCCTATCCACCTCCCGTCCTCCTTCCTTCACTCCCTGCTAGACCCTATCCACCTCCCGTCCTCCTTCCTTCACTCCCTGCTAGACCCTATCCACCTCCCGTCCTTCTTCCTTCACTCCCTGCTAGACCCTATCCACCTCCCGTCCTCCTTCCTTCACTCCCTGCTAGACCCTATCCACCTCCCGTCCTCCTTCCTTCACTCCCTGCTAGACCCTATCCACCTCCCGTCCTCCTTCCTTCACTCCCTGCTAGACCCTATCCACCTCCCGTCCTCCTTCCTTCACTCCCCGCTAGACCCTATCCACCTCCCGTCCAACTTCCTTCACTCTCTGCTAGACCCTGTCCACCTCCCGTCCTCCTTCCTTCACTCCCTGCTAGACCCTATCCGTCTCCCGTCCAACTTCCTTCACTCCCAGCTAGACCCTATCCACCTCCCGTCCTCCTTCCTTCACTCCCTGCTAGACCCTATCCACCTCCCGTCCTCCTTCCTTCACTCCCTGCTAGACCCTATCCACCTCCCGTCCAACTTCCTTCACTCCCTGCTAGACCCTATCCACCTCCCGTCCAACTTCCTTCACTCCCTGCTAGACCCTATCCACCTCCCGTCCTCCTTCCTTCACTCCCTGCTAGACCCTATCCACCTCCCGTCCTCCTTCCTTCACTCCCTGCTAGACCCTATCCACCTCCCGTCCTCCTTCCTTCACTCCCTGCTAGACCCTATCCGTCTCCCGTCCAACTTCCTTCACTCCCTGCTAGACCCTATCCACCTCCCGTCCTCCTTCCTTCACTCCCTGCTAGACCCTATCCACCTCCCGTCCTCCTTCCTTTACTCCCTGCTAGACCCTATCCACCTCCCGTCCAACTTCCTTCACTCCCTGCTAGACCCTATCCACCTCCCGTCCAACTTCCTTCACTCCCTGCTAGACCCTATCCACCTCCCGTCCTCCTTCCTTCACTCCCTGCTAGACCCTATCCATCTCGTGTCCTCCTACCCTTATTCCCTTATTCCACTGCAGCCCTGCAGGCAGTGCCTCAGCTTGTCTCATTGGGGGGCCCTGCTCTGGTCTGCTCTGATCTGTCTAGATGGCTCAATACACAGTTGACTTTTCAAACCTTCTTGTCTGGAACCAGACCGGACTTCAGGTAAGAAGCTGGGCGAGACGTGCTCATGGCTCTGCTCTGGTCTAACGAGCTGTTCCCGGCCACTGGCAGGCAGGGCGGGAAGGAGGAAGGGAGAGAGAGAGGAGAAAGAGGGAGGGATGGAGGGAGGGAGGCACTATCCAAGTTGCCATGGCTCCCTTGTCAAAACTCAGGCTTCCTGACTCCTCCTCTTTAAAATGATTGATATCTGTCTCTCTCTTTTCTGTCTCCCTCCCCCTCTATCTATCTCTCTCTCTCTCTCTCTTTTCTGTCTCCCTCCTCTGTCTCTCTATCTCTGTCTCCCTCCCCCATCTCTCTCTCTTCTCTGTCTCCCTCCTCCATCTCTCTCTCTCCCTGTTCTACTAACACACTGAAGCCTCAGTCCCCTCATCCAGCTGGTCCTGGGGCTGAGTTCACTAACCTGTTCTACTAACACACTGAAGCCTCAGTCCCCTCATCCAGCTGGTCCTGGGGCTGAGTTCACTAACCTGTTCTACTAACACACTGAAGCCTCAGTCCCCTCATCCAGCTGGTCCTGGGGCTGAGTTCACTAACCTGTTCTACTAACACACTGAAGCCTCAGTCCCCTCATCCAGCTGGTCCTGGGGCTGAGTTCACTAACCTGTTCTACTAACACACTGAAGCCTCAGTCCCCTCATCCAGCTGGTCCTGGGGCTGAGTTCACACACCTGTTCTACTAACACACTGAAGCATCAGGACCAGAACATCCAATCAATCAGAATAGACCAAATTACAACACAATCAAAACAAAAGTACATTGCTTCTTGGGAAACACAAGCACAAACACAAAGCAACATGCAGTGCTATCTGGCCCTAAATCGACAGTTCATCGTGGCTAACTATTTGACCATGGTAACTGATCAAAACCTTAGAAAAACCTTGACAAAGTACAGGCTCAGTGAGCACAGCCTTGCCATTGAGAAAGGTAGACACATGAAAACCTGGCTCCCTGTAGAGGAAAGGCTGGCAACCACTGCACAACAGCAGAACCTGAGACGGAGCTGCATTTCCTGACAAAACTTTTAAAAATAAATAATAATTAGTGTCTTATTCAAGGTTTCAAAGATGAGAGTAGGCTACCCGTCCTGTTGGGGGAGGACGTAGAGAGCTGTGGGTTGGCAGCGCACTACATTGCTGCCTGCCATAAGATGAGGGACAGTCTCTGACAGACCAACCAACCTGGACATGTCCTCTATTTTGACACTTGGTTATTGAGAGAGAGAGAGAGAGAGACAGAGAGAGACAGAGAGAGACAGAGAGAGAGAGAGAGAGAGAGAGAGAGAGAGAGAGAGAGAGAGAGAGAGAGAGAGAGAGAGAGAGAGAGAGAGAAATTTGTAATGACATGCTCTTTTCTAAAGTGCTGAATCACTCACTTTGTACTTTCATTAGGCACAGAGTGTAGCTACATGATGAAAATTAGTTGGTATTGAACAATGATCTCATTTTCTGTTCGCTGCCAGTGGCCCCCTGGGAGGACAACATTAATTACAACTAGACAGAACAAAACAGAGAGAGAGAGATTGAATTCTCTCTCTCTCTCCCTCTCTCTCCCTCTCTCTCCCTCTCTCTCCCTCTCTCTCTCTCTCTCCCTCTCTCTCCCTCTCTCTCTCTCTCCCTCTCTCTCTCTCTCTCTCTCTCTCTCTCTCTCTCTCTCTCTCTCTCCCTCTCTCTCCCTCTCTCTCCCTCTCTCTCCCTCTCTCTCCCTCTCTCTCCCTCTCTCCCCCTCTCTCCCCCTCTCCCTCTCTCCCCCTCTCTCTCTCCCCTCTCTCTCCCCTCTCTCCCCCTATCCCCCCCCCTCTCTCTCCCCCTCTCTCTCTCTCTCTCTCCCCTATCCCCCCTCTCTCTCTCTCTCCCCCTATCCCCCCCTCTCTCTCCCTATCCCTCTCTCTCTCTCCCTTTCCCTGTCTCTCTCCCCTTCTCTCTTTCTCCCCCTCTCTCTCCCCCCCTCTCTTTCTCCCCCTCTCTTTCTCCCCCCTCTGTCTCTCTCTCTACCTTACGTCATAGTCAATCCACTGAAGGATGCAGACATCTGCTGAATCATTTTGACCAGAATGTGGCTTTGCTGTGCAGACTTGGTGTTCGTTCATCGCCTGTCCAGTGACTTTGTCTTATGGACGATAAATCCTAAACAACATCATCAGTGTTGTACAGATAGACAAACTGAGATCCATTCAAACTGAGACCCCTATTCGTCTGTTCGAGCTCCGTGGGTCAACTACACGGACAAAAAAAATGTGTTGTTGTTTTTTGTTCATGAACAGCCATTGACTCAGCCAGTGACGTATTCGTTATGTTACGCATCTCTGTGACTCTCCAGCTAGGTGCTGTGTTTATGTAGTACCCCACCACCCACCCCCCAGAGCCCCTCTTTGAGTATCACTCAATCACTTTCCTGAAAACCAAAATCACAACCACAGGTTGACTAAAAAGGACTGATCTAGCGGACAAGCCCAGGCCCACCGTGGAGGTGAAGAACAAGCTGATCCAAGAAGGAGATAGAGAGCGTCGGACACGCCAAGCGTTTTAGCCCATCGAACACCTGGTTGTGTAGTGTGAACCAGCTTAGTTGTTGAAATACTGTCTTTCCATCTTAAAGTACCATATCTCTCTTGGTCTTACTGCAGGTAGGTACAATCAACAGACACTTCACTTTCTCCTCCATGCAGCTATGAATCAGACATCTCATGCGCTTTACAATGACGTAAGTAGCACACTGTAGTTGTGTCCACTAAGGGTGCTAATTAATAACAAGTTCACTTGTCACTAGCACCAACAGGAACGAGTACATTTTTCTTTTGGTCATTCGGGTTGCTCACAATCCACCGTTGTCGTCCGTCTGTTGGGCCTGTGACTTGCCCCGACCTGGCTCCTACATCCCCTTGTCACTCAAGCCTCCCCAACCAGCCACGGAGCCACCAGCGTCAACAGACACAGTGACACACGCCATGTGCCAGACAGAACTCTAATGTTCCAGATGAATGACGGAATGATGGAACTCTCAGACACACTTCCAGAACTCTCAGACACTTTTGGAACTCTCAGACATACTTCCAGAAGTCTCAGACACTTCCAGAACTCTCAGACACTTTTGGAACTCTCAGACACACTTCCAGAACTCTGAGACACTTTTGGAACTCTCAGACACACTTCCAGAACTCTCAGACACTTTTGGAACTCTCAGACACACTTCCAGAACTCTCAGACACTTTTGGAACTCTCAGACACACTTCCAGAACTCTCAGACACACTTCCAGAACTCTGAGACACTTTTGGAACTCTCAGACACACTTCCAGAACTCTGAGACACTTTTGGAACTCTCAGACACACTTCCAGAACTCTGAGACACTTTCGGAACTCTCAGACATACTTCCAGAACTCTCAGACACTTCCAGAACTCTCAGACACACTTCCAGAACTCTCAGACTGATACCACGTGTTGACTAATCAAGTTTATAGCACCCCATATGTCTGCTTCCAGCCTTCAAAGTTCACCAAGTGCAGAAGTGACACAGGACATTGGGTTGACTACCCATGTATGAATCAACTAACACGTTTCCTTCTGGTGTTAGCCTCTGTCCCAAACTATGCCATTTTCTGATGCCAACTTCAATTTTCCTACCAAGCGTTACTAAATATCTTCTCCTTTTCAACAAACTGCCAATAAAAGTTATTGTTGGATGTTGTCCCTGCGCTGTCAACCCCCTCAGGTTGAATTGCTGCACAGAAAATCATTGAACCACAGAGTGTTCATGCAACATTTGGGATTTGGATTCCATCTACAATTTCCTCTCAACTTTGAAAAAAAAAAACACATCTTTATTAAAGTGTAATGTGCCATTTCTCTGAGGAATGTTAACTTACAGAAAATCAAGTCCTGTCAGGTTCATGATCAACTTTCACTCATTCAGAACAAAGACTGAGAGGGCATCCCAAAGGGCACATTATTGCCTATATATAGCACTACTCTATGGGCACTGTACTACATAGAAAATAGGGTGATATTTGCACCGCATCTTAATAATTAGAGGAACCTTAATAATTAAAGAAACCCAGTCCTCAGACTGAGTGAGATGTACAATGTCCCAAGAACAGATCCCATGGAAACCCCACACTATCAATTATAATCTTCATATCTCTGTGTGAGAACTAATCTACTAATATTTGAAAACATTTTAACAATTTACCTGTTTTGATCCAGACTGTCAGATAGCATGGCAGTAATTAAGCATGCTATGTATACATCAGTATCACAATAATGTAATGTACTGCACTCAATACCAGACTTGGGCTTTGGACAGATGGGCGGGGTTTGCCACATGGGTGGGGTTTGCACTTTTTCTATTGGTTCTTTTGCAGCAGGCATGCTCAATCAAGCACAGCTCAGGTATTTAAAATCATATTTTTTTACCCAGAACTACTATATGAGCTATAGAGACAGAAGGCAGTAAATTGTACTGTTGAGTATTGAGCAGTGTTTTCAAAATGTTTTCATTCAGTTACAAAAGGTACAGTACCGTCTTAGCCCCATATGCTTGGCAGTTACATTGTAGCCAAGCTGTGTCTGTATGCCCAGATGGAGAAAAAAATGATATTTATACCTCTATAAAACATCTCTGCTTGGTAAGTGCTATCAACCAAATAAGCCATTTCTACCTTCGTGGCATTGGATCAAGTAGCTGGAAGATTAAAATGCATTCCAGGTGACTACCTCATGAAGTTGGTTGAGAGAAATGCCAAGAGTGTGCAAAGCTGTCATCAAGGCAAAATGGTGGCTACTTTAAAGAATCTCAAATATAAAATATATTTAGATTTGTTTAACACTTTTTTGGTTACTACATGATTCTATATGTCTTATTTCATAATTTTGAAAACTTCACTATTATTCAACAATGTAGAAAATAGTAATAATAAAGAAACACCCTTGAATGAGTAGGTGTATCCAAACTTTTGACTGTATATATGAAAGAGAAGGTTGGAGACCCTTGCTCTAGCCCACATGACACATGTTACCGGGGCTACATTTTATGATTGTTATTGCAGTTTTGGGCTGCAATTTATATGTATAGCTGTCCAAAAAAAGCATGAATTAAGACTCATGCAATATTGTTTTTCTATGAACTTAATCTATGACCCAATTTAAATACACAACTCCAGTTTGCATTTTCAAGTTTACTTATCTTGTTCAATGACCTACCAGATAACACTGCCATAGTGGTAGGTTTGGTTTCAAACCTATCAATCAATCACTATGGGTGGGGTTTTCAGAAAAGGGGACAAGTTGTTTCTGAGTCACACGGTTGGTAGGGTTTCAGACCGGTCTATTAAATATTGTGGGTGGGATTTTCAGAGATGGGAGATTAGTAATCTAGTGACAAAATGTTTTTTCAAAATAATTTATTGTGGCAAAATCTAAGAAAATATGGAATAAACAGTGTAGAATTATAGGAAAATGGTTTTATAAAATAAATAAAAATTGCACTAAAATCTTTTGCACTCCCAATTTCAGACAAAGTCAGGCGCCCATGGGTTTGTCACGAATACAATGCTTTTAGTTTTTGAAATATCTAGTACTAGCTTATTACTTGCCACCAATTGTAAAACGGACTGCAGCTCTATGTTAAGTGTTGCAATTAATTAACTTGCTGTGGTAGCTGATGTGTATAATGTTGAGTCATCTTTATCCCATACATCTATCTATCAGTGACTATCATACATAGTCACACAGGCTTTACTCAGTGCCAGTGGCAGGTCATTAGTAAAGATTTTAAAAAGTAAGGGGCCTAGACAACTTCCCTGGGGAATGCCTGACTCTTCCTGGATTATGTTGGAGAGGCTTCCATTAAATAACACCCTCTGTGTTCTGTTAGACAGCTAACTCTTTATCCACAATACAGCAGGGGATGTAAAGCCATAACACAGTGTGTACGTTTTTCCGTATGATCAGTAATGTCAAAAGATGCACTGAAGTGTAACAAAACAGCTCCCAACAAAATGGCGCCGACAGAGATGGTCGCCTCGCTTCGAGTCCTTAGGAAACAGGGAATAACTATTGGATATAAGAGCGACGTCAAATTACCAACATTACGACCAGGAATACGACTTTCCTGAATCAGATCCTCTCTTCGGACCACCACCCAGGAAAATGGATCTAATCCCAGAAGCCGACCCAGAACAACGGCGCCGCAGAAGGGGCAGACGGAGCGGCCTCCTGGTCAGGCTCCGTAGACGTGCATATCGCCCACCACTCCCGAGTATACTACTCGCCAATGTCCAGTCTCTTGACAACAAGGTGGATGAAATTCGAGCAAAGTTTCCCTTCCAGAGAGACATCAGAGATTGTAACATTCTCTGTTTCACGGAAACATGACTCTCTCAGGATATGTTGTCAGAATCGGTTCAGCCACTGGGCTTCTCCATGCATCGCGCCGACAGAGATAAACACTTCTCTTGGAAGAGGAAAGGCGGGGTTGTATGCTTCATGATTAACGTGTATTCATAACAACATACAGGAGCTCAAGTCCTTCTGCTCACCCGACCTAGAATTCCTTACAATCAAATGCCGGCCATATTACCTCCCAAGAGAATTCTCGTCAGTTATCGTCACAGCTGTGTACATTCCCCCTCAAGCAGACACCACGATGGCCCTCAAGGAACTTCAATGGACTCTATGTAAACTGGAAACCATATATCCTAAGGCTGCATTTAATGTAGCTGGGGATTTTAACAAAGCAAATTTGAGAACAAGGCTACCTAAATTATATCAGAATATTGATTGCAGTACTCGCAGGGGTAATACACTCGATCACTGCTACTTTAACTTCCGCGAAGCATACAAAGCCCTCCCCAGCCCTCCCTTCGGCAAATCCGACCACAATGTCATCTTGCTCCTACCGTCTGACAGGCAGAAACTCAAACAGGATGTTCCAGTGACTAGCACCATTCAATGCTGGTCTGGCCAATCAGAATCCATGCAAGATTGTTTTGACCACGCGGACTGGGATATGTTCCGTTCAGTCTCAGAGAACAACATCGATCTATACGTTGACTCAGTGAGTGAGTTTATAAGGAAGTGCATTGGAGATGTTGTACCCACTGTGACTATTAAAACCTACCCTAACCAGAAACTGTGGATAGATGGCAGTATTCACGCAAAACTGAAAGCACGAACCACCGCATTTAACCATGGAAATAGGTCTGGGAAGGCAATCAAACAAGCGAAATGCCGGTACAGGGACAAAGTGGAGACGCAATTCAACGGCTCAGACACAGACGTATGTGGCAGGGTGCGAAGGAATTCACAGATAACAAAAAGAAAACCAGCCACGTCACGGACAACGAGGTCACGCTTCCAGACAAACAAAACACCTTCTTTGTCCGCTTTGAGGATAATACAGTGCCACCGTCAAGGCCCGCTAACAATGACTGCACCCCCCCTCTCCGTCTCCGATCTGAGTAAAACACTTATTAACCCTCGCAAGGCTGCTGGAACAGACGCCATCCCTAGCTGCGTCCTCAGAGCATGTGCAGACCAGCTGGCTGGTTTGTTTACATACATATTCAATCTCTCCCTATCCCAGTCTGCTGTCCCCACATGCTTCAAGATGGCCACCATTGTTTCTGTACCCAAGAAGGCAAAGGTAACTGAACTAAATGACTATCGCCCCGTAGCACCTACTTCTGTCATCATGAAGTGCTTTGAGAGACTAGGATCATATCACCTCCACCCTACCGGCCACCGTAGACCCAGTTCAGTTTGCATACCGCTCCAATAGGTCCACAGACGATGCAATCGCCATCACACTGCACACTGCCCTAAGCCATCTGGACAAGAGGAATACCTATGTAAGAATGCTGTTTATTGACTATAGCTCAACATTCAACACCATAGTACCCTCCAAGCTCATCATTAAGCTGGAGGCCCTGGGTCTTAACCGCTCCCTGTGAAATTGGGTCCTGGACTTTCTGACAGGCTGCCCCCAGGTGGTGAAGGTAGGAAACAACAACTCCACTTTTGCTGACCCTCAACACAGGGGCCCCACAAGGGTGCGTGCTCAGCCCCCTCCTGTACTCCCTGTTCACCCATGACTGCAATGTATCACCGGGGGCAAACTACCTGCCCTCCATGACACCTACACCACCCGATGTCACAGGAAGGCCAAAAACATCATCAAGGACAACAACCACTCGAGCCACTACCTGTTCACCCCGCTATCATCCAGAAGGCGAGGTCAGTACAGGTGCATCAAAGCTGGGACCGAGAGACTGAAAAACAGCTTCCATCTCAAGGCCATACTGACTGCTAAACAGCAATCACTAACTCAGAGAGGCTGCTATCTACATTAGGACCCAATCACTGTCCACTTTAATAAATGAATCACTAGTCACTTTAAACAATGCCACTATAATAATCTTTACATATCTTACATTACTCATATCACATGTATATACTGTGTTTTATACCATCTATTGCATCTTGTCTATGCCGCACAGCCATCGCTCATCCATATATTTACATGTACATATTCTCATTCACCCCTTTAGATTTGTGTGTATTGGGTAGTTGTTGGTGAATTGTTAGATTACTTGTTAGATATTACTGCAATGTTGAAACTAAAAGCACAAGCATTTCGCTACACTCACATTAACATCTGCTAACCATGTGTTTGTGACCAATAACATTTAATTTGATTTATTTGTGAAAGTGTCGTACATTTTGAATGCTCTTCCCTATAAGCATGCTGAAAGCGGCTTGTTAATTTGTTTACTGTAAAATAACATTGTATCTGGTCAAAGACTATTTTTTCCCAAAAATTTTACTAAGGGTTGGTAACAGGCTGATTTGTCAATTGTTTGAGCCGGTAAAGGATGCTTTACTATTCTTGGGTAGCGGAATGAATTCTGCTTCCCTCCAGGCCTGAGGGCACACACTTTCCTGTAGGCTACGAGGCTACGATTGGCCAATAGGAGTGGCAATATCATCTACTATCATCCTCAGTAATCTTCCATCCATGTTGTCAGACCCAAGTGGCTTGTCATTGTTGATAGACAACAGTAATTGTTTCACCTCTTCCACACTGACTTTACGGAATTCAAAATGACAACGCTTGTCTTTCATAATTTGTTCAGTTATGAATGGCTGTGTATGTTCAGAGTTTGCTGTTGGCCGGTCATCCCTAAATTTGCTAATCTTGCCAAAAATAATTAAAGTAATTGACAATATCAGTGGGTTTTGGGATGAATGAGCCATCTGATTCAATTATGGAACTGAGTTTGCTTTTTTGTCCAAAGTTGCATTCAAACGACCCAGTGGCCTCATGGGTGGAATGTTATTAAGATTCTTCATAATTTCATAATTAATCATTATAAATCCGGTGTTTCTATGTCAAACAGTTTTGTTATATTTCAATCTATTGTGATGTATATGAAGTTTAATATTACGATTCAAACTCAAAATGTAATACATTTCAGCTCTATATCTGACATGGTACAGATGTATAATTTGTTTTAAAGTCCATCACCATGTGTGTGAGGTGTATACTTAAGTTTCAAAGTAGATTTGTTTAGGTGTGACCCTTGATTTAACTGCAGCAAAAGGTTAAGGTGCTACAATACTTTATATTATAGAAATTGCCAAACACCATGACTAGTACACAGTGAGAAAGAGCCTATTCAGCCCAGGCTATTTTAATACTATATTAATACCTACTCAGCCCAGGCTATTTTAATACTATATTAATACCTACTCAGCCCAGGCTATTTTAATACTATATTAATACCTACTCAGCCCAGGCTATTTTAATACTATATTAATACCTATTCAGCCCAGGCTATTTTAATACTATATTAATACCTACTCAGCCCAGGCTATTTTAATACTATATTAATACCTACTCAGCCCAGGCTATTTTAATACTATATTAATACCTACTGAGCCCAGGCTATTTTAATACTATATTAATAACTACTCAGCCCAGGCTATTTTAATACTATATTAATACCTACTCAGCCCAGGCTATTTTAATACTATATTAATACCTACTGAGCCCAGGCTATTTTAATACTATATTAATACCTACTCAGCCCAGGCTATTTTAATACTATATTAATACCTACTCAGCCCAGGCTATTTTAATACTATATTAATACCTACTCAGCCCAGGCTATTTTAATACTATATTAATACCTACTCAGCCCAGGCTATTTTAATACTATATTAATACCTACTCAGCCCAGGCTATTTTAATACTATATTAATAACTACTCAGCCCAGGCTATTTTAATACTATATTAATACCTACTCAGCCCAGGCTATTTTAATACTATATTAATACCTACTCAGCCCAGGCTATTTTAATACTATATTAATACCTACTCAGCCCAGGCTATTTTAATACTATATTAATACCTACTCAACCCAGGCTATTTTAATACTATATTAATACCTACTCAGCCCAGGCTATTTTAATACTATATTAATACCTACTCAGCCCAGGCTATTTTAATACTATATTAATACCTACTCAGCCCAGGCTATTTTAATACTATATTAATACCTACTCAGCCCAGGCTATTTTAATACTATATTAATACCTACTCAGCCCAGGCTATTTTAATACTATATTAATACCTACTGAGCCCAGGCTATTTTAATACTATATTAATACCTACTGAGCCCAGGCTATATTAATACTATATTAATACCTACTCAGCCCAGGCTATTTTAATACTATATTAATACCTACTCAGCCCAGGCTATTTTAATACTATATTAAGACCTACTCAGCCCAGGCTATTTTTAATACTATATTTATACCTACTCAGCCCAGGCTATTTTAATACTATATTAATACCTACTGAGCCCAGGCTATTTTAATACTATATTAATACCTACTGAGCCCAGGCTATTTTAATACTATATTAATACCTACTCAGCCCAGGCTATTTTAATACTATATTAACACCTACTCAGCCCAGGCTATTTTAATACTATATTAATACCTACTCAACCCAGGCTATTTTAATACTATATTAAGACCTACTCAGCCAAGGCTATTTTAATACTATATTAAGACCTACTCAGCCCAGGCTATTTTTAATACTATATTAATACCTACTCAGCCCAGGCTATTTTAATACTATATTAATACCTACTCAGCCCAGGCTATTTTTAATACTATATTAATACCTACTCAGCCCAGGCTATTTTTAATACTATATTAATACCTACTCAGCCCAGGCTATTTTAATACTATATTAATACCTACTCAGCCCAGGCTACTTTAATACTATATTAATACCTACTCAGCCCAGGCTATTTTAATACTATATTAATAACTACTCAGCCCAGGCTATTTTAATACTATATTAATACCTACTCAGCCCAGGCTATTTTAATACTATATTAATACCTACTGAGCCCAGGCTATTTTAATACTATATTAATACCTACTCAGCCCAGGCTATTTTAATACTATATTAATACCTACTCAGCCCAGGCTATTTTAATACTATATTAATACCTACTCAGCCCAGGCTATTTTAATACTATATTAATACCTACTCAGCCCAGGCTATTTTAATACTATATTAATACCTACTGAGCCCAGGCTATTTTAATACTATATTAATACCTACTCAGCCCAGGCTATTTTAATACTATATTAATACCTACTCAGCCAGGCTATTTTAATACTATAATAATACCTACTCAGCCCAGGCTATTTTAATACTATATTAATACCTACTCAGCCCAGACTATTTTAATACTATATTAATACTATATTAATACCTACTCAGCCCAGGCTATTTTAATACTATATTAATACCTACTCAGCCCAGGCTATTTTAATACTATATTAATACCTACTCAGCCCAGGCTATTTTAATACTATATTAATACCCACTCAGCCCAGGCTATTTTAATACTATATTAATACCTACTCAGCCCAGGCTATTTTAATACTATATTAATACCTACTCAGCCCAGGCTATTTTAATACTATATTAATACCTACTCAGCCCAGGCTATTTTAATACTATATTAATACCTACTCAGACCAGGCTATTTTAATACTATATTAATACCTACTCAGCCCAGGCTATTTTAATACTATAGTAATACCTACTCAGCCCAGGCTATTTTAATACTATATTAATACCTACTCAGACCAGGCTATTTTAATACTATATTAATACCTACTCAGCCCAGGCTATTTTAATACTATATTAATACCTACTCAGCCCAGGCTATTTTAATACTATATTAATACCTACTCAGCCCAGGCTATTTTAATACTATATTAAGACCTACTCAGCCCAGGCTATTTTAATACTATATTAATACCTACTCAGCCCAGGCTATTTTAATACTATATTAAGACCTACTCAGCCAAGGCTATTTTAATACTATATTAATACCTACTGAGCCCAGGCTATTTTAATACTATATTAATACCTACTGAGCCCAGGCTATTTTAATACTATATTAATACCTATTCAGCCCAGGCTATTTTAATACTATATTAATACCTACTCAGCCCAGGCTATTTTAATACTATATTAATACCTACTCAGCCTAGGCTATTTTTAATACTATATTAATACCTACTCAGCCCAGGCTATTTTAATACTATATTAATACCTACTCAACCCAGGCTACTTTAATACTATATTAATACCTACTCAGCCCAGGCTATTTTAATACTATATTAATAACTACTCAGCCCAGGCTATTTTAATACTATATTAATACCTACTCAGCCCAGGCTATTTTAATACTATATTAATACCTACTGAGCCCAGGCTATTTTAATACTATATTAATACCTACTCAGCCCAGGCTATTTTAATACTATATTAATACCTACTCAGCCCAGGCTATTTTAATACTATATTAATACCTACTGAGCCCAGGCTATTTTAATACTATATTAATACCTACTCAGCCCAGGCTATTTTAATACTATAGTAATACCTACTCAGCCCAGGCTATTTTAATACTATATTAAGACCTACTGAGCCCAGGCTATTTTAATACTATATTAATACCTACTCAGCCCAGGCTATTTTAATACTATATTAATACCTACTGAGCCCAGGCTATTTTAATACTATATTAATACCTACTCAGCCCAGGCTATTTTAATACTATATTAATACCTACTCAGCCAGGCTATTTTAATACTATAATAATACCTACTCAGCCCAGGCTATTTTAATACTATATTAATTCCTACTCAGCCCAGGCTATTTTAATACTATATTAATACCTACTCAGCCCAGGCTATTTTAATACTATATTAATACCTACTCAGCCAGGCTATTTTAATACTATATTAATACCTACTCAGCCCAGGCTATTTTAATACTATATTAATACCTACTCAACCCAGGCTATTTTAATACTATATTAAGACCTACTCAGCCAAGGCTATTTTAATACTATATTAAGACCTACTCAGCCCAGGCTATTTTTAATACTATATTAATACCTACTCAGCCCAGGCTATTTTAATACTATATTAATACCTACTCAGCCCAGGCTATTTTTAATACTATATTAATATCTACTCAGCCCAGGCTATTTTAATACTATATTAATACCTACTCAGCCCAGGCTACTTTAATACTATATTAATACCTACTCAGCCCAGGCTATTTTAATACTATATTAATAACTACTCAGCCCAGGCTATTTTAATACTATATTAATACCTACTCAGCCCAGGCTATTTTAATACTATATTAATACCTACTGAGCCCAGGCTATTTTAATACTATATTAATACCTACTCAGCCCAGGCTATTTTAATACTATATTAATACCTACTCAGCCCAGGCTATTTTAATACTATATTAATACCTACTCAGCCCAGGCTATTTTAATACTATATTAATACCTACTCAGCCCAGGCTATTTTAATACTATATTAATACCTACTCAGCCCAGGCTATTTTAATACTATATTAATACCTACTCAGCCAGGCTATTTTAATACTATAATAATACCTACTCAGCCCAGGCTATTTTAATACTATATTAATACCTACTCAGCCCAGACTATTTTAATACTATATTAATACTATATTAATACCTAATAAGCCCAGGCTATTTTAATACTATATTAATACCTACTCAGCCCAGGCTATTTTAATACTATATTAATACCTACTCAGCCCAGGCTATTTTAATACTATATTAATACCTACTCAGCCCAGGCTATTTTAATACTATATTAATACCTACTCAGCCCAGGCTATTTTAATACTATATTAATACCTACTCAGCCCAGGCTATTTTAATACTATATTAATACCTACTCAGCCCAGGCTATTTTAATACTATATTAATACCTACTCAGACCAGGCTATTTTAATACTATATTAATACCTACTCAGCCCAGGCTATTTTAATACTATATTAAGACCTACTCAGCCTGGCTATTTTAATACTATATTAATACCTACTGAGCCCAGGCTATTTTAATACTATATTAATACCTACTCAGCCCAGGCTATTTTAATACTATAATAATACCTACTCAGCCCAGGCTATTTTAATACTATATTAATACCTACTCAGCCCAGGCTATTTTAATACTATATTAACACCTACTCAGCCCAGGCTATTTTAATACTATATTAATACCTACTCAGCCCAGGCTATTTTAATACTATATTAATACCTACTCAGCCCAGGCTATTTTAATACTATATTAATACCTACTCAGCCCAGGCTATTTTAATACTATATTAAGACCTACTCAGCCCAGGCTATTTTAATACTATATTAATACCTACTCAGCCCAGGCTATTTTAATACTATATTAAGACCTACTCAGCCAAGGCTATTTTAATACTATATTAATACCTACTCAGCCCAGGCTATTTTAATACTATATTAATACCTACTGAGCCCAGGCTATTTTAATACTATATTAATACCTATTCAGCCCAGGCTATTTTAATACTATATTAATACCTACTCAGCCCAGGCTATTTTAATACTATATTAATACCTACTCAGCCTAGGCTATTTTTAATACTATATTAATACCTACTCAGCCCAGGCTATTTTAATACTATATTAATACCTACTCAACCCAGGCTACTTTAATACTATATTAATACCTACTCAGCCCAGGCTATTTTAATACTATATTAATAACTACTCAGCCCAGGCTATTTTAATACTATATTAATACCTACTCAGCCCAGGCTATTTTAATACTATATTAATACCTACTCAGCCCAGGCTATTTTAATACTATATTAATACCTACTCAGACCAGGCTATTTTAATACTATATTAATACCTACTCAGCCCAGGCTATTTTAATACTATAGTAATACCTACTCAGCCCAGGCTATTTTAATACTATATTAAGACCTACTCAGACCAGGCTATTTTAATACTATATTAATACCTACTCAGCCCAGGCTATTTTAATACTATATTAAGACCTACTCAGCCTGGCTATTTTAATACTATATTAATACCTACTGAGCCCAGGCTATTTTAATACTATATTAATACCTACTCAGCCCAGGCTATTTTAATACTATAATAATACCTACTCAGCCCAGGCTATTTTAATACTATATTAATACCTACTCAGCCCAGGCTATTTTAATACTATATTAACACCTACTCAGCCCAGGCTATTTTAATACTATATTAATACCTACTCAGCCCAGGCTATTTTAATACTATATTAATACCTACTCAGCCCAGGCTATTTTAATACTATATTAATACCTACTCAGCCCAGGCTATTTTAATACTATATTAAGACCTACTCAGCCCAGGCTATTTTAATACTATATTAATACCTACTCAGCCCAGGCTATTTTAATACTATATTAAGACCTACTCAGCCAAGGCTATTTTAATACTATATTAATACCTACTCAGCCCAGGCTATTTTAATACTATATTAATACCTACTGAGCCCAGGCTATTTTAATACTATATTAATACCTATTCAGCCCAGGCTATTTTAATACTATATTAATACCTACTCAGCCCAGGCTATTTTAATACTATATTAATACCTACTCAGCCTAGGCTATTTTTAATACTATATTAATACCTACTCAGCCCAGGCTATTTTAATACTATATTAATACCTACTCAACCCAGGCTACTTTAATACTATATTAATACCTACTCAGCCCAGGCTATTTTAATACTATATTAATAACTACTCAGCCCAGGCTATTTTAATACTATATTAATACCTACTCAGCCCAGGCTATTTTAATACTATATTAATACCTACTGAGCCCAGGCTATTTTAATACTATATTAATACCTACTCAGCCCATGCTATTTTAATACTATATTAATACCTACTCAGCCCAGGCTATTTTAATACTATATTAATACCTACTGAGCCCAGGCTATTTTAATACTATATTAATACCTACTCAGCCCAGGCTATTTTAATACTATAGTAATACCTACTCAGCCCAGGCTATTTTAATACTATATTAAGACCTACTGAGCCCAGGCTATTTTAATACTATATTAATACCTACTCAGCCCAGGCTATTTTAATACTATATTAATACCTACTGAGCCCAGGCTATTTTAATACTATATTAATACCTACTCAGCCCAGGCTATTTTAATACTATATTAATACCTACTCAGCCAGGCTATTTTAATACTATAATAATACCTACTCAGCCCAGGCTATTTTAATACTATATTAATACCTACTCAGCCCAGGCTATTTTAATACTATATTAATACCTACTCAGCCCAGGCTATTTTAATACTATATTAATACCTACTCAGCCAGGCTATTTTAATACTATATTAATACCTACTCAGCCCAGGCTATTTTAATACTATATTAATACCTACTCAACCCAGGCTATTTTAATACTATATTAAGACCTACTCAGCCAAGGCTATTTTAATACTATATTAAGACCTACTCAGCCCAGGCTATTTTTAATACTATATTAATACCTACTCAGCCCAGGCTATTTTAATACTATATTAATACCTACTCAGCCCAGGCTATTTTTAATACTATATTAATACCTACTCAGCCCAGGCTATTTTAATACTATATTAATACCTACTCAGCCCAGGCTACTTTAATACTATATTAATACCTACTCAGCCCAGGCTATTTTAATACTATATTAATACCTACTCAGCCCAGGCTATTTTAATACTATATTAAGACCTACTCAGCCCAGGCTATTTTAATACTATATTAAGACCTACTCAGCCCAGGCTATTTTAATACTATATTAATACCTACTCAGCCCAGGCTATTTTAATACTATATTAAGACCTACTCAGCCAAGGCTATTTTAATACTATATTAATACCTACTCAGCCCAGGCTATTTTAATACTATATTAATACCTACTGAGCCCAGGCTATTTTAATACTATATTAATACCTATTCAGCCCAGGCTATTTTAATACTATATTAATACCTACTCAGCCCAGGCTATTTTAATACTATATTAATACCTACTCAGCCTAGGCTATTTTTAATACTATATTAATACCTACTCAGCCCAGGCTATTTTAATACTATATTAATACCTACTCAACCCAGGCTACTTTAATACTATATTAATACCTACTCAGCCCAGGCTATTTTAATACTATATTAATAACTACTCAGCCCAGGCTATTTTAATACTATATTAATACCTACTCAGCCCAGGCTATTTTAATACTATATTAATACCTACTGAGCCCAGGCTATTTTAATACTATATTAATACCTACTCAGCCCAGGCTATTTTAATACTATATTAATACCTACTCAGCCCAGGCTATTTTAATACTATATTAATACCTACTGAGCCCAGGCTATTTTAATACTATATTAATACCTACTCAGCCCAGGCTATTTTAATACTATAGTAATACCTACTCAGCCCAGGCTATTTTAATACTATATTAAGACCTACTGAGCCCAGGCTATTTTAATACTATATTAATACCTACTCAGCCCAGGCTATTTTAATACTATATTAATACCTACTGAGCCCAGGCTATTTTAATACTATATTAATACCTACTCAGCCCAGGCTATTTTAATACTATATTAATACCTACTCAGCCAGGCTATTTTAATACTATAATAATACCTACTCAGCCCAGGCTATTTTAATACTATATTAATACCTACTCAGCCCAGGCTATTTTAATACTATATTAATACCTACTCAGCCCAGGCTATTTTAATACTATATTAATACCTACTCAGCCAGGCTATTTTAATACTATATTAATACCTACTCAGCCCAGGCTATTTTAATACTATATTAATACCTACTCAACCCAGGCTATTTTAATACTATATTAAGACCTACTCAGCCAAGGCTATTTTAATACTATATTAAGACCTACTCAGCCCAGGCTATTTTTAATACTATATTAATACCTACTCAGCCCAGGCTATTTTAATACTATATTAATACCTACTCAGCCCAGGCTATTTTTAATACTATATTAATACCTACTCAGCCCAGGCTATTTTAATACTATATTAATACCTACTCAGCCCAGGCTACTTTAATACTATATTAATACCTACTCAGCCCAGGCTATTTTAATACTATATTAATTATTACTCAGCCCAGGCTATTTTAATACTATATTAATACCTACTCAGCCCAGGCTATTTTAATACTATATTAATACCTACTGAGCCCAGGCTATTTTAATACTATATTAATACCTACTCAGCCCAGGCTATTTTAATACTATATTAATACCTACTCAGCCCAGGCTATTTTAATACTATATTAATACCTACTCAGCCCAGGCTATTTTAATACTATATTAATACCTACTCAGCCCAGGCTATTGTAATACTATATTAATACCTACTGAGCCCAGGCTATTTTAATACTATATTAATACCTACTCAGCCCAGGCTATTTTAATACTATATTAATACCTACTCAGCCAGGCTATTTTAATACTATAATAATACCTACTCAGCCCAGGCTATTTTAATACTATATTAATACCTACTCAGCCCAGACTATTTTAATACTATATTAATACTATATTAATACCTACTCAGCCCAGGCTATTTTAATACTATATTAATACCTACTCAGCCCAGGCTATTTTAATACTATATTAATACCTACTCAGCCCAGGCTATTTTAATACTATATTAATACCTACTCAGCCCAGGCTATTTTAATACTATATTAATACCTACTCAGCCCAGGCTATTTTAATACTATATTAATACCTACTCAGCCCAGGCTATTTTAATACTATATTAATACCTACTCAGCCCAGGCTATTTTAATACTATATTAATACCTACTCAGCCCAGGCTATTTTAATACTATATTAATACCTACTCAGACCAGGCTATTTTAATACTATATTAATACCTACTCAGCCCAGGCTATTTTAATACTATAGTAATACCTACTCAGCCCAGGCTATTTTAATACTATATTAATACCTACTCAGACCAGGCTATTTTAATACTATATTAATACCTACTCAGCCCAGGCTATTTTAATACTATATTAAGACCTACTCAGCCTGGCTATTTTAATACTATATTAATACCTACTGAGCCCAGGCTATTTTAATACTATATTAATACCTACTCAGCCCAGGCTATTTTAATACTATATTAATACCTACTCAGCCCAGGCTATTTTAATACTATATTAATACCTACTCAGCCCAGGCTATTTTAATACTATATTAATACCTACTCAGCCCAGGCTATTTTAATACTATATTAATACCTACTCAGCCCAGGCTATTTTTAATACTATATTAATACCTACTCAGTCCAGGCTATTTTAATACTATATTAATACCTACTCAACCCAGGCTACTTTAATACTATATTAAGACCTACTCAGCCCAGGCTATTTTTAATACTATATTAATACCTACTCAGCCCAGGCTATTTTAATACTATATTAATACCTACTCAGCCCAGGCTATTTTTAATACTATATTAATACCTACTCAGCCCAGGCTATTTTAATACTATATTAATACCTACTCAGCCCAGGCTACTTTAATACTATATTAATACCTACTCAGCCCAGGCTATTTTAATACTATATTAATAACTACTCAGCCCAGGCTATTTTAATACTATATTAATACCTACTCAGCCCAGGCTATTTTAATACTATATTAATACCTACTGAGCCCAGGCTATTTTAATACTATATTAATACCTACTCAGCCCAGGCTATTTTAATACTATATTAATACCTACTCAGCCCAGGCTATTTTAATACTATATTAATACCTACTCAGCCCAGGCTATTTTAATACTATATTAATACCTACTCAGCCCAGGCTATTGTAATACTATATTAATACCTACTGAGCCCAGGCTATTTTAATACTATATTAATACCTACTCAGCCCAGGCTATTTTAATACTATATTAATACCTACTCAGCCAGGCTATTTTAATACTATAATAATACCTACTCAGCCCAGGCTATTTTAATACTATATTAATACCTACTCAGCCCAGACTATTTTAATACTATATTAATACTATATTAATACCTACTCAGCCCAGGCTATTTTAATACTATATTAATACCTACTCAGCCCAGGCTATTTTAATACTATATTAATACCTACTCAGCCCAGGCTATTTTAATACTATATTAATACCTACTCAGCCCAGGCTATTTTAATACTATATTAATACCTACTCAGCCCAGGCTATTTTAATACTATATTAATACCTACTCAGCCCAGGCTATTTTAATACTATATTAATACCTACTCAGCCCAGGCTATTTTAATACTATATTAATACCTACTCAGCCCAGGCTATTTTAATACTATATTAATACCTACTCAGACCAGGCTATTTTAATACTATATTAATACCTACTCAGCCCAGGCTATTTTAATACTATAGTAATACCTACTCAGCCCAGGCTATTTTAATACTTTATTAATACCTACTCAGACCAGGCTATTTTAATACTATATTAATACCTACTCAGCCCAGGCTATTTTAATACTATATTAAGACCTACTCAGCCTGGCTATTTTAATACTATATTAATACCTACTGAGCCCAGGCTATTTTAATACTATATTAATACCTACTCAGCCCAGGCTATTTTAATACTATAATAATACCTACTCAGCCCAGGCTATTTTAATACTATATTAATACCTACTCAGCCCAGGCTATTTTAATACTATATTAATACCTACTCAGCCCAGGCTATTTTAATACTATATTAATACCTACTCAGCCCAGGCTATTTTAATACTATATTAATACCTACTCAGCCCAGGCTATTTTAATACTATATTAATACCTACTCAGCCCAGGCTATTTTTAATACTATATTAATACCTACTCAGCCCAGGCTATTTTAATACTATATTAATACCTACTCAACCCAGGCTACTTTAATACTATATTAATACCTACTCAGCCCAGGCTATTTTAATACTATATTAATAACTACTCAGCCCAGGCTATTTTAATACTATATTAATACCTACTCAGCCCAGGCTATTTTAATACTATATTAATACCTACTGAGCCCAGGCTATTTTAATACTATATTAATACCTACTCAGCCCAGGCTATTTTAATACTATATTAATACCTACTGAGCCCAGGCTATTTTAATACTATATTAATACCTACTGAGCCCAGGCTATTTTAATACTATATTAATACCTACTCAGCCCAGGCTATTTTAATACTATAGTAATACCTACTCAGCCCAGGCTATTTTAATACTATATTAAGACCTACTGAGCCCAGGCTATTTTAATACTATATTAATACCTACTCAGCCCAGGTTATTTTAATACTATATTAATACCTACTGAGCCCAGGCTATTTTAATACTATATTAATACCTACTCAGCCCAGGCTATTTTAATACTATATTAATACCTACTCAGCCAGGCTATTTTAATACTATAATAATACCTACTCAGCCCAGGCTATTTTAATACTATATTAATACCTACTCAGCCCAGGCTATTTTAATACTATATTAATACCTACTCAGCCCAGGCTATTTTAATACTATATTAATACCTACTCAGCCAGGCTATTTTAATACTATATTAATACCTACTCAGCCCAGGCTATTTTAATACTATATTAATACCTACTCAGCCCAGGCTATTTTTAATACTATATTAATACCTACTCAGCCAGGCTATTTTAATACTATATTAATACCTACTCAGCCCAGGCTATTTTAATACTATATTAATACCTACTCAGCCAGGCTATTTTAATACTATATTAATACCTACTCAGCCCAGGCTATTTTAATACTATATTAATACCTACTCAGCCCAGGCTATTTTAATACTATATTAATACCTACTCAGCCCAGGCTATTTTAATACTATATTAATACCTACTCAGCCCAGGCTATTTTAATACTATATTAATACCTACTCAGCCCAGGCTATTTTTAATACTATATTAATACCTACTCAGCCCAGGCTATTTTAATACTATATTAATACCTATTCAGCCCAGGCTATTTTAATACTATATTAATACCTACTCAGCCCAGGCTATTTTAATACTATATTAATACCTACTCAGCCCAGGCTATTTTAATACTATATTAATACCTACTCAGCCCAGGCTATTTTAATACTATATTAATACCTACTCAGCCCAGGCTATTTTAATACTATATTGAAACCTACTCAGCCCAGACTATTTTTAATACTATAATAATTCTCAGACATTACAGGGCTGTGGAAAAGTATTTGGCCCCTTTCAGATTTTTTCTATTTTTTCTATTTTTGATACTGAAAGTTATCAGATCTTCAACCAAAACCTGATATTCGATAAAGGGAACCTACATTTACAAATAACAAAAAAAAATACTGTATATATTTATTTAACAAAGTTATGCAACACACAATTCCCCTGTGTGAAAAAGTAATTATCCCCTTTACACTCAATAACTGGTTGTGTCACCTTTAGCTGTAATGACTGCAACCAAACACTTCCTGTAGTTGTTGATCAGTCTCCCACATCGCTGTGGAGGAATTTCGGCCCACTCTTGCATGCAGAGCTGCTGTAACTCAGTGACATGTGTGGGTTTTCAAGCATGAACTGCTCGTTTCAAGTTCTGCCACAACATCTCAATTGGGATTAGGTCTGGACTTTGACTAGGCCATTCCAAAACTTCAAATGTGTTGCTTCTTAAGCATTTTCATGTAGACTGTGTTTTGGATCTTGCTGCATGACCCAGCTGTGCTTCAGCTTCAGCTCACAGACGGATGAGCCTGATATTCTCCTGTAGAATTCTCTGATACAGAGCAGAATTCATGGTTCCTTCTATTAAGGCAAGTAAATCAAATTACTGTGTAGGTGTGTGTTCCATCGTCTCCAGAGCAACCACCTCAGGTAAACAACAGCTTTATCCCCTCATATCACATTAGGTATTTTGGGGGTAACTTTACTGATAAGGTTGAATGTGAAAAGGATCCCTATGTCTCCAAAAGAGAGAGGGAGAGAGAGAGGGGGAGAGATGGCGAGAGAGGTTGGAAGTGAAAAGGATACCTGTCTCCAAGAGAGTGAAGGAGAAAGAGGGAGAGAGAGAGGGAGAAAGAGGGAGCGGAAGAGAGGCATGAGGAGTCGGATATCAGTGGAGTAAAAATACACATTTGGGAGCGTTTAAACATACAATCAGACAACTCTGGAGAAGAGGAGAGAGAGGCGCGAGGGAAAGAGAGAGAAGTAGATTAACATATATGAACAGAGATGGAGAGAGAGAGCACTCTGAGAATATGAACGAGGAGCAGAGTGATTGGGGATGTCCTAACTGTCTGAAGGGAGGAAATTAGTATATCTTGGCCTGGAGTCAAAAGTGATTGTAAATTACTAAATGAAAATCAAATGAAGCAGGGTGAAGCAGAGTTTACTGACTTGTTGTGTTGGGAGGGGTAGGCCAGGCTGGAGGCTTGGCATGGGCCTGGACTGTTTGTAACAAACTTCAATTTTAAAAGTATTCCCCTCTCACTCTTCCTTTCCTCCATATATCAATCTCTATCACCATACCCTTCTCTCCCTCCCTCTTTCTCCCTCCCTCTTTACCTCTCACCGTCTCTCTCCCTCCCTAACTGTGTCCCTCTCCCTCCCTCCCTACCTCTGTACCTCTCCCTCCCTCTCTCTTTGTCCCTCTCCCTCCCTCCCTACCTCTGTCCCTCTCCCTCCCTCTCTCTCTGTCCCTCTTTCTCCCCTCAATCTTTCATTCTGTCTACATGCTCAGCCCATTTTAATAACAGAAAATTACTATAACAGGGGTATCACATGCCCCGATATAATAATTAACAACACAAAACTATTGGAGGTAACTGCACTGCGTGGGGCTCGATGCAGAGCCATGTGGAACACCCAACTGAGTAAGGGGCTCGATGCAGAGCCATGTGGAACACCCAACTGAGTAAGGGGCTCGATGCAGAGCCATGTGGAACACCCAGCTGAGTAAGGGGCTCGATGCAGAGCCCTGTGGAACACCCAGCTGAGTAAGAGGCTCAATGCAGAGCCATGTGGAACACCCAGCTGAGTAAGGGGCTCAATGCAGAGCCCTGTGGAACACCCAGCTGAGTAAGGGGCTCGATGTAGAGCCATGTGGAACACCCAACTGAGTAAGGGGCTCAATGCAGAGCCATGTGGAACACCCAACTGAGTAAGGGGCTCGATGCAGAGCCATGTGGAACACCCAACTGAGTAAGGGGCTCGATGTAGAGCCATGTGGAACACCCAGCTGAGTAAGGGGCTCGATGCAGAGCCCTGTGGAACACCCAGCTGAGTAAGGGGCTCGATGCAGAGCCATGTGGAACACCCAACTGAGTAAGGGGCTCAACGCAGAGCCCTGTGGAACACCCAGCTGAGTAAGGGGCTCGATGCAGAGCCATGTTGAACACCCAACTGAGTAAGGGGCTCGATGTAGAGCCATGTGGAACACCCAACTGAGTAAGGGGCTCAAAGCAGAGCCATGTGGAACACCCAACTGAGTAAGGGGCTCAATGCAGAGCCATGTGGAACACCCAACTGAGTAAGCAGCAGTCTTTACTAGACGAGAAGTTGGACACACACACACACACACACACACACACACACACACACACACACACACACACACACACACACACACACACACACACACACACACACACACACACACACACACACACACACACACACACACACACACACACACACAAACAGCCCCTGCTATGAGAGAAGTTTGTGAGTCACCAATGGTGTGCATATCAGACCAACACAATGAGATCCCTGTGTACTTCGTCCAAGAGGCCCCCCCCCCCCAATTAAATGATTATTACATATAAATGTTTCCCCTAAACATGCTACTGTCAGGATGTATACTGTTTCACACAGCATTGTGTGAAAGGGGGGGAACAACCTTTCATCTCAACTGTAATGGATTTGGCAGGTATTGTTTCCGCAGCTTCGGTATGGAGACTGTAATTTAAAGTTCTACAGGCTACAGTTACAGAAACATTGAGATGCTTATTGAAGTCACATCGTTTTGATCATTATTAACGCAGAGACATAGACACTTTTGAAGGAAAATGCTGAAACAAAATATGGTTATTGATCCAGAAGAGGCATATTAAATATAGGAGGCTCCTCAGAGGAGGAAGAGGAGGACCATCCTACTCAGTGAATAGTGAAACATTTAAAAAGTTATCCTTTTTTTAGACAAAACTATACAAAATATATTCACGTCACCAAATAACTGATTAAAACACACTGAAGGTCTACAGTAGCCTCAACAGCACTCTGTCGGATAGCACCATGGTGTAGCCGGAGGACAGCTAACTTCTGTCCTCCTCTGGGTACATTGACTTCAATTCAAAACCTAGGAGGCTCGTGGTTCTCACTCCCTTCCATAGACTCCAACTTATCAGAGCTCTAACAGCATGAACTGACATGCTGTCCACCCAATGAAAGGATCAG
Organism: Salvelinus alpinus; assembly: GCF_045679555.1. Classification (NCBI taxonomy): domain Eukaryota; kingdom Metazoa; phylum Chordata; class Actinopteri; order Salmoniformes; family Salmonidae; genus Salvelinus; species Salvelinus alpinus. Next base: position 100,616,198 of record NC_092090.1, read on the forward strand.
AGAATTAATATAGTACTGAAAGCATAAACAACAGCTAGCTAGCAATGCCGTGTATAAAATGTGGTGAGTAGTTGACTCAAAGAGAGAGAAAGACAGTAGTTGAACAGTTTTGAACAAATTAATTCCTTAGAAATTTAGGAGAAGCAGCAGAGAGAGAGAGAGAGATATTTAGTTGTATTTTTTCACTTTCACTTACTCAGCTAGCTAATTTAGCCTACTCAAACAGTGACGAATGCTATTTATGTTAGCTAGCTGGCTAAAGCTATCCAATACTGGAACTTTTCCAAGTCAACGTAAGCTTCCGGATTTGTAAATCTTTTGTCCACCGGGGCCTGCCGGTTTACTGTACACTGTACTGCGTGACTGTGGCAGGTTCTAGTAGCTATGTTTACTATGACGTTAGCTAACACGGTGACACCGCTGTGTGTAGCGGTTAGCGGTTACGATATAAAGGTTTGGCTGGAAAGGTTTTATCCGCCTGGTCAAAGACAGCTAGCCGATTTTTTTGAGCATTGAAGTCAACAAGCGAAGGGGAAATGTGAGAGGAGGAGGGAGCGTTGATGTCAACAAGCGAAGGGGAAATGTGAGAGGAGGAGGGTGCGTTGATGTCAACAAGCGAAGGGGAAATGTGAGAGGAGGAGGGTGCGTTGAAGTCAACAAGCGAAGGGGAAATGTGAGAGGAGGAGGGTGCGTTGATGTCAACAAGCGAAGGGGAAATGTGAGAGGAGGAGGGTGCGTTGATGTCAACAAGCGAAGGGGAAATGTGAGAGGAGGAGGGTGCGTTGATGTCAACAAGCGAAGGGGAAATGTGAGAGGAGGAGGGTGCGTTGATGTCAACAAGCGAAGGGGAAATGTGAGAGGAGGAGGGTGCGTTGATGTCAACAAGCGAAGGGGAAATGTGAGAGGAGGAGGGTGCGTTGAAGTCAACAAGCGAAGGGGAAATGTGAGAGGAGGAGGGTGCGTGGAAGTCAACAAGCGAAGGGGAAATGTGAGAGGAGGAGGGTGCGTTGAAGTCAACAAGCGAAGGGGAAATGTGAGAGGAGGAGGGTGCGTTGAAGTCAACAAGCGAAGGGAAAATGTGAGAGGAGGAGGGTGCGTTGATGTCAACAAGCGAAGGGGAAATGTGAGAGGAGGAGGGTGCGTTGAAGTCAACAAGCGAAGGGGAAATGTGAGAGGAGGAGGGTGCGTTGATGTCAACAAGCGAAGGGGAAATGTGAGAGGAGGAGGGTGCGTTGATGTCAACAAGCGAAGGGGAAATGTGAGAGGAGGAGGGTGCGTTGATGTCAACAAGCGAAGGGGAAATGTGAGAGGAGGAGGGTGCGTTGAAGTCAACAAGCGAAGGGGAAATGTGAGAGGAGGAGGGTGCGTTGAAGTCAACAAGCGAAGGGGAAATGTGAGAGGAGGAGGGTGCGTTGATGTCAACAAGCGAAGGGGAAATGTGAGAGGAAGAGGGTGCGTTGATGTCAACAAGCGAAGGGGAAATGTGAGAGGAGGAGGGTGCGTTGATGTCAACAAGCGAAGGGGAAATGTGAGAGGAGGAGGGTGCGTTGAAGTCAACAAGCGAAGGGGAAATGTGAGAGGAGGAGGGTGCGTTGAAGTCAACAAGCGAAGGGGAAATGTGAGAGGAGGAGGGTGCGTTGATGTCAACAAGCGAAGGGGAAATGTGAGAGGAGGAGGGTGCGTTGATGTCAACAAGCGAAGGGGAAATGTGAGAGGAGGAGGGTGCGTTGATGTCAACAAGCGAAGGGGAAATGTGAGAGGAGGAGGGTGCGTTGATGTCAACAAGCGAAGGGGAAATGTGAGAGGAGGAGGGTGCGTTGATGTCAACAAGCGAAGGGGAAATGTGAGAGGAGGAGGGTGCGTTGATGTCAACAAGCGAAGGGGAAATGTGAGAGGAGGAGGGTGCGTTGAAGTCAACAAGCGAAGGGGAAATGTGAGAGGAGGAGGGTGCGTTGAAGTCAACAAGCGAAGGGGAAATGTGAGAGGAGGAGGGTGCGTTGATGTCAACAAGCGAAGGGGAAATGTGAGAGGAGGAGGGTGCGTTGATGTCAACAAGCGAAGAGGAAATGTGAGAGGAGGAGGGTGCGTTGATGTCAACAAGCGAAGGGGAAATGTGAGAGGAGGAGGGTGCGTTGAAGTCAACAAGCGAAGGGGAAATGTGAGAGGAGGAGAGTGCGTTGATGTCAACAAGCGAAGGGGAAATGTGAGAGGAGGAGGGTGCGTTGAAGTCAACAAGCGAAGGGGAAATGTGAGAGGAGGAGGGTGCGTTGAAGTCAACAAGCGAAGGGGAAATGTGAGAGGAGGAGGGTGCGTTGATGTCAACAAGCGAAGGGGAAATGTGAGAGGAGGGTGCGTTGATGTCAACAAGCGAAGGGGAAATGTGAGAGGAGGAGGGTGCGTTGATGTCAACAAGCGAAGGGGAAATGTGAGAGGAGGAGGGTGCGTTGAAGTCAACAAGCGAAGGGGAAATGTGAGAGGAGGAGGGTGCGTTGATGTCAACAAGCGAAGGGGAAATGTGAGAGGAGGGTGCGTTGATGTCAACAAGCGAAGGGGAAATGTGAGAGGAGGAGGGTGCGTTGAAGTCAACAAGCGAAGGGGAAATGTGAGAGGAGGAGGGTGCGTTGAAGTCAACAAGCGAAGGGGAAATGTGAGAGGAGGAGGGTGCGTTGAAGTCAACAAGCGAAGGGGAAATGTGAGAGGAGGAGGGTGCGTTGATGTCAACAAGCGAAGGGGAAATGTGAGAGGAGGAGGGTGCGTTGATGTCAACAAGCGAAGGGGAAATGTGAGAGGAGGAGGGTGCGTTGATGTCAACAAGCGAAGGGGAAATGTGAGAGGAGGAGGGTGCGTTGATGTGAGAAGGAATAATACAATGAGCGCAGGGCTGTTTGTTTGTTTGTGGCTGCTATGCAAGTGATCAGGGGTGTATTCATTCCACACATTCTGTTGAAAAAAAGTTTCTTAAATGGAAGTAAACTGAACATAACGGTGATAAACCTACCTGAATTTGTCCAATAGAAACTCTATTTTGCAACTGTTTGGACTAATGAATACACCCTACATCAGCTAGATGCAGGCAAGAGGTGATACTGTTTGGACTATGAATACACCCTACATCAGCTAGATGCAGGCAAGAGGTGATACTGTTTGGACTAATGAATAAACCCTACATCAGCTAGATGCAGGCAAGAGGTGATACTGTTTGGACTAATGAATACACCCTACATCAGCTAGATGCAGGCAAGAGGTGATACTGTTGGACTAATGAATACACCCTACATCAGCTAGATGCAGGCAAGAGGTGATACTGTTGGACTAATGAATACACCCTACATCAGCTAGATGCAGGCAAGAGTGTGTAAGGCGGTATTGAATATGTCACCGTCTGTCACTTTGATTACACCAATTTAACCCTGTAATCTGATTCAGATAGCTAGTTACTGTACAGCCCTGTAATCTGATTCAGATAGCTAGCTACTGTTCAGCCCTGTAATCTGATTCAGATAGTTAGCTACTGTTCAGCCCTGTAATCTGATTCAGACAGCTAGCTACTGTTCAGCCCTGTAATCTGATTCAGATAGCTAGCTACTGTTCAGCCCTGTAATCTGATTCAGATAGCTAGCTACTGTTCAGCCCTGTAATCTGTTTCAGATAGCTAGCTACTGTTCAGCCATGTAATCTGATTCAGATCGCCTTCATGGTCATAGTGGGGAAGAACAGTCAGGTAATGGCTGAGCTGGTAGAGGACCCCAAACCGCTGTTATGATATATTCATAGGAAACTCTGTTATGGGTATTTGTGAGTGGTTGGCTATGATCACGGTTGTATTCAGAAGGGGCGAACCGTAGAAAAACATTTCACAAACAGAAAACCCCCCAAAATAAGCCTTTCTTATTGGATACATTCAGGTAGTCTGCCTGTTTTTAGTCAGTTTTCTTCAGTTTGTTGCCTAATGAATATGGTCGAGGGCTCAGATCCAATGTCATTCAGATCTTACTTGCGGAAATGTTGGACCAGGATCCTTGGCACCACACCACCCAATGATAGTGGGTAAATTGGCGGTACCCATCGGGGGTTTTTCTCACCGATGTTGGCCGCCACGACCGTGGAAGGAACACACTGTCACAGGGACCAAGAGATTAGGCTAGTATACCGCACCGAAAACTCACCCAACATCTTTTTAATCTCTAGAACAGTAACTTGTGTTTGTTATATACAGTGGGGAGAACAAGTATTTGATACACTGCCGATTTTGCAGGTTTTCCTACTTACAAAGCATGTAGAGGTCTGTAATTTTTATCATAGGTACACTTCAACTGTGAGAGACGGAATCTAAAACAAAAATCCAGAAAATCACATTGTATGATTTTTAAATAATTAATTTGCATTTTATTGCATGACATAAGTATTTGATCACCTACCAACCAGTAAGAATTCCGGCTCTCACAGACCTGTTAGTTTTTCTTTAAGAAGCCCTCCTGTTCTCCACTCATTACCTGTATTAACTGCACCTGTTTGAACTCGTTACCTGTATAAAAGACACCTGTCCACACACAATCAAACAGATTCCAACCTCTCCACAATGGCCAAGACCAGAGAGCTGTGTAAGGACATCAGGGATAAAATTGTAGACCTGCACAAGGCTGGGATGGGCTACAGGACAATAGGCAAGCAGCTTGGTGAGAAGGAAACAACTGTTGGCGCAATTATTAGAAAATGGAAGAAGTTCAAGATGACGGTCAATCACCCTCGGTCTGGGGCTCCATGCAAGATTTCACCTCGTGGGGCATCAATGATCATGAGGAAGGTGAGGGATCAGCCCAGAACTACACGGCAGGACCTGGTCAATGACCTGAAGAGAGCTGGGACCACAGTCTCAAAGAAAACCATTAGTAACACACTACGCCGTCATGGATTAAAATCCTGCAGCGCACGCAAGGTCCCCCTGCTTAAGCCAGTGCATGTCCAGGCCTGTCTGAAGTTTGCCAATGACCATCTGGATGATCCAGAGGAGGAATGGGAGAAGGTCATGTGGTCTGATGAGACAAAAATAGAGCTTTTTGGTCTAACTCTACTCGCCGTGTTTGGAGGAAGAAGAAGTATGAGTACAACCCCAAGAACACCATCCCAACCGTGAAGCATGGAGGTGGAAACATCATTCTTTGGGGATGCTTTTCTGCAAAGGGGACAGGACGACTGCACCGTATTGAGGGGAGGATGGATGGGGCCATGTATCGCGAGATCTTGGCCAACAACCTCCTTCCCTCAGTAAGAGCATTGAAGATGGGTCGTGGCTGGGTCTTCCAGCATGACAACGACACAAAGCACACAGCCATGGCAACTAAGGAGTGGCTCCGTAAGAAGCATCTCAAGGTCCTGGAGTGGCCTAGCCAGTCTCCAGACCTGAACCCAATAGAAAATCTTTGGAGGGAGCTGAAAGTCTGTATTGCCCAGCGACAGCCCCGAAACCTGAAGGATCTGGAGAAGATCTGTAGGGAGGAGTGGGCCAAAATCCCTGCTGCAGTGTGTGCAAACCTAGTCAAGAACTACAGGAAACGTATGATCTCTGTAATTGCAAACAAAGGTTTCTGTACCAAATATTAAGTTCTGCTTTTCTGATGTATCAAATACTTATGTCATGCAATAAAATGCAAATTAATTACTTAAAAATCATACAATGTGATTTTCTGGATTTTTGTTTTAGATTCCGTCTCTCATAGTTGAAGTGTACCTATGATAAAAATTACAGACCTCTACATGCTTTGTAAGTAGGAAAACCTGCAAAATCGGCAGTGTATCAAATACTTGTTCTCCCCACTGTATATTTCTGGGGTTTTGCCGTGTTATGATGAGCTGGGTGTGTCCAGGCACGGCGCCATGCTGTGAAGCAGGCGGTGTCCCCGGTATGATGAGCTGGGTGTGTCCAGGCACGGCGCCATGCTGTGAAGCAGGCGGTGTCCCCGGTATGATGAGCTGGGTGTGTCCAGGCACGGCGCCATGCTGTGAAGCAGGCGGTGTCCCCGGTATGATGAGCTGGGTGTGTCCAGGCACGGCGCCATGCTGTGAAGCAGGCGGTGTCCCCGGTATGATGAGCTGGATGTGTCCAGGCACGGCGCCATGCTGTGAAGCAGGCGGTGTCCCCGGTATGATGAGCTGGGTGTGTCCAGGCACGGCGCCATGCTGTGAAGCAGGCGGTGTCCCCGGTATGATGAGCTGGGTGTGTCCAGGCACGGCGCCATGCTGTGAAGCAGGCGGTGTCCCCGGTATGATGAGCTGGGTGTGTCCAGGCACGGCGCCATGCTGTGAAGCAGGCGGTGTCCCCGGTATGATGAGCTGGGTGTGTCCAGGCACGGCGCCATGCTGTGAAGCAGGCGGTGTCCCCGGTATGATGAGCTGGGTGTGTCCAGGCACGGCGCCATGCTGTGAAGCAGGCGGTGTCCCCGGTATGATGAGCTGGATGTGTCCAGGCACGGCGCCATGCTGTGAAGCAGGCGGTGTCCCCGGTATGATGAGCTGGGTGTGTCCAGGCACGGCGCCATGCTGTGAAGCAGGCGGTGTCCCCGGTATGATGAGCTGGGTGTGTCCAGGCACGGCGCCATGCTGTGAAGCAGGCGGTGTCCCCGGTATGATGAGCTGGATGTGTCCAGGCACGGCGCCATGCTGTGAAGCAGGCGGTGTCCCCGGTATGATGAGCTGGGTGTGTCCAGGCACGGCGCCATGCTGTGAAGCAGGCGGTGTCCCCGGTATGATGAGCTGGATGTGTCCAGGCACGGCGCCATGCTGCGAAGCAGGCGGTGTCCCCGGTATGATGAGCTGGGTGTGTCCAGGCACGGCGCCATGCTGTGAAGCAGGCGGTGTCCCCGGTATGATGAGCTGGATGTGTCCAGGCACGGCGCCATGCTGTGATGCAGGCGGTGTCCCCGGTATGATGAGCTGGATGTGTCCAGGCACGGCGCCATGCTGTGAAGCAGGCGGTGCCCCGGTATGATGAGCTGGATGTGTCCAGGCACGGCGCCATGCTGTGAAGCAGGCGGTGTCCCCGGTATGATGAGCTGGATGTGTCCAGGCACGGCGCCATGCTGTGAAGCAGGCGGTGTCCCCGGTATGATGAGCTGGGTGTGTCCAGGCACGGCGCCATGCTGTGAAGCAGGCGGTGTCCCCGGTATGATGAGCTGGGTGTGTCCAGGCACGGCGCCATGCTGCGAAGCAGGCGGTGTCCCCGGTATGATGAGCTGGGTGTGTCCAGGCACGGTGCCATGCTGCGAAGCAGGCGGTGTCCCCGGTATGATGAGCTGGATGTGTCCAGGCACGGGCATTCACACCTGACTCCATCCAGATTAAGCTCGTTACATGCCTAGGCGCAAAAAGACAACCCAACGTCATCTGATCTTCACCAACTCAATAATGTATGTTTTACAGTACGGAAATAAACTGTCAACCATCAATCAAAAACACAACCACACGAGCCACCCATCTAGCCAGGCTTCCTTCCTGTCATTATGGGCCTGGCATTATGGGCATTATGGGCCTGGCATTATGGGCATTATGGGCCTGGCATTATGGGCATTATGGGCCTGGCATTATGGGCATTATGGGCATTATGGGCCTGGCAGACTATAGAGAAAAAAAGTCTCTACAATCAGGTAGACTGCATGGGGATTGGTCCATCTAACAAGCAGACTGCATGGGGATTGGTCCATCTAACAAGCAGACTGCATGGGGATTGGTCCATCTAACAAGCAGACTGCATGGGGATTGGTCCATCTAACAAGCAGACTGCATGTGGATTGGCTACCCCCAGCCCAACAGAGATCAAAAGGTTGGAATGGGTGATTTAACCCTCTAGCAGTGGAGGAAGGCTGGAACGGGTGATTTAACCCTCTAGCAGTGGAGGAAGGCTGGAACGGGTGATTTAACCCTCTAGCAGTGGAGGAAGGCTGGAACGGGTGATTTAACCCTCTAGCAGTGGAGGAAGGCTGGAACGGGTGATTTAACCCTCTAGCAGTGGAGGAAGGCTGGACCGGGTGATTTAACCCTCTAGCAGTGGAGGAAGGCTGGATCGGGTGATTTAACCCTCTAGCAGTGGAGGAAGGCTGGATCGGGTGATTTAACCCTCTAGCAGTGGAGGAAGGCTGGACCGGGTGATTTAACCCTCTAGCAGTGGAGGAAGGCTGGAACGGGTGATTTAAAACCTCTAACGAGTCACAAACCCGGATCCGGGATCCCCCCCATCAAAAAAGCTGACTAGCATAGCCTAGCCTAAAGCTACAGGGATATCATATAATCAAATGTTCATGAAATCACAAGTCCAAGACACCAAATGAAAGATACAGATTTTGTGAATCCAGCCATCTTTTCCGATTTTTTAAATGTTTTACAGGGAAGACAAAATATGTATTTCTATTAGCTAACCACGATAGCAAAAGACAGAACTTTTTTTTGTCCACCATTTTTTTACTCCATCAGTAGCTATCACTAATTCGACTAAATAAAGATATATATAGCCACTAACCAAGAAACAACTTCATAAGATGACAGTCTGATAACATATTTATGGTATAGCATATGTTTTTTGAGAAAAATGTGCATATTTCAGGTATAAATCACAGTTCTACATTGCAGCTGCAATCTGAAATAGCGTTGGAAGCAGCCGGAATAATTACAGAGACCGACGTCAATTACCAAAATACTCATCCTAAAACATTTCTGAAAAATACACAGCATACAGCAAATGAAAGCCCAACATCTTGTGAATCCAGCCATCATTTCTGATTTTTAAAATGTTTTACAGGGAAGACAAAATATGTATTTCTATTAGCTAACCACCATAGCAAAAGACACAACTTTTTTTTGTCCACCATTTTTTTACTCCATCAGTAGCTATCACTAATTCGACTAAATAAAGATATATATATCCACTAACCAAGAAACAACTTCATAAGATGACAGTCTGATAACATATTTATGGTATAGCATATGTTGTTTTAGAAAAATGTGCATTTTTCAGGTATAAATCACAGTTTACCATTGCAGCCACTGTCACAAAACTCACCCAAAGCGACTAGAATAACTACAGAGAGCAACGTGTATTATCTAATTACTCATCTTAAAACATTTCTGAAAAATACACAGCGTACAGCAAATGAAAGCCCAACATCTTGTGAATCCAGACAATATTTCAGATTTTCTAAGTGTTTTACAGCGAAAACACAATATATCGTTATATTAGCATACCACATGAGCTAACATCACCCCAGCATTGATTCGAGGCAAAAAGCGCGATAACGTTATCACCACCAAAATATATTAATTTTTTCACTAACCTTCTCAGAATTCTTCAGATGACAGTCCTGTAACATCATATTACACAATGCATATAGAGTTTGTTCGAAAATGTGCATATTTAGCATCACAAATCGTGGTTATGCTATGTAATCAGTCAAAACATGGCATGCATTCTGGCCGGCGCCATCTTGGAAGGGCACCTAAGTTTACGATTATTTATCGATTAGATTGACTAAAAAAATACAGGTTGGACAGCTAATGAAAGATGCATTGGTTATTAATGCAACCGCTGATTTAGATTTTAAAAATTAACCTTACTTGACATACAGTGTGCGTTACAGCCAGACTAGTGCCGCAATATTGGCCGAAAAATGCGTTTACATTTTTCCACATAAATACGGAATAAAATCATAAATAGTTCTTACTTTTGGACGAGCTTCCATCAGAATCTTGGGCAAGGTGTCCTTTTGTCCAAAAGAATCGTTGCTTTGTTGTAAAACGTCCACTTCAACTTCTGAACTAGCAGCTAACAGTAGCTACCTGGCACACACATGTCCAAATCCTCAAACGCAATACTACGAAAATTCAGAAAATAGCAATATACTGGCATAAACTGATATAAATCGGTTTCAAATAACTTCGTTATGATGTTTCTAACACCTATTTCGAATTAAATCACAGACGGATATATCTTAGCCCGATAACAAGAGCTATTCAACATGCCATTCTGATGTCCCCTCTTGCGCCTTGGCGAGCGTCCAAAAGAAAGTACATGTCACTCCATTGCCTTTTATAAACTCTGAGAAATACGTAGAGATTCCATTCCACTTCTCATTGGTTACTGACATCCAGGGGAAGGCGGGTGCAGTTCATTTCGATCCATAGGGCACACACAGAGTTTTAAACTGATCCGAGATCAGAGCCTAGTTTTCAGACCTTCGCATGTCCTGTCATGATTTTCGCTGTGGAAAGAGTTCTGGTTCACCCACAGACATAATTCAAACGGTTTTAGAAACTAGAGATTGTTTTCTATCCAATAGTAATAATAATATGCATATTGTACGAGCAAGAATTGAGTACGAGGCAGTTTAATTTGGAGACGCAAAATGTCGAAGTTGAAACAGCACCCCCTGTAGTGATTTAACCCTCTAGCAGTGGAGGAAGGCTGGATCGGGTGATTTAACCCTCTAGCAGTGGAGGAAGGCTGGATCGGGTGATTTAACCCTCTAGCAGTGGAGGAAGGCTGGATCGGGTGATTTAACCCTCTAGCAGTGGAGGAAGGCTGGATCGGGTGATTTAACCCTCTAGCAGTGGAGGAAGGCTGGACCGGGTGATTTAACCCTCTAGCAGTGGAGGAAGGCTGGAACGGGTGATTTAAAACCTCTAACGAGTCACAAACCCGGATCCGGGATCCCCCCCATCAAAAAAGCTGACTAGCATAGCCTAGCCTAAAGCTACAGGGATATCATATAATCAAATGTTCATGAAATCACAAGTCCAAGACACCAAATGAAAGATACAGATTTTGTGAATCCAGCCATCTTTTCCGATTTTTTAAATGTTTTACAGGGAAGACAAAATATGTATTTCTATTAGCTAACCACGATAGCAAAAGACAGAACTTTTTTTTGTCCACCATTTTTTTACTCCATCAGTAGCTATCACTAATTCGACTAAATAAAGATATATATAGCCACTAACCAAGAAACAACTTCATAAGATGACAGTCTGATAACATATTTATGGTATAGCATATGTTTTTTGAGAAAAATGTGCATATTTCAGGTATAAATCACAGTTCTACATTGCAGCTGCAATCTGAAATAGCGTTGGAAGCAGCCGGAATAATTACAGAGACCGACGTCAATTACCAAAATACTCATCCTAAAACATTTCTGAAAAATACACAGCATACAGCAAATGAAAGCCCAACATCTTGTGAATCCAGCCATCATTTCTGATTTTTAAAATGTTTTACAGGGAAGACAAAATATGTATTTCTATTAGCTAACCACCATAGCAAAAGACACAACTTTTTTTTGTCCACCATTTTTTTACTCCATCAGTAGCTATCACTAATTCGACTAAATAAAGATATATATATCCACTAACCAAGAAACAACTTCATAAGATGACAGTCTGATAACATATTTATGGTATAGCATATGTTGTTTTAGAAAAATGTGCATTTTTCAGGTATAAATCACAGTTTACCATTGCAGCCACTGTCACAAAACTCACCCAAAGCGACTAGAATAACTACAGAGAGCAACGTGTATTATCTAATTACTCATCTTAAAACATTTCTGAAAAATACACAGCGTACAGCAAATGAAAGCCCAACATCTTGTGAATCCAGACAATATTTCAGATTTTCTAAGTGTTTTACAGCGAAAACACAATATATCGTTATATTAGCATACCACATGAGCTAACATCACCCCAGCATTGATTCGAGGCAAAAAGCGCGATAACGTTATCACCACCAAAATATATTAATTTTTTCACTAACCTTCTCAGAATTCTTCAGATGACAGTCCTGTAACATCATATTACACAATGCATATAGAGTTTGTTCGAAAATGTGCATATTTAGCATCACAAATCGTGGTTATGCTATGTAATCAGTCAAAACATGGCATGCATTCTGGCCGGCGCCATCTTGGAAGGGCACCTAAGTTTACGATTATTTATCGATTAGATTGACTAAAAAAATACAGGTTGGACAGCTAATGAAAGATGCATTGGTTATTAATGCAACCGCTGATTTAGATTTTAAAAATTAACCTTACTTGACATACAGTGTGCGTTACAGCCAGACTAGTGCCGCAATATTGGCCGAAAAATGCGTTTACATTTTTCCACATAAATACGGAATAAAATCATAAATAGTTCTTACTTTTGGACGAGCTTCCATCAGAATCTTGGGCAAGGTGTCCTTTTGTCCAAAAGAATCGTTGCTTTGTTGTAAAACGTCCACTTCAACTTCTGAACTAGCAGCTAACAGTAGCTACCTGGCACACACATGTCCAAATCCTCAAACGCAATACTACGAAAATTCAGAAAATAGCAATATACTGGCATAAACTGATATAAATCGGTTTCAAATAACTTCGTTATGATGTTTCTAACACCTATTTCGAATTAAATCACAGACGGATATATCTTAGCCCGATAACAAGAGCTATTCAACATGCCATTCTGATGTCCCCTCTTGCGCCTTGGCGAGCGTCCAAAAGAAAGTACATGTCACTCCATTGCCTTTTATAAACTCTGAGAAATACGTAGAGATTCCATTCCACTTCTCATTGGTTACTGACATCCAGGGGAAGGCGGGTGCAGTTCATTTCGATCCATAGGGCACACACAGAGTTTTAAACTGATCCGAGATCAGAGCCTAGTTTTCAGACCTTCGCATGTCCTGTCATGATTTTCGCTGTAGAAAGAGTTCTGGTTCACCCACAGACATAATTCAAACGGTTTTAGAAACTAGAGATTGTTTTCTATCCAATAGTAATAATAATATGCATATTGTACGAGCAAGAATTGAGTACGAGGCAGTTTAATTTGGAGACGCAAAATGTCGAAGTTGAAACAGCACCCCCTGTAGTGATTTAACCCTCTAGCAGTGGAGGAAGGCTGGATCGGGTGATTTAACCCTCTAGCAGTGGAGGAAGGCTGGATCGGGTGATTTAACCCTCTAGCAGTGGAGGAAGGCTGGATCGGGTGATTTAACCCTCTAGCAGTGGAGGAAGGCTGGATCGGGTGATTTAACCCTCTAGCAGTGGAGGAAGGCTGGACCGGGTGATTTAACCCTCTAGCAGTGGAGGAAGGCTGGATCGGGTGATTTAACCCTCTAGCAGTGGAGGAAGGCTGGAACGGGTGATTTAACCCTCTAGCAGTGGAGGAAGGCTGGAACGGCCTTCGATGTATTTGATACTACTCCACTCCAGCCATTACCTGTCCTCCCCAATTCAGGTACCACCAACCTCCCGTGCCCTCTACAGTCTATTTGTTAACATAGACCCATTGAAGTATCACAGTTTATTTAATTTAAACATTGAATTTGTTCTAGCTGCTATTAGCCCATTGAAAAACAGATTCACTACATGGAACAACAGATAGTCCCCAAAACAGATCTGAAGGGAGTTTGTTGTGTCTGTCCTTTATCTGAGAGATTTAAGATATATATATATATATATTTACATGTGTTCATATTAAAACCCCTTATTTTTGGCACTAAACTATCTCCATATATACAATGCATTCAGAAAGTAATCAGACCCTTTGACTTTTTCCACATTTTGTTTTGTTACAGCCTAACAACCCTAATCAACAGTGTAATTTGACAGTAAGCATCAACTCCTAGGAGGTAAGGAAAAGAAACATGCTCATTTGAGGGAGAAGGGGGACTGATTTGATGTCGTTTGAGGGAGAAGGGGGACTGATTTGATGTCATTTGAGGGAGAAGGGGGACTGATTTGATGTCATTTGAGGGAGAAGGGGGACTGATTTGATGTCATTTGAGGGAGAAGGGGGACTGATTTGATGTCATTTGAGGGAGAAGGGGGACTGATTTGATGTCGTTTGAGGGAGAAGGGGGACTGATTTGATGTCATTTGAGGGAGAAGGGGGACTGATTTGATGTCGTTTGAGGGAGAAGGGGGACTGATTTGATGTCATTTGAGGGAGAAGGGGGACTGATTTGATGTCATTTGAGGGAGAAGGGGGACTGATTTGATGTCGCTTGAGGGAGAAGGGGGACTGATTTGATGTCGTTTGAGGGAGAAGAGGGACTGATTTGATGTCATTTGAGGGAGAAGGGGGACTGATTTGATGTCATTTGAGGGAGAAGGGGGACTGATTTGATGTCGCTTGAGGGAGAAGGGGGACTGATTTGATGTCGTTTGAGGGAGAAGGGGGACTGATTTGATGTCGCTTGAGGGAGAAGGGGGACTGATTTGATGTCATTTGAGGGAGAAGGGGGACTGATTTGATGTCGCTTGAGGGAGAAGGGGGACTGATTTGATGTCGTTTGAGGGAGAAGAGGGACTGATTTGATGTCGTTTGAGGGAGAAGGGGGACTGATTTGATGTCGTTTGAGGGAGAAGGGGGACTGATTTGATGTCGCTTGAGGGAGAAGGGGGACTGATTTGATGTCATTTGAGGGAGAAGGGGGACTGATTTGATGCCATTTGAGGGAGAAGGGGGACTGATTTGATGTCATTTGATGGAGAAGGGGGACTGATTTGATGTCGTTTGATGGAGAAGGGGGACTGATTTGATGTCGTTTGATGGAGAAGGGGGACTGATTTGATGTCATTTGAGGGAGAAGGGGGACTGATTTGATGTCATTTGAGGGAGAAGGGGGACTGATTTGATGTCATTTGAGGGAGAAGGGGGACTGATTTGATGTCATTTGAGGGAGTAGGGGGACTGATTTGATGTCATTTGAGGGAGAAGGGGGACTGATTTTATGTCATTTGATGGAGAAGAGGGACTGATTTGATGTCATTTGAGGGAGAAGGGGGACTGATTTGATGTCGTTTGATGGAGAAGGGGGACTGATTTGATGTCATTTGAGGGAGAAGGGGGACTGATTTGATGTCATTTGAGGGAGAAGGGGGACTGATTTGATGTCGTTTGAGGGAGAAGGGGGACTGATTTGATGTCATTTGAGGGAGAAGGGGGACTGATTTGATGTCATTTGAGGGAGAAGGGGGACTGATTTGATGTCATTTGAGGGAGAAGGGGGACTGATTTGATGTCATTTGAGGGAGTAGGGGGACTGATTTGATGTCATTTGAGGGAGAAGGGGGACTGATTTTATGTCATTTGATGGAGAAGAGGGACTGATTTGATGTCATTTGAGGGAGAAGGGGGACTGATTTGATGTCGTTTGATGGAGAAAGGGGACTGATTTGATGTCATTTTAGGGAGAAGGGGGACTGATTTGATGTCATTTGAGGGAGTAGGGGGACTGATTTGATGTCATTTGAGGGAGAAGGGGGACTGATTTTATGTCATTTGATGGAGAAGAGGGACTGATTTGATGTCATTTGAGGGAGAAGGGGGACTGATTTGATGTCGTTTGATGGAGAAGGGGGACTGATTTGATGTCATTTGAGGGAGAAGGGGGACTGATTTGATGTCATTTGAGGGAGAAGGGGGACTGATTTGATGTCATTTGAGGGAGTAGGGGGACTGATTTGATGTCATTTGAGGGAGAAGGGGGACTGATTTTATGTCATTTGATGGAGAAGAGGGACTGATTTGATGTCATTTGAGGGAGAAGGGGGACTGATTTGATGTCGTTTGATGGAGAAAGGGGACTGATTTGATGTCATTTTAGGGAGAAGGGGGACTGATTTGATGTCATTTGAGGTAGAAGGGGGACTGATTTGATGTCATTTGAGGGAGAAGGGGGACTGATTTGATGTCGTTTGAGGGAGAAGGGGGGCTGATTTGATGTCGTTTGAGGGAGAAGGGGGACTGATTTGATGTCATTTGATGGATTTGATGTAGTTATTGGAATTGTGAGGACATATAAGGTTGTGGTGTAAGAAAACATGCTACTGAGAGTAAAGTCGGCATCTCTGGGTTTTGGTAAGAGGTGGGGAAATGGGTTACTGTGTCCGTAATACAACTGTCTGTAAAGTGGTACCCCCTACACTCCCACAGTCCCTCTCTCACTCTCATCTATCTATCAATCTCACTCGATCTTTCCCTCTCTCTTTCCCTCTCTCACATCTATCTATCAATCTCACTCGATCTTTCCCTCTCTCTTTCCCTCTCTCACTCTCTCCCTCTCATCTATCTATCAATCTCACTCGATCTTTCCCTCTCTCTTTCCCTCTCTCTTTCCCTCTCTCTCTCTCCCTCTCATCTATCTATCAATCTCACTCGATCTTTCCCTCTCTCTTTCCCTCTCTCTCATCTATCTATCCATATATCTATCTATCAATCTCACTTGATCTTTCTCTCTCTCTCTCTTTCTCCCTCTCTCGTTACGTGCAGTGGCGGCGGTAAAATTTGGCACACAGGGTGAGCCTTTGTGTGTCAGCCTGCGGTACCCTTTCCCAGTAAGCAGACAGAGCTGGGAGGTGTTTGTGCAAAGGTAAAGGTGTGGCCGGGCGTTGAGGCTGAGGTTCAGGTGTGTTCCCCCAGGCCACCGTTTTCTCTAATCCACAACAGAAGAGTCTCAGAGTGGGCCTTGGGATCAGGTATGCACTTTGAAGACTGCTGCTTTAATAACTATCTGTTACACGTCTGGTTCTGTGTTTACCTGATGCTTGCTTTGGATGCCTGGTGGTGTGGGAAGAGGGAGGGAAGGAGGGAGAGAGTGGAGAGAGATGGAGAGAGACAGTGAGAGAGAGTAGAGAGAGAGAGAGAGAGAGAGAGAGAGAGAGAGAGAGAGAGAGAGAGAGAGAGAGAGAGAGAGAGAGAGAGAGAGAGAGAGAGAGAGAGAGAGAGAGAGAGAGAGAGAGAGAGAGAGAGAGTCATACTGTATATAGACGGTAGACACTGTAACAGGGTCATACTGTATAAGGGTTTATCCTACACAAAACAATGCTGTCTAATGTACTATACAGCCACACAGAATCATGAACATATTTCGAACTCACAAAATAATCTGGAACAAGTTCTGTGTTCTGGAATCCTGTTAAAACAGATTAAATCTGCATCTTGTCCAAGAGTGAAAGTATAATTAATTTCTTCCCAGTACGCCGTGGGCCTAACTTAATGATCCTAATCATAGAATTACATAAAGAATCAAATCAAATCAAATCAAATTTTATTTGTCACATACACATGGTTAGCAGATGTTAATGCGAGTGTAGCGAAATGCTTGTGCTTCTAGGTCCGACAATGCAGTAATAACCAACAAGTAATCTTGTTGGTTATTGGTTGGTTATTCAATGGGATCTCTGTGGATCTAGTTGTAAAGATATGTCATTTAACTTTTAAAATGTGCTAACTTTTATTGTGGCATAAACTGAAACATTCATGATGTTTTCATCTGATTGTCAAACAATTGCTTCAAAGAACGTCTGGTTCTGTGTTTACCTGATGCTTGCTTTGGATGCCTGGTGGTGCGGGAAGAGGGAGGGAAGGAGGGAGAGAGTGGAGAGAGAGAGAGAGAGACAGTGAGAGAGTGAGAGAGAGAGACAGAGAGAGAGAGAGCGAGAGAGAGAGAGAGAGAGAGAGAGAGAGAGTAGAGAGAGTGAGAGCTCCTTTACATGTGTAGCCAGGTGGTAAAAGCACATAGCCGGATTAATGTATATCCACTAGATGGCACTGTCCCTTTAAGAGACCCCTAAATAATGTGTGCAAGCGGTTGTGTGGATCGCGTATGCGCAGTGTGTAAGAGTGAGAGCGAAGCAATTACACTGGAGAGCTGATGAAATCCATCGTGGGTCCAACTGTACTTTGAATATATCATATTTCGCATCATCTGCCGTGTATAAGAGTTCATTTTTTGGGGGGTAATATTTATGCCTGTTGGTCATGTTATCCTGTGGATACTTTCAGACTGACATGAGGATGCTAGTTTCTTGCTAGCTGAATGCTCTCAGAACCACGTTGATGATAACATTATTTGAAGCGTAATTTAATTGTCAGAATTATTAATTATATTTCATGTAAAGCGTCAGGGTGTTGTAACTTCCACGTTGGTATGACCTATCTCTCTGTATGGCTGAGACGAGGGGTACCACGTGGACAGTGTTTTTGTAAGTTCATCCACTCACAACGTTTTTCCAACCTCCAAACGGTGGTGAATGAAAGTACTTGGCTGCCTATTGTAATACTATGGTGAATACCTCTGCCATGTCCCTACTTGGCTGCCTATTGTAATACTGTGGTGAATACCTCTGCCATGCTCCTACTTGGCTGCCTATTGTAATACTATGGTGAATACCTCTGCAATGCTCCTACTTGGCTGCCTATTGTAATACTATGGTGAATACCTCTGCCATGTTCCTACTTGGCTGCCTATTGTAATACTATGGTGAATACCTCTGTTATCTTTCTACTTGGCTGCCTATTGTAATACTATGGTGAATACCTCTGCCATGTTCCTACTTGGCTGCCTATTGTAATACTATGGTGAATACCTCTGCCATGCTCCTACTTGGCTGCCTATTATAATACTATGGTGAATACCTCTGCCATGATCCTACTTGGCTGCCTATTATAATACTATGGTGAATACCTCTGCCATGCTCCTACTTGGCTGCCTATTGTAATACTATGGTGAATACCTCTGCCATGCTCCTACTTGGCTGCCTATTGTAATACTATGGTGAGTACCTCTGCCATGCTGCCTATTGTAATACAACACGTTCAACAATGTTATATAACATGCCTAAGGTGCCTATGAAACCCCTAAGACATGTTATATTCAGGATATAGTGTCTAGCTTCCTCTGAGGACTTGTTGCTTCATTAATCAATGAATAAATCAATACTTAATACCACCCTGATTCCCGGAATCTTCCAAAAGAGATTTCTGGAAAAACAGGGAATTCTGGGAAAGATAGGAAAATTCTTCAACTCTACATTTACACACACACAAACAAACACACACACACGCAAACAAACACACACAAATCCATACACACGCAACCACACATACCCACAAACAAACACATACATATACACACACACAAACACACACACACACACACACACATACAAACACACACACGCAAACACAAATACCCACACACACACACATACACACAATAACAAACATTCACACACACACACACACACACACACACACACACACACACACACACACACACACACACACACACACACACACACACACACACACACACACACACACACACACACACACACACACACACACAACACACAAAAAAAACACACACACACACACACACACACACACACACACACACACACACACACACACACACACACACACACACATACACACACACACACACACACACACACACACACACACACACACACACACACACACACACACACACACACACACACACACACACACACACACACACACACACACACACACACACACACACACACACACACACACACACATACACACACACACACACCAGCAGACACACACACACACACACACAAACACACACACACACACACACAAAAAACACACACACACACACACACATACATACAAACAAACACACACACACACACACACACACACACACACACACAAAAAAAACACACACACATACACACGCACACACTCACACAAACAAACCCATGAGCATGTGTTTGCACCTTCTAGCTATGCATGTCATTGAAATAACCATCCACATTACCGCCATGTATTTAAGACAACGACCAGCAGAATAACCCTGTGCGTAGACCTCTCCCACCGTCCAAGAGGATAAAATTAGAACCCAGCTTGGTAACCGCTGTTCTAAATATGACCTGGGTGAAACCTTGGGTGGCCCTCGCAAACTGCACCCTAATCCCTATTGGCCCTGATCGAAGGGAGGGCACTACGTAGGGAATAGGGCGCCATTTAAAGGTTTAGAAACCGTGGCTTGTTTTCATGGAAGATGAAGCGTGTCTTGTCGTCTCTCCTTAAATCGTCCGTCCGACACAGAGACAGGTCCCTGTCGTCAAGGGGGCTGAGGAGGAGGGGAGGAGGGGTGGGGGCGAGGGGTTGCAAAACCGAGGAACAAGTCCGGGCACGTCTCCGAGGCGGGACAACCATAAAGAGGTGGACATGGTCTAAAAATGGAAAGAGACAGGATGGGATCAAATAGCCCTTCAGTCACACATAGTGTTGCTGTTGTTGTTGTTACCTTCAGGAACATCGAGAGAAGGAGAGAGGAGAGGGGATAGGAGGAGAGAGGAGGAGAGGGGATAGGAGGAGAGAGGAGGAGAGGGGATAGGAGGAGAGAGGAGGAGAGGGGATAGGAGGAGAGAGGAGGAGAGGGGATAGGAGGAGAGAGGAGGAGAGAGAAGGAGAGAGGAGGAATGGGGAGAGGAGGAGAGGGGAGGAGAGAGGAGGAGAGAGAAGGAGAGAGGAGGAATGGGGAGAGGAGGAGAGGGGAGGAGAGGGGAGGAGAGGGGATAGGAGGAATGGGGAGAGGAGGAGAGGGGGAGGAGAGGGGATAGGAGGGGAGGGGAGAGAGGAGGGGGAAAGGGGGAGAGAGGAGGGGAGTGCGCGAGGAGGGGGAGAAAGGAGGAGAGGGGAGACGGAGAGGAGGGATTGGGGTGATAGGGGGAGAGGGGAGGAGGGGAGGGGGGAAAGAGGAGAGAGGAGGGAGAGGGGAAGAGCAGGGGAGGGGGGAAAGAGGAGAGAGGAGGGAGAGGGTCAAGAGGAGGGGAGGGGGGAAAAGAGGAGAGAGGAGGGAGAGGGTCAAGAGGAGGGGAGGGGGGAAAAGAGGAGAGAGGAGGGAGAGGGGAGAGGAGGGGGGGAAATAGGAGAGAGGAGGGAGAGGGGAAGAGGAGAAGAGGGGGAAAGGGGAGAAAGGGAGAGGGGAGAGGAGGGGAGGGGGAAAAGAGGAGAGAGGAGGGAAAGGGGAAGAGCAGGGGAGGGGAGGGGGGAAAAGAGGAGAACGGGAGAGGGGAGGGGAGGGGGGAAAGAGGAGAGAGGAGGGAGAGGGGAAGAGGAGGCTATGTTGAGGATCTTGAAAGCAGCGAGGCTTTCTTTAAAGTCATTGGAACATCAAGCCTAGCTCTCAAATATTACCTGATTTAGTGGATTCTTTAACAATTAACCCAAACATTAAAATCTATTTTACAACCATAAGGGAAATGCACCCCTTCCTTGGACATTTCTTTAAATATCCCTCCACTCGTTTGGACAAGTCAGGAGATGTATGTAGTATGTAAGTATGTTAAGGACAGGACAGGGCACGGCAAGGGGGGCTCCTTCACTGAGGAGAGGGGGGGGTCACTTCAGACACACTAAACAGCAACTGAAGTGAAAGGTGAATGAAGGGAGGAAGAGAAGGAGAGGAAGGAGAGGTGAAAGACTGAATGGCCAACCCTTTCCTTTGTGTCCTGAGGTCAGAGTGCATCCTCTACGGGGGGGCGTCTCAAATGGCCCCTATTTCCTGTATAGAGCACTTCGGGCTCATTGTAATGGCTGGAATGGAATCCATGGAACGGAGTTAAACAAGTGGTTTCCATGTGTTTCATGTCTTTAATATTGTTCCATTGATTCCATTCCAGCCATTATAAAGAGCCTGTCCTCCTATAGGTCCTCCCACCAGCCTCCTCTGTGCAGTACACAGTATAGGCACAGGGAGTAATTTACAGCCACACATTGAGGTAAATCAAAAACCCATAAACTACAAACCAGAAGTAAAGAAACCAGTCATAACTAAGGTTACAACATTTCTGAGACTTTACACAAATTTCACTCGATTTTTCAGAAATTCCAGTTGGAGTATGTTTGGAATCAGAAGGGAAGTAGCTAGGGTGGAATCATCCATACAGGAAATGTTCCCCTGAGGTAAAAACCAAACCCTCACAACTATACAACCTGGTGACGGTCTTCCTCAAACGTGTGAAACTAAGCAGGGTGCCCTATTCTCTACTGACCACCCTGTTCTCTACTGACCACCCTATTCTCTCCTGATCACCCAATTCTCTCCTGACCACCCTATTCTCTCCTGACCACCCTATTCTATTCTCTTCTCTACTGACCACCCTATTCTCTACTGACCACCCTGTTCTCTACTGACCACCCTATTCTATTATCTCCTGACCACCCTATTCTCTACTGCCCACCCTGTTCTCTACTGACCACCCTATTCTCTTCTCTACTGACCACCCTATTCTCTTCTCTACTGACCACCCTATTCTCTCCTCTCCTGACCACCCTATTCTCTCCTCACCACCCTATTCTCTCCTGACCACCCTATTCTCTCCTCTCCTGACCACCCTATTCTATTCTCTCCTGACCACCCTATTCTATTCTCTCCTGACCACCCTATTCTATTCTCTCCTGACCACCCTATTCTCTTCTCTCCTGACCACCCTATTCTCTCCTGACCACCCTATTCTATTCTCTCCTGACCACCCTATTCTCTTCTCTACTGACCACCCACCTCTTCTCTCCTGACCACCCTATTCTCTTCTCTACTGACCACCCACCTCTTCTCTCCTGACCACCCTATTCTCTTCTCTACTGACCATCCTATTCTCTTCTCTACTGACCACCCTATTCTATTCTCTCCTGACCACCCTGTTCTATTCTCTCCTGACCACCCTATTCTATTCTCTCCTGACCACCCTATTCTATTCTCTCCTGACCACCCTATTCTATTCTCTCCTGACCACCCTATTCTATTCTCTCCTGACCACCCTATTCTATTCTCTCCTGACCACCCTATTCTCTTCTCTACTGACCACCCTATTCTCTTCTCTCCTGACCACCCTATTCTCTTCTCTCCTGACCACCCTATTCTATTCTCTCCTGACCACCCTATTCTCTTCTCTACTGACCACCCTATTCTATTCTCTCCTGACCGCCCTATTCTATTCTCTCCTGACCGCCCTATTCTCTTCTCTCCTGACCGCCCGATTCTATTCTCTCCTGACCGCCCTATTCTCTTCTCTCCTGACCACCCTATTCTATTTTCTCCTGACCACCCTATTCTATTCTCTCCTGACCACCCTATTCTATTCTCTCCTGACCACCCTATTCTATTCTCTCCTGACCACCCTACCAACCTATTCTATTCTCTCCTGACCACCCTACTCTATTCTCTCCTGACCACCCTATTCTATTCTCTCCTGACCACCCTATTCTATTCTCTCCTGACCACCCTATTCTCTTCTCTCCTGACCACCCTATTCTATTCTCTCCTGACCACCCTATTCTATTCTCTCCTGACCACCCTATTCTATTCTCTCCTGACCACCCGATTCTATTCTCTCCTGACCACCCTATTCTCTTCTCTCCTGACCACCCTATTCTATTCTCTCCTGACCACCCTATTCTATTCTCTCCTGACCACCCTATTCTATTCTCTCCTGACCACCCTATTCTATTCTCTCCTGACCACCCTATTCTATTCTCTCCTGACCACCCACCTCTTCTCTCCTGACCACCCTATTCTCTTCTCTCTTGACCACCATATTCTATTCTCTACTGACCACCCTATTCTCTCCTGACCACCCTATTCTATTCTCTCCTGACCACCCACCTCTGCTCTCTTGATACATCATCAGCAGCAGCTTGCTTTTCAATGACAATGTAATGTAAACACGTTTCCCATGCCAATAAACTGCCTTTGAATGGAGTTGAGAGAGAGAGAGAGAGAGAGACAGAGACAGAGACAGAGACAGAGACAGAGACAGAGACAGAGACAGAGACAGAGACAGAGAGAGAGAGAGAGAGAGAGAGAGAGAGAGAGAGAGAGAGAGAGAGCGACAGAGAGGGAGAGGGAGAGAGAGAGGCACCACTGCAGTTTTGGGAGTATTTCAAGTATTAGAAGTGTTCCTGGACAATAGGATCCTCAACCATTAAGTGACTCTTAGCAGCAGCCCCTGATTCCTCTGAAGTCTAACCATCCCTCCGTCCCTCTCTCAAGTACTAAAGATGGCGCCGACAGATATGGCAGCTCTGCTTCCAGCTCCTATGAAACTTTGCAGTATTTCGTTTTTTTGTGTGTTATTTATTAATTATTTGTGCGCTATTACATACAGCCGGAATTAACTTTTGGATATCAGAACAGTGGTGACTCACCAGCATTACGACCAGGAATACGACTTTCCCGAATTGGATCCCTTGTTCGTACCCCCCCCAGGGCATTTGAACTTATTCCAGAGGCAGCTCCAAAACACAGCCGGCGGAGAAGCGGAGTTCGGAATGGACTTCTAGTCCGACTCAGGAGGCGTGCACACCGTCCACCGCTTCCGAGTATCTTACTCGCTAATGTTCAGTCTCTGGATAATAAAGTAGACAAGCTCAGGGCGAGGATCTCCTTCCAGAGAGACATCAGGGATTGTAACATACTCTATTTCACGGAAACATGGCTCTCTCGAGATATACTGTCTGAGTCTGGACAGCCAGCTGGGTTCTCAGTACATCACTCAGACAGGAATGAAAGAACTCTCCGGGAAGAAGAAATTGCGGAGCTGTATGTTTCATGATTAACTCATGGTGTGATTGTGATAACATACAGGAACTCAAGTCCTTATGTTCACCCGACCTAGAATACCTCACAATCAAATGCCGACCGTATCACCTCCCAAAATAATTATCTTCGGTTATAGTCACAGACGTGAATATTCCCCCTCAAGCCGATACCACGACAGCCCTCAAAGAACTACACTGGACTTTATGCAAACTGGAAACCACATATCCTGAGGCCGCATTTTATTGTAGCTGGGGATTTGAACAAAACAAATCTGAGGAAAACACTACCGAAGTTCTACCAACACATTGACTGTAGTAAATCGCGCTGAGAAACCACTAGACCACTGCTACTCAATTTTTCAAAATGCCTACAAGGCCCTCCACCGCCCTCCCTTCGGCAAATCTGATCACGACTCCATTTTTCTCCTCCCTTCCTATAAGCAGAAACTCAAACAGGAAGTACCCATGCTAAGGTCTATTAAACACTGGTCTGATCAACCAGAATCCATGCTTCAAGATTGTTTTTATCACGCGTACTGGGATATGTTCCAGGTAGCTTCTAGAGAATAATATTGATGAATACACGGATACGGTGACTGATTTCATCAGGAAGTGTATAGGAGATGTTGTACCCACTGTGACAATTAAAACATACCCAAACCAGAAACCACAAACCAGACAGATGGCAGCATTCACGTAATTCTGAAAACGCGAACCACCGCATTTAACCATGGCAAGGTGACTGGGAATATGGCAGAATATATATGCCCTCTGTAAGGAAATCAAACATGCAAAACGTCAGTACAGAGTCAAAGTTGAGTCGCAATTCAGTGGCTCAGACACAAGAAGTATGTGGCAGGGTCTACAGACAATCACGGACTACAAAGGGAAAACCAGCCACGTCGTGGACACCGACTTCTTGCTCCCGGACAACCTCAACACCTTCTTCGCCCGCTTTGAGGATATCATAGTGCCACCGTCGTGGCCCGCTGCCAAGCTCTCCTTCTCTGTGGCCGATGTGAGTAAGACATTTAAACGTGTTAACCCTTGCAAGGCTGCCGGCCCAGATGGCATCCCTAGCCGCGTCCTCAGAGCACGTGCAGACCAGCTGACTGGAGTGTTTACGGACATTTTAAATCTCTCCCTATCCCAGTCTGCTATCCCCACTTTCTTCATGATGCCCACCATTGTTCCTGTACCCAAGAAAACAAAGGTAACTGAACTAAATTACTATCTCCCCGTAGCACTCACTTCTATTGCCCCGTAGGACTCACTTATGTCATCATGAAGTGCTTTGAGAGGCTAGTTAAGGATCATATCACCTCTACCTTATCTGACACCCTAGATCCACTTCAATTTGCTTACCGCAGCGGCAGCGTAGCCTAGTGGTTAGAGCGTTGGTAACCGAAAGGTTGCAAGATCGAATCCCCGAGGTGACTAGGTACAAATCTGTCGTTCTGCCCCTGAACAAGGTAGTTAACCCACTGTTCCTAGGCCGTCATTGAAAATAAGAATTTGTTCTTAACTGACTTGCCTAGTAAAATTAAAAATAATAATAATAGATCCACAGACGATGCAATCGCACTGCAAATTGCCCTATCCCATCTGGACAAGAGGAACACCTATGTAAGAATGTTGCTCATTGACTACAGCTCAGCATTCAACACCATAGTACCCTCCAAGCTCATCATTAAGCTCGGATATTAACCCCGTCCTGTGCAACTGTGTTCTGGACTTCCTGACGGGCCGCACCCGGGTGGTGAAGGTAAGAAACAACATCTCTACTTCGCTGATCCTCAACACAGGGGCCCCACAAGGGTGTGTGCTCAGCCCCCTCCTGTACTCCCTGTTCACCCACGACTGCGTGGCCACGCCCGCCTCCAACTCAATCATCAAGTTTGCAGACGACACAACAGTAGTTGGCCTGATTACCAACAATGGTGAGACAGCCTACAGGGAGGAGGTGAGGGCCGTGGGAGAGTGGTGTCAGGAAAACAACCTCTCACTCAACGTCAACAAAACAAAGCAGCTGATCGTGGACTTCAGGAAACAGCAGAGGGAGCACCCTCCTATCCACATCGACGAGACAGCAGTGGAGAAGGTACAAAGCCTCAAGTTCCTTGGCGTACACATCACTGACGATCTGAAATGGTCCACCCACACTTATAGTAGCCTGTAAACTACTTTAGACCAGAGTCCTATTCCCTATGTAGTGCACTACTTTACCAGAGCCCTATTCCCTATATAGTACACAACTTTAGACCAGAGCCCTGTTCCCTATATAGTGCACTACTATAGACCAGAGCCCTATTGTCACGGCTCCTCCTCTGCAGTGCAGGGGGCGGTTCCTCCTGCAGGCAGAGGAGGATAGTTAGTGATTGGAGCCACCTGGGCTCAGGGTATAAAACTGTCACTAATCACTTCTCTCTCTCTCTCTTTGCTCCTCCAGGTATGCTCATGATTTGTTTGTTCCTTTGTAGTTTTGCATAGTTTTCACTCAGTCATGTTCACACACACATATTCACGCATCCATGCACTTTACATACACCTTACATCATGATACTTCCACACCTCATTCCTTTTTCTTAGTTTTAGTTAATAGTTTGTTTATAATAAAGAACACTTTTAAATTGGCCTATACCTGTTGTTCGTGTCCCCTCATTTTTGTCACAGGCTATGAGCCGGCGTGTGACACTATATAGTGCACTACTATAGACCAGAGTCCTATTCCCTATGTAGTGCACTACTTTACCAGAGCCCTATTCCCTATATAGTGCACTACTATAGACCAGAGTCTTATTCCCTATGTAGTGCACTACTTTACCAGAGCCCTATTCCCTATATAGTACACTACTTTAGACCAGAGTCCTATTCCCTATATAGTGCACAACTTTACCAGAGCCCTATTCCCTAAATAGTACACTACTTTAGACCAGAGCCCTGTTCACTATATAGTACACTACTTTAGACCAGAGTCCTATTCCCTATATAGTGCCCTACTATAGACCAGAGCCCTATTCCCTATATAGTACACTACTATAGACCAGAGCCCTATTCCCTATATAGTACACTACTTTAGACCAGGGCCCTATTCCCTATATAGTACACTACTTTACCAGAGCCCTACATGGGTAGGACACTTCACAGGGAATCAGGTGCCATTTGAGACACAGTCTCTGTGCTCAAACCTTACTGAACCTAAAGCTGACTACAAACTACATATTACTACAAGACAAATCTTACTGAACCTAAAGCTGACTACAAACTACATATTACTACAAGACAAACCTAACTGAACCTAAAGCTGACTACAAACTAAACCTTACTGAACCTAAAGCTGACTACAAACTAAACCTTACTGAACCTAAAGCTGACTACAAACTAAATATTACTACAAGCTGAACCTAAAGCTGACTACAAACTACATATTACTACAAGACAAACCTTACTGAACCTAAAGCTGACTACAAACTACATATTACTACAAGACAAACCTTACTGAACCTAAAGCTGACTACAAACTAAACCTTACTGAACCTAAAGCTGACTACAAACTAAACCTTACTGAACCTAAAGCTGACTACAAACTAAACCTTACTGAACCTAAAGCTGACTACAAACTAAACCTTACTGAACCTAAAGCTGACTACAAACTAAACCTTACTGAACCTAAAGCTGACTACAAACTAAACCTTACTGAACCTAAAGCTGACTACAAGCTAAACCTTACTGAACCTAAAGCTGACTACAAACTAAACCTTACTGAACTAAAGCTGACTACAAACTAATATTACTACAAGCTAAATGTTACACCAAGCTAAATGGTCCTACAAACTAAATATTACTACAAGATAAACCTTACTGAACCTAAAGCTGACTACAAGCTAACTATTACTACAAGCTAAAAATTACTACAAGCTAAATATTACTACAAGCTAACTATTACTACAAGCTAAACCTTACTGAACCTAAAGCTGACTACAAGCTAACTATTACTACAAGCTAAACCTTACTGAACCTAAAGCTGACTACAAGCTAAATATTACTACAAGCTAAATATTACTACAAGCTAAATATTACTACAAGCTAAATATTACTACAAGCTAAACCTTACTGAACCTAAAGCTGACTACAAACTAACTATTACTACAAGCTAAACCTTACTGAACCTAAAGCTGACTACAAGCTAAATATTACTACAAGCTAAATATTACTACAAGCTAAACCTTACTGAACCTAAAGCTGACTACAAACTAACTATTTCTACAAGCTAAATATTACTACAAACTAACTATTACTACAAGCTAAATATTACTACAAGCTAAATATTACTACAAGCTAAATATTACTACAAGCTAAACCTTACTGAACCTAAAGCTGCCTAAAACTAACTATTACTACAAGCTAAATATTACTACAAGCTAAATATTACTACAAGCTAACTATTACTACAAGCTAAATATTACTACAAGCTAAACCTTACTGAACCTAAAGCTGACTACAAGCTAAATATTACTACAAACTAAACCTTACTGAACCTAAAGCTGACTACAAGCTAAATATTACTACAAACGAACTATTACTACAAGCTAAATATTACTACAAGCTAAATATTACTACAAGCTAAATATTACTACAAGCTAAATATTACTACAAGCTAAATATTACTACAAGCCAAATATTATTACAAGCTAAATATTACTACAAGTTAAATATTACTACAAGCTAAATATTACTACAAGCTAAATATTACTACAAGCTAACTATTACTACAAGCTAAATATTACTACAAGCTAAACCTTACTGAACCTAAAGCTGACTACAAGCTAAATATTACTACAAACTAAACCTTACTGAACCTAAAGCTGACTACAAGCTAAATATTACTACAAACGAACTATTACTACAAGCTAAATATTACTACAAGCTAAATATTACTACAAGCTAAATATTACTACAAGCTAAATATTACTACAAGCTAAATATTACTACAAGCCAAATATTATTACAAGCTAAATATTACTACAAGTTAAATATTACTACAAGCCAAATATTACTACAAGCCAAATATTACTACAAGCTAAATATTACTACAAGCTAAATATTACTACAAGCTAAATATTACTACAAGCTAAAGATTATTACACACTAAATATTACTACAAGATAAATATTACTACAAACTAAATATTACTACAAGCTAAATATTACTACAAGCTAAATATTACTACAAGCTAAAGATTACTACACACTAAATATTACTACAAGATAAATATTACTACAAACTAAATATTACTACAAACTAAATATTACTACAAGCTAAATATTACTACAAGCTAAAGATTACTACACGCTAAATATTACTACAAACTAAATATTACTACAAAGTAAATATTACTACAAGCTAAATATTACTACAAGCTAAAGATTACTACACGCTAAATATTACTACAAGATAAATATTACTACAAACTAAATATTACTACAAGCTAAATATTACTACAAGCTAAATATTACTACAAGCTAAATATTACTACAAGCTAAAGGTTACTGCACACTAAATATTACTACAAGATAAATATTACTACAAACTAAATATTACTACAAGCTAAATATTACTACAAGCTAAATATTACTACAAGCTAAATATTACTACAAGCTAAAGATTACTACACACTAAATATTACTACAAGATAAATATTACTACAAACTAAATATTACTACAAACTAAATATTACTACAAGATAAATATTACTACAAACTAAATATTACTACAAACTAAATATTACTACAAGCTAAAGATTACTACACGCTAAATATTACTACAAACTAAATATTACTACAAAGTAAATATTACTACAAGCTAAATATTACTACAAGCTTCACTCCATTGATCTTCGTGCTGCGTGCGGGTAGCAGACACCTTTTGGTAACATGCCGGTCCTTGTTTTCTAGACTCCCAATCACAATGGGGTGATAGCAGAGTCCCCCCCCCCCCCCCCCTTACTAGTAGTAGCTAGCTGCCTGGCTTTAGCATGGCTAAAAACATAGCAAAGCTAGCTTGCCTTTGTAGCTTCATGTGAAATAATCCTGAAATAATGTCCTGGCAAATATTATTTACTTGCCAGTGTAACTTACAATGTTATCCCAGTTTAATGTGCTGCTCGGATGTGTTCACTCCCGAGCTACAAATAGAATGTCTTGTTTTGGTTGCCAAGAAGAAAGGCAGATTGCCCAAGCAGTTTACCATTTCACAATAGAATCACTAGTTATTACTTCTAAACCTTTTAGGGGGGATTCTAATAAGGCTACAATGTGGTTTAGTTTACTGTTCGAACAGTCACTGAAATTATATTTGGTTATCAATGCAAAATAGGCTAATTTGATGCATAGCCTATAGACTATAAATCAGATCAAGGAACCAAGCGACAACACTGCCAAACAATGATACAGCACGTTAAAATGTTCACACCGCACGGGAGTAATTTGAATGTCTGAGGCCACTAGAAGGAGCCACCCCTTTTGAGATGAAAAAGAACATTGTGACATTGGGCTATGCTCTGAATAATCCATCTCCTTAGGGTCTGTACAGGCCTTAACACATTGAGCCCTCACTAATACACAATAACAAACCTAACACAGCAAACTCTCACTAACCCTCACTAACAAACCTAACACAGCAAACCCTCACTAATATTCACTAGCGGCAGTTAGCCTAGTGGTTAGAGCATTGGACTAGTAATCGTAAAGGTTGCAAGATCAAATCCTGACCTGACAAGGTACAAATCTGTCATTCTGCCCCTGAACAAGTCAGTTAACCCACTGTTCATAGGCCGTCATTGAAAATAAGAATTTGTTCTTAACTGACTTGCCTAGTTAAAATAAAAAAAAATAGCAAACCTAACACAGCGGAGAGGAGCTTTTCGATGACACTCAGATGAATAATGATTTGTTAGGGTATTCATCTGTGATACAGACATTTAAGTTCAATATCATTAAAAACATTAAGGTCCTATTTTGAATTTCTAACATCGCTATTATCTAAAGTTTTAAGTATAATATAATATTATATATAATACAATATAATTATAATATATTATAATAATACTTCCCTCAGACAGATACCATGGGCAAGGGGTGGAGGCTGGGTGATCTTTGTGAGGTACCACTAGATGTTTGGGAAAAGTAAGTCATTTGCCCCCTGACTTTACAGTTGCCCCCTCGTTGTCAAAGATTGGGTCCAGGGAGTCATTTGCCCCCTGACTTTACAGTTGCCCCCTCGTTGTCAAAGATTGGGGGGAAAACAAATCAAATCAAATCAGATTTTATTGGTGACATACACATGGTTAGCAGATGTTAATGCGAGTGTAGTGAAATGCTTGTGCTTCTAGTTCCGACAATGCAGTAATATCCAACGAGTAATCTAACCTAACAATTCCACAACTACTACCTTATACACACACATACAGTGGGGAGAACAAGTATTTGATACACTGCTGATTTTGCAGGTTTTCCTACTTACAAAGCATGTAGAGGTCTGTATCATGTATCATTTTTATCATAGGTACACTTCAACTGTGGGAGACGGAATCTAAAACAAAAATCCAGAAAATCACATTGTATGATTTTTAAGTAATTAATTTGCATTTTATTGCATGACATAAGTATTTGATCACCTACCAACCAGTAAGAATTCCGGCTCTCACAGACTTGTTAGTTTTTCTTTAAGAAGCCCTCCTGTTCTCCACTCATTACCTGTATTAACTGCACCTGTTTGAACTCGTTACCTGTATAAAAGACACCTGTCCACACACTCAATCAAACAGACTCCAACCTCTCCACAATGGCCAAGACCAGAGAGCTGTGTAAGGACATCAGGGATAAGATTGTAGACCTGCACAGGCTGGGATGGGCTACAGGACAATAGGCAAGCAGCTTGGTGAGAAGGCAACAATTGTTGGCGCAATTATTAGAAAATGGAAGAAGTTCAAGATGACGGTCAATCACCCTCGGTCTGGGGCTCCATGCAAGATCTCACCTCGTGGGGCATCAATGATCATGAGGAAGGTGAGGGATCAGCCCAGAACTACACGGCAGGACCTGGTCAATGACCTGAAGAGAGCTGGGACCACAGTCTCAAAGAAAACCATTAGTAACACACTACGCCGTCATGGATTAAAATCCTGCAGCGCACGCAAGGTCCCTCTGCTCAAGCCAGTGCATGTCCAGGCCCGTCTGAAGTTTGCCAATGACCATCTGGATGATCCAGAGGAGGAATGGGAGAAGGTCATGTGGTCTGATGAGACAAAAATAGAGCTTTTTGGTCTAACTCCACTCGACGTGTTTGGAGGAAGAAGAAGTATGAGTACAACCCCAAGAACACCATCCCAACCGTGAAGCATGGAGGTGGAAACATCATTCTTTGGGGATGCTTTTCTGCAAAGGGGACAGGACGACTGCACCGTATTGAGGGGAGGATGGATGGGGCCATGTATCGCGAGATCTTGGCCAACAACCTCCTTCCCTCAGTAAGAGCATTGAAGAAGGGTCGTGGCTGGGTCTTCCAGCATGACAACGACCCGAAACACACAGCCAGGGCAACTAAGGAGTGGCTCCGTAAGAAGCATCTTACTCCTGACTCTAGACTCCAGGGTCTTCTCTTTCATTACTCCTGACTCTAGACTCAGGGTCTTCTCTTTCATTACTCCTGACTCTAGACTCTGGGGTCTTCTCTATCATTACTCCTGACTCTAGACTCTAGACTCCAGGGTCGTCTCTATCATTACTCCTGACTCTAGACTCCAGGGTCTTCTCTATCATTACTCCTGACTCTAGACTCCAGGGTCTTCTCTATCATTACTCCTGACTCTAGACTCCAGGGTCTTCTCTATCATTACTCCTGACTCTAGACTCCAGGGTCTTCTCTATCATTACTCCTGACTCTAGACTCCAGGGTCTTCTCTATCATTACTCCTGACTCTAGACTCCAGGGTCTTCTCTATCATTACTCCTGACTCTAGACTCCAGGGTCTTCTCTATCATTACTCCTGACTCTAGACTCCAGGGTCTTCTTCTATCATTACTCCTGACTCTAGACTCCAGGGTCTTCTTCCATCATTACTCCTGACTCTAGACTCCACGGTCTTCTCTATCATTACTCCTGACTCCAGGTTTTCTCTATCATTACTCCTGACTATAGACTCTATGCCAATTAAATACTTAAAAATCATACAATGTGATTTTCTGGATTTTTGTTTAGATTCCGTCTTTCACAGTTGAAGTGTACCTATGATAAAAATGACAGACCTCTACATGCTTTGTAAGTAGGAAAACCTGCAAAATCGGCAGTGTTTCAAATACTTGTTCTCCCCACTGTATCTATACGTAATAAAAACTGAACGAGGCAGAATGACGCCGGAAAGTGTCTGTCCTAAACAGTATGGCCCCTGGTCAAAAGCAGTGCACTATAAAGGTAATAGGGTTTGATTTGGGACACATCCAATGGGGTTTAGAGGAGCGAGCAGGAGGACATCTGTTAGGGTGATCTGTCTGACTGACTAGCTGGCAGTTCTATCATTAGAAAGCATTATAAATGGGGCCTACAGTCACTGTACTGCCACAGAAACCTTGTTTCTCCAATATTATATAACCCCCTCTGTATTCTGTTAGACGGGTAACTCTTTATCCATAGT
Source organism: Salvelinus alpinus (assembly GCF_045679555.1). Lineage (NCBI taxonomy): Eukaryota > Metazoa > Chordata > Actinopteri > Salmoniformes > Salmonidae > Salvelinus > Salvelinus alpinus. Next base: position 100,650,303 of record NC_092090.1, read on the forward strand.
ATAGCAAGGTGGCGTAAAGTCATAACATATACGTTTATCCATCAGCAGACTATGATCGATAATGTCAAAAGACGTACTGAAGTCTAACATAACAGCTCCCACAATGTTTCGTAGTGTGTTGTCAATTTGTTTACAGTCTATGTTTGGGCCTAATCAAGGCTTGTCCAGACTGCACCAAATAAAGACGTCCGAAAGACGTCGGCTCGTGCTTACTGGGGTTAACCTTACCATGTCGCATGCAATGGAATCGTCTTGAACGCCGCTCCATGTGGTAGGCCCACCATTTGTAAAACAGGCCATTGCATTGGCTTTCTTGGTCCTCATTCCTGTTTCTAATCAATTTGGCTATTTAACCTCTAAATACCCAACTTTAAAAAGTCGCCCCCCCCAGATGGAAAATTTCTAGAATCTTTTCTTTCATCTTATGAAACATGGCACCAAAACATGACATGTTGCGTTTATATTTTTGTTCAGTGTTTATCTAACACATATTTCTGAGTGGACAAAACATTAAGAACACCTGCTCTCTCCATGTCACAGACTGACCAGGTGAATCAAGGTGAAAGTTATGATCCCTTATTGATGTCACTTGTTAAATCCACTTCAATCAGTGTAGATGAAGGAGAGGAGACGGGTTAAAGAAGGATTTATAAGCCTGGAGACAATTGGGACACGGATTGTGTATTTGTGCCATTCAGAGGGTGAACGGGCAAGACAAAGTGCCTCCTGGGTAATACACCAGGACACCGGTTTAGATGTGTCAAGAATTACAACGCTGCTGTGTTTTCAATGCTCAACAGTTAGTATCAAGAATGGTCCACCACCCAAACGACATCCAGCCAACTTGACACAACTGTGGGAAACAGAGTCAACATGGGGCCAGCATCCCTGTGGAACGCATCCGACACCTTGTAGAGTCCATTCCCCGACGATTTGAAGCTGTTCTGAGGGGCAAAAAGGGGGTGCAACTCCATATTGGGAAGGTGTTCCTGATGTTTTGTACACTCAGTGTATTTGACATTAACTCAGAGCTTAATATCCAAACCAATTCTTACCTTGGTCTGTAAAACTGAATGCTGGCGGCAGGTAGCCTAGTGATTAGAATGTTGGACTAGTAATCAAAAGGTTGTAAAATCGAATCCCTGAGCTGACAAGGTAAAAATCTGTCACTCTGCCCCTGAACAAGGCACTTAACCCACTGCTCCTAGGCTGTCATTGAAAATAAGAATTTGTTCTTACTGGCTTGCCTAGTAAAATAAATAAAAATGTTTTGGTGGAAAGCTATAGGAGCTAGCAAGCTAACCAGCTGTGTTAGCCTAACCTAGCTGTGTTAGCCTAGCTAGCTGAGTTAGCCTAGCCTAGCTGTGTTAGCCTAGCCTAGCTGTGTTAGCCTAGCTGTGTTAGCCTAGCCTAGCTGTGTTAGCTAGCTCGGGTGAAAGCTGTTGCTTGTAGGCAGTTGAAGAAAATACACTACATGACCAAACGCATGTGGACACCTGTTTGTCAAACCTCTCAGAGCACTAGGAGGGCACTAGTGGGAGGGCACTAGTGGGAGGGCACTAGGAGGGCACTAGTGGGAGAGCACTAGTGGGAAGGCACTAGTGGGAGAGCACTAGTGGGAGGGCACTAGTGGGAGGGCACTAGTGGGAGGGCACTAGGAGGGCACTAGTGGGAGGGCACTAGTGGGAGGGCACTAGTGGGAGGGCACTAGAAGGGCACTAGTGGGAGGGCACTAGGAGGGCACTAGTGGGAGGGCACTAGTGGGAGGGCACTAGTGGGAGAGCACTAGGATGGCACTAGTGGGAGGGCACTAGTGGGAGGGCACTAGGAGGGCACTAGTGGGAGAGCACTAGGAGGACACTAGTGGGAGGGCACTAGTGGGAGGGCACTAGTGGGAGGGCACTAGTGGGAGGGCACTAGGAGGACACTAGTGGGAGGGCACTAGTGGGAGGGCACTAGGAGGGCACTAGGAGGGCACTAGGAGGGCACTAGTGGGAGGGCACTAGTGGGAGGGCACTAGTGGGAGGGTACTAGTGGGAGGGCACTAGTGGGAGGGCACTAGGAGGGCACTAGTGGGAGGGCACTAGGAGGGCACTAGGAGGGCACTAGGAGGGCACTAGGAGGGCACTAGGAGGACACTAGTGGGAGGGCACTAGTAGGGCACTAGGAGGGCACTAGGAGGGCACTAGTGGGAGGGCACTAGTGAGAGGGCACTAGTGAGAGGGCACTAGGAGGGCACTAGTGGGATGGCACTAGTGGGAGGGCACTAGTGGGAGGGCACTAGGAGGGCACTAGTGGGAGGGCACTAGTGGGAGGGCACTAGGAGGGCACTAGTGGGAGGGCACTAGGAGGGCACTAGGAGGGCACTAGGAGGACACTAGTGGGAGGGCACTAGTAGGGCACTAGGAGGGCACTAGTAGGACACTAGTGGGAGGGCACTAGGAGGGCACTAGTGGGAGGGCACTAGGAGGGCACTAGTGGGAGGGCACTAGGAGGGCACTAGGAGGACACTAGTGGGAGGGCACTAGTAGGGCACTAGGAGGGCACTAGGAGGGCACTAGGAGGGCACTAGGAGGGCACTAGGAGGGCACTAGGAGGACACTAGTGGGAGGGCACTAGTGAGAGGGCACTAGTGAGAGGGCACTAGTGGCAGGGCACTAGTGGGAGGGCACTAGTGAGAGGGCACTAGTGAGAGGGCACTAGAAGGGCACTAGTGGGAGGGCACTAGTGGGAGGGCACTAGGAGGACACTAGTGGGAAGGCAGTAGGAGGACACTAGTGGGAGGGCACTAGTGGGAGGGCACTAGAAGGAGGGAGGGCACTAGTGGGAGGGCACTAGGAGGAGGGCACTAGTGGGAGGGCACTAGTGGGAGGGCACTAGGAGGAGGGCACTAGTGGGAGGGCACTAGTGGGAGGGCACTAGGAGGGCACTAGTGGGAGGGCACTAGGAGGGCACTAGTGGGAGAACGCTAGTGGGAGGGCACTAGTGGGAGGGCACTAGTGGGAGGGCACTAGGAGGGCACTAGTGGGAGGGCACTAGGAGGGCACTAGTGGGAGGGCACTAGGAGGGCACTAGTGGGAGGGCACTAGTGGGAGAGCACTAGTGGGAGGGCACTAGTGGGAGGGCACTAGTGGGAGGGCACTAGTGGGAGGGCACTAGGAGGAGGGCACTAGGAGGAGGGCACTAGGAGGAGGGCACTAGTGGGAGGGAACTAGTAGGAGGGCACTCGTAGGAGGGCACTCGTGGGAGGGCACTAGGAGGGCACTAGGAGGGCACTAGTGGGAGGGCACTAGGATGACACTAGTGGGAGGGCACTAGGATGACACTAGTGGGAGGGCACTAGGAGGACACTAGTGGGAGGGCACTAGGAGGGCACTAGTGGGAGGGCACTAGTGGGAGGGCACTAGGAGGGCACTAGTGGGAGGGCACTAGGAGGGCACTAGTGGGAGGGCACTAGTGGGAGGGCACTAGTGGGAGGGCACTAGGAGGGCACTAGTGGGAGGGCACTAGTGGGAGGGCAAAGCGGCAGGTGCTTGTACACAGGTAAAAGCCTGGTGTGTGTGCGTGTGGGCAAAGAATGTGTTTGTGTGTCTGAGTGAGTATTTCTGTGTCTGTGCGTGGGTGAGCGTGTGGGTGAGCGTGTGAGTGAGCGTGTGAGTGAGCGTGTGTATATGTGTGTGTGTATATGTGTGTGTGTGTGTCTGTGCGTGTGTGTGTGTGTATATGTGTGTGTGTGTGCCAGTGTGTGTGTGTGTGTGTGTGTGTGTGTGTCTGTGCGTGTTACAAATTTCCATCTGGATGAGCGTCAACAGTGTGACTGTAGGATCTAGGAGGATGTTCAGCACGGCTCTGGGACGGCTCTATACCCTCCCTTTACTCGGCCCCGAGGCCATGTCTGAGAAACTCAGACAGTTTAACATGTTCATATAGATACATCTGGCTGTCTGGAGGTGTGTGAAGGGGGGGAGAGGTGGAGGGAGTTTACCTGCCAAGTTTATGTGCATTAATTTGACTCTCTCTCTCTCTCTCTCTCTGTCGCTCTCTCTCTCTCTCTCTCTCTCTCTCTCTCTCTCTCTCTCTCTCTCTCTCTCTCTCTCTCTCTCTCTCTCTCTCTCACACTCTCTCTCTCTGTCGCTCTCTCTCTCTCACACTCTCTCTCTCTCTCACACTCTCTCTCTCTCTCTTATAGATTATAATTCAAGCGTAAAATTCTGGGTTTTATGAACCCAGGCAACGCTGGGCCAATTGGGATATCCAATATCCTAACATTTCACCCAAATGTCCTGACAAGGTAGGAAAACAAGAACTTTTTGGAAGTGAACCTAAATGGCACAACAACAAAAAATACATGTATGTGTGTGTGTGTGTGTGTGTGTGTGTGTGTGTGTGTGTGTGTGTGTGTGTGTGTGTGTGTGTGTGTGTGTGTGTGTGTGTGTGTGTGTGTGTGTGTGTGTGTGTTTTTAAAAACAAAGGAGGTAGAAAGGTGGGGACAAACTTTGACCCACTTAGTGCACATCAGGTACGTTATTGCAGACGTGGGAGTTATGCTATATAACAAGACATACATCCCTTCCTGGTTTCTTTCTTTCTTTCCTTCCTTCCTTCCTTCCTTCCTTCCTTCCTTCCTTCCTTCCTTCCTTCCTTCCTTCCTTCCTTCCTTACTCCCCTACCTCCTTCCTCCCCTCCCTCCCTCCCGTCCCTCCCGTCCCTCCTTACTTCCGTCCTGCCTGCAACCCTCCCTCCCTCCCTCCCTCCCTCCTTTCCTTCCTTCCTGCCTCCCTCCATCCCTTCCCTCCTTACTTCCGTCCTGCCTGCCTAGCTGCCTCCCACCCTCCCTCCCACCCTCCCTCCCTCCCTCCATCCCTTCCCTCCTTACTTCCGTCCTGCCTGCCTCCCACCCTCCCTCCCTCCCTCCCTCCCTCCCTCCCTCCCTCCCTCCCTCCATTCCTTCCTGCCTGCCTCCCTCCCTCCCTCCCTCCCTTCCTTCCTGCCTCCCTCCATCCCTTCCCTCCTTACTTCCGTCCTGCCTGCCTGCCTAGCTGCCTTCCTTCCTTCCTTCCTTCCTTCCTTCCTTCCTTCCTGCCACCCTCCCTCCCTTCCTTCCTTCCTTCCTTCCTTCCTTCCTTCCTTCCTTCCTTCCTTCCTTCCTTCCTTCCTTCCCCCTCCCTCCCTCCCTCCCTCCCTCCCTCCCTCTATGTATCTGTCAGTCAGTCAGTGTGGTAGATGCCCTGTAGGTCCCCCTGGTGTCAGATCTCTATCAGTCCAGGAACACTGTTCCATATGGGACCTTATTCCATATTGAGTGCACTACTTTAACCTGTAAACCTGGGCCCGTAGGACTGTGGTTAACCTGGGCCCGTAGGACTGTGGTTAACCTGGGCCCGTAGGACTGTGGTTCACCTGGGCCCGTAGGACTGTGGTTCACCTGGGCCCATAGGACTGTGGTTCACCTGGGCCCGTAGGACTGTGGTTCACCTGGGCCCGTAGGACTGTGGTTCACCTGGGCCCGTAGGACTGTGGTTCACCTGGGCCCGTAGGACTGTGGTTCACCTGGGCCCGTAGGACTGTGGTTCACCTGGGCCCGTAGGACTGTGGTTAACCTGGGCCCGTAGGACTGTGGTTAACCTGGGCCCGTAGGACTGTGGTTAACCTGGGCCCGTAGGACTGTGGTTAACCTGGGCCCGTAGGACTGTGGTTAACCTGGGTCCGTAGGACTGTGGTTAACCTGGGCCCGTAGGACCGTAGGACTGTGGTTAACCTGGGCCCGTAGGACTGTGGTTAACCTGGGCCCGTAGGACTGTGGTTAACCTGGGCCCGTAGGACTGTGGTTAACCTGGGCCCGTAGGACTGTGGTTAACCTGGGCCCGTAGGACTGTGGTTAACCTGGGTCCGTAGGACTGTGGTTAACCTGGGCCCGTAGGACTGTGGTTAACCTGGGCCCGTAGGACTGTGGTTAACCTGGGCCCGTAGGACTGTGGTTCACCTGGGCCCGTAGGACTGTGGTTCACCTGGGCCCGTAGGACTGTGGTTAATCTGGGTCCGTAGGACTGTGGTTCACCTGGGCCCGTAGGACTGTGGTTCACCTGGGTCCGTAGGACTGTGGTTCACCTGGGCCCGTAGGACTGTGGTTCACCTGGGCCCGTAGGACTGTGGTTCACCTGGGCCCGTAGGACTGTGGTTCACCTGGGCCCATAGGACTGTGGTTAATCTGGGTCCATAGGACTGTGGTTCACCTGGGCCCGTAGGACTGTGGTTAACCTGGGTCCGTAGGACTGTGGTTAACCTGGGCCCGTAGGACTGTGGTTAACCTGGGCCCGTAGGACTGTGGTTCACCTGGGCACGTAGGACTGTGGTTCACCTGGGCCCGTAGGACTGTGGTTAATCTGGGTCCGTAGGACTGTGGTTCACCTGGGCCCGTAGGACTGTGGTTCACCTGGGTCCGTAGGACTGTGGTTCACCTGGGCCCGTAGGACTGTGGTTAACCTGGGTCCGTAGGACTGTGGTTAACCTGGGTCCGTAGGACTGTGGTTAACCTGGGCCCGTAGGACTGTGGTTAACCTGGGCCCGTAGGACTGTGGTTAACCTGGGCCCGTAGGACTGTGGTTCACCTGGGCCCGTAGGACTGTGGTTCACCTGGGCCCGTAGGACTGTGGTTCACCTGGGCCCGTAGGACTGTGGTTAATCTGGGTCCGTAGGACTGTGGTTCACCTGGGCCCGTAGGACTGTGGTTCACCTGGGCCCGTAGGACTGTGGTTCACCTGGGCCCGTAGGACTGTGGTTCACCTGGGCCCGTAGGACTGTGGTTCACCTGGGCCCGTAGGACTGTGGTTCACCTGGGCCCGTAGGACTGTGGTTCACCTGGGCCCGTAGGACTGTGGTTCACCTGGGCCCGTAGGACTGTGGTTCACCTGGGCCCGTAGGACTGTGGTTCACCTGGGCCCGTAGGACTGTGGTTCACCTGGGCCCGTAGGACTGTGGTTCACCTGGGCCCGTAGGACTGTGGTTCACCTGGGCCCGTAGGACTGTGGTTCACCTGGGCCCGTAGGACTGTGGTTCACCTGGGCCCGTAGGACTGTGGTTCACCTGGGCCCGTAGGACTGTGGTTCACCTGGGCCCGTAGGACTGTGGTTAACCTGGGCCCGTAGGACTGTGGTTAACCTGGGCCCGTAGGACTGTGGTTAACCTGGGCCCGTAGGACTGTGGTTAACCTGGGCCCGTAGGACTGTGGTTCACCTGGGCCCGTAGGACTGTGGTTCACCTGGGTCCGTAGGACTGTGGTTCACCTGGGCCCGTAGGACTGTGGTTCACCTGGGCCCGTAGGACTGTGGTTCACCTGGGCCCGTAGGACTGTGGTTCACCTGGGTCCGTAGGACTGTGGTTCACCTGGGCCCGTAGGACTGTGGTTCACCTGGGCCCGTAGGACTGTGGTTCACCTGGGCCCGTAGGACTGTGGTTCACCTGGGCCCGTAGGACTGTGGTTCACCTGGGTCCGTAGGACTGTGGTTCACCTGGGCCCGTAGGACTGTGGTTCACCTGGGCCCGTAGGACTGTGGTTCACCTGGGCCCGTAGGACTGTGGTTCACCTGGGCCCGTAGGACTGTGGTTCACCTGGGCCCGTAGGACTGTGGTTCACCTGGGCCCGTAGGACTGTGGTTCACCTGGGCCCGTAGGACTGTGGTTCACCTGGGCCCGTAGGACTGTGGTTCACCTGGGCCCGTAGGACTGTGGTTCACCTGGGCCCGTAGGACTGTGGTTCACCTGGGCCCGTAGGACTGTGGTTCACCTGGGCCCGTAGGACTGTGGTTCACCTGGGCCCGTAGGACTGTGGTTCACCTGGGCCCGTAGGACTGTGGTTCACCTGGGCCCGTAGGACTGTGGTTCACCTGGGCCCGTAGGACTGTGGTTCACCTGGGCCCGTAGGACTGTGGTTCACCTGGGCCCGTAGGACTGTGGTTCACCTGGGCCCGTAGGACTGTGGTTCACCTGGGCCCGTAGGACTGTGGTTCACCTGGGCCCGTAGGACTGTGGTTCACCTGGGCCCGTAGGACTGTGGTTCACCTGGGCCCGTAGGACTGTGGTTCACCTGGGCCCGTAGGACTGTGGTTCACCTGGGCCCGTAGGACTGTGGTTCACCTGGGCCCGTAGGACTGTGGTTCACCTGGGCCCGTAGGACTGTGGTTCACCTGGGCCCGTAGGACTGTGGTTCACCTGGGCCCGTAGGACTGTGGTTCACCTGGGCCCGTAGGACTGTGGTTCACCTGGGCCCGTAGGACTGTGGTTCACCTGGGCCCGTAGGACTGTGGTTCACCTGGGCCCGTAGGACTGTGGTTCACCTGGGCCCGTAGGACTGTGGTTCACCTGGGCCCGTAGGACTGTGGTTCACCTGGGCCCGTAGGACTGTGGTTCACCTGGGTCCGTAGGACTGTGGTTCACCTGGGCCCGTAGGACTGTGGTTCACCTGGGCCCGTAGGACTGTGGTTCACCTGGGCCCGTAGGACTGTGGTTCACCTGGGCCCGTAGGACTGTGGTTCACCTGGGCCCGTAGGACTGTGGTTAACCTGGGCCCGTAGGACTGTGGTTAACCTGGGTCCGTAGGACTGTGGTTAACCTGGGCCCGTAGGACTGTGGTTCACCTGGGCCCGTAGGACTGTGGTTCACCTGGGCCCGTAGGACTGTGGTTCACCTGGGCCCGTAGGACTGTGGTTAATCTGGGTCCGTAGGACTGTGGTTCACCTGGGCCCGTAGGACTGTGGTTCACCTGGGCCCGTAGGACTGTGGTTCACCTGGGCCCGTAGGACTGTGGTTCACCTGGGCCCGTAGGACTGTGGTTCACCTGGGCCCGTAGGACTGTGGTTCACCTGGGCCCGTAGGACTGTGGTTCACCTGGGCCCGTAGGACTGTGGTTCACCTGGGCCCGTAGGACTGTGGTTCACCTGGGCCCGTAGGACTGTGGTTAACCTGGGCCCGTAGGACTGTGGTTAACCTGGGCCCGTAGGACTGTGGTTAACCTGGGCCCGTAGGACTGTGGTTAACCTGGGCCCGTAGGACTGTGGTTAACCTGGGCCCGTAGGACTGTGGTTAACCTGGGCCCGTAGGACTGTGGTTAACCTGGGCCCGTAGGACTGTGGTTAACCTGGGCCCGTAGGACTGTGGTTAACCTGGGCCCGTAGGACTGTGGTTAATCTGGGTCCGTAGGACTGTGGTTCACCTGGGCCCGTAGGACTGTGGTTCACCTGGGTCCGTAGGACTGTGGTTCACCTGGGCCCGTAGGACTGTGGTTCACCTGGGTCCGTAGGACTGTGGTTCACCTGGGTCCGTAGGACTGTGGTTAACCTGGGCCCGTAGGACTGTGGTTAACCTGGGCCCGTAGGACTGTGGTTCACCTGGGCCCGTAGGACTGTGGTTCACCTGGGCCCGTAGGACTGTGGTTCACCTGGGCCCGTAGGACTGTGGTTCACCTGGGCCCGTAGGACTGTGGTTCACCTGGGCCCGTAGGACTGTGGTTCACCTGGGCCCGTAGGACTGTGGTTCACCTGGGCCCGTAGGACTGTGGTTCACCTGGGCCCGTAGGACTGTGGTTCACCTGGGCCCGTAGGACTGTGGTTCACCTGGGCCCGTAGGACTGTGGTTCACCTGGGCCCGTAGGACTGTGGTTCACCTGGGCCCGTAGGACTGTGGTTCACCTGGGCCCGTAGGACTGTGGTTCACCTGGGCCCGTAGGACTGTGGTTAACCTGGGCCCGTAGGACTGTGGTTCACCTGGGCCCGTAGGACTGTGGTTAACCTGGGCCCGTAGGACTGTGGTTAACCTGGGCCCGTAGGACTGTGGTTAACCTGGGCCCGTAGGACTGTGGTTAACCTGGGCCCGTAGGACTGTGGTTAACCTGGGCCCGTAGGACTGTGGTTAACCTGGGCCCGTAGGACTGTGGTTAACCTGGGCCCGTAGGACTGTGGTTAACCTGGGCCCGTAGGACTGTGGTTAACCTGGGCCCGTAGGACTGTGGTTAACCTGGGCCCGTAGGACTGTGGTTAACCTGGGTCCGTAGGACTGTGGTTAACCTGGGCCCGTAGGACTGTGGTTAACCTGGGCCCGTAGGACTGTGGTTAACCTGGGCCCGTAGGACTGTGGTTCACCTGGGCCCGTAGGACTGTGGTTCACCTGGGCCCGTAGGACTGTGGTTCACCTGGGCCCGTAGGACTGTGGTTCACCTGGGCCCGTAGGACTGTGGTTCACCTGGGCCCGTAGGACTGTGGTTCACCTGGGTCCGTAGGACTGTGGTTCACCTGGGCCCGTAGGACTGTGGTTCACCTGGGCCCGTAGGACTGTGGTTCACCTGGGCCCGTAGGACTGTGGTTAACCTGGGCCCGTAGGACTGTGGTTAACCTGGGCCCGTAGGACTGTGGTTCACCTGGGCCCGTAGGACTGTGGTTCACCTGGGCCCGTAGGACTGTGGTTCACCTGGGCCCGTAGGACTGTGGTTCACCTGGGTCCGTAGGACTGTGGTTCACCTGGGTCCGTAGGACTGTGGTTCACCTGGGCCCGTAGGACTGTGGTTCACCTGGGCCCGTAGGACTGTGGTTCACCTGGGCCCGTAGGACTGTGGTTCACCTGGGCCCGTAGGACTGTGGTTCACCTGGGTCCGTAGGACTGTGGTTCACCTGGGCCCGTAGGACTGTGGTTCACCTGGGCCCGTAGGACTGTGGTTCACCTGGGCCCGTAGGACTGTGGTTCACCTGGGTCCGTAGGACTGTGGTTCACCTGGGTCCGTAGGACTGTGGTTCACCTGGGCCCGTAGGACTGTGGTTAACCTGGGCCCGTAGGACTGTGGTTAACCTGGGCCCGTAGGACTGTGGTTAACCTGGGTCCGTAGGACTGTGGTTAACCTGGGCCCGTAGGACTGTGGTTAACCTGGGCCCGTAGGACTGTGGTTAACCTGGGCCCGTAGGACTGTGGTTAACCTGGGCCCGTAGGACTGTGGTTAACCTGGGCCCGTAGGACTGTGGTTAACCTGGGCCCGTAGGACTGTGGTTAACCTGGGTCCGTAGGACTGTGGTTAACCTGGGCCCGTAGGACTGTGGTTAACCTGGGCCCGTAGGACTGTGGTTAACCTGGGCCCGTAGGACTGTGGTTAACCTGGGCCCGTAGGACTGTGGTTAACCTGGGTCCGTAGGACTGTGGTTAACCTGGGCCCGTAGGACTGTGGTTAACCTGGGCCCGTAGGACTGTGGTTAACCTGGGCCCGTAGGACTGTGGTTAACCTGGGCCCGTAGGACTGTGGTTACCCTGGGCCCGTAGGACTGTGGTTAACCTGGGCCCGTAGGACTGTGGTTAACCTGGGCCCGTAGGACTGTGGTTAACCTGGGCCCGTAGGACTGTGGTTCACCTGGGCCCGTAGGACTGTGGTTCACCTGGGCCCGTAGGACTGTGGTTCACCTGGGCCCGTAGGACTGTGGTTCACCTGGGCCCGTAGGACTGTGGTTAACCTGGGCCCGTAGGACTGTGGTTCACCTGGGCCCGTAGGACTGTGGTTCACCTGGGCCCGTAGGACTGTGGTTCACCTGGGCCCGTAGGACTGTGGTTCACCTGGGCCCGTAGGACTGTGGTTCACCTGGGCCCGTAGGACTGTGGTTCACCTGGGCCCGTAGGACTGTGGTTCACCTGGGCCCGTAGGACTGTGGTTCACCTGGGCCCGTAGGACTGTGGTTCACCTGGGCCCGTAGGACTGTGGTTCACCTGGGCCCGTAGGACTGTGGTTCACCTGGGCCCGTAGGACTGTGGTTCACCTGGGCCCGTAGGACTGTGGTTCACCTGGGCCCGTAGGACTGTGGTTCACCTGGGCCCGTAGGACTGTGGTTCACCTGGGCCCGTAGGACTGTGGTTCACCTGGGCCCGTAGGACTGTGGTTCACCTGGGCCCGTAGGACTGTGGTTAACCTGGGCCCGTAGGACTGTGGTTAACCTGGGCCCGTAGGACTGTGGTTAACCTGGGCCCGTAGGACTGTGGTTCACCTGGGCCCGTAGGACTGTGGTTCACCTGGGCCCGTAGGACTGTGGTTCACCTGGGCCCGTAGGACTGTGGTTCACCTGGGCCCGTAGGACTGTGGTTCACCTGGGCCCGTAGGACTGTGGTTCACCTGGGCCCGTAGGACTGTGGTTCACCTGGGCCCGTAGGACTGTGGTTCACCTGGGCCCGTAGGACTGTGGTTCACCTGGGCCCGTAGGACTGTGGTTCACCTGGGCCCGTAGGACTGTGGTTCACCTGGGCCCGTAGGACTGTGGTTCACCTGGGCCCGTAGGACTGTGGTTCACCTGGGTCCATAGGACTGTGGTTAACCTGGGCCCGTAGGACTGTGGTTAACCTGGGCCCGTAGGACTGTGGTTAACCTGGGCCCGTAGGACTGTGGTTAACCTGGGTCCATAGGACTGTGGTTAACCTGGGCCCGTAGGACTGTGGTTAACCTGGGCCCGTAGGACTGTGGTTAACCTGGGCCCATAGGACTGTGGTTAACCTGGGTCCATAGGACTGTGGTTAACCTGGGCCCGTAGGACTGTGGTTAACCTGGGCCCGTAGGACTGTGGTTAACCTGGGCCCGTAGGACTGTGGTTAACCTGGGCCCGTAGGACTGTGGTTAACCTGGGCCCGTAGGACTGTGGTTAACCTGGGCCCGTAGGACTGTGGTTAACCTGGGTCCGTAGGACTGTGGTTAACCTGGGCCCGTAGGACTGTGGTTAACCTGGGCCCGTAGGACTGTGGTTAACCTGGGCCCGTAGGACTGTGGTTATCCTGGGCCCGTAGGACTGTGGTTAACCTGGGCCCGTAGGACTGTGGTTAACCTGGGTCCGTAGGACTGTGGTTAACCTGGGTCCATAGGACTGTGGTTAACCTGGGCCCGTAGGACTGTGGTTAACCTGGGCCCGTAGGACTGTGGTTAACCTGGGTCCATAGGACTGTGGTTAACCTGGGCCCGTAGGACTGTGGTTAACCTGGGCCCGTAGGACTGTGGTTCACCTGGGCCCGTAGGACTGTGGTTAACCTGGGCCCATAGGACTGTGGTTAACCTGGGTCCATAGGACTGTGGTTCACCTGGGCCCGTAGGACTGTGGTTAACCTGGGCCCGTAGGACTGTGGTTAACCTGGGCCCGTAGGACTGTGGTTAACCTGGGTCCGTAGGACTGTGGTTCACCTGGGCCCGTAGGACTGTGGTTAACCTGGGCCCGTAGGACTGTGGTTAACCTGGGTCCATAGGACTGTGGTTAACCTGGGTCCATAGGACTGTGGTTAACCTGGGTCCATAGGACTGTGGTTAACCTGGGTCCATAGGACTGTGGTTAACCTGGGTCCATAGGACTGTGGTTAACCTGGGTCCGTAGGACTGTGGTTAACCTGGGTCCATAGGACTGTGGTTAACCTGGGCCCGTAGGACTGTGGTTAACCTGGGTCCATAGGACTGTGGTTAACCTGGGTCCATAGGACTGTGGTTAACCTGGGTCCATAGGACTGTGGTTAACCTGGGTCCATAGGACTGTGGTTAACCTGGGTCCGTAGGACTGTGGTTAACCTGGACCCGTAGGACTGTGGTTAACCTGGGTCCATAGGACTGTGGTTCACCTGGGCCCGTAGGACTGTGGTTCACCTGGGCCCGTAGGACTGTGGTTCACCTGGGTCCATAGGACTGTGGTTAACCTGGGTCCATAGGACTGTGGTTAACCTGGGTCCATAGGACTGTGGTTAACCTGGGTCCATAGGACTGTGGTTAACCTGGGTCCATAGGACTGTGGTTAACCTGGGTCCATAGGACTGTGGTTAACCTGGGTCCGTAGGACTGTGGTTAACCTGGGTCCATAGGACTGTGGTTAACCTGGGCCCGTAGGACTGTGGTTAACCTGGGTCCATAGGACTGTGGTTAACCTGGGTCCATAGGACTGTGGTTAACCTGGGTCCATAGGACTGTGGTTAACCTGGGTCCGTAGGACTGTGGTTAACCTGGGTCCGTAGGACTGTGGTTAACCTGGGCCCGTAGGACTGTGGTTAACCTGGGCCCGTAGGACTGTGGTTCACCTGGGCCCGTAGGACTGTGGTTAACCTGGGTCCGTAGGACTGTGGTTAACCTGGGTCCGTAGGACTGTGGTTAACCTGGGCCCGTAGGACTGTGGTTAACCTGGACCCGTAGGACTGTGGTTAACCTGGGTCCGTAGGACTGTGGTTAACCTGGGTCCGTAGGACTGTGGTTAACCTGGGTCCGTAGGACTGTGGTTAACCTGGGTCCGTAGGACTGTGGTTAACCTGGGCCCGTAGGACTGTGGTTAACCTGGGTCCGTAGGACTGTGGTTAACCTGGGCCCGTAGGACTGTGGTTCACCTGGGTCCGTAGGACTGTGGTTAACCTGGGTCCGTAGGACTGTGGTTAACCTGGGTCCGTAGGACTGTGGTTAACCTGGGTCCGTAGGACTGTGGTTAACCTGGGCCGGTAGGACTGTGGTTAACCTGGGTCCGTAGGACTGTGGTTAACCTGGGCCTGTAGGACTGTGGTTCACCTGGGCCCGTAGGACTGTGGTTCACCTGGGCCCGTAGGACTGTGGTTAACCTGGGTCCGTAGGACTGTGGTTAACCTGGGTCCGTAGGACTGTGGTTAACCTGGGTCCGTAGGACTGTGGTTCACCTGGGTCCATAGGACTGTGGTTAACCTGGGCCCGTAGGACTGTGGTTAACCTGGGTCCGTAGGACTGTGGTTAACCTGGGTCCATAGGACTGTGGTTAACCTGGGTCCGTAGGACTGTGGTTAACCTGGGCCCGTAGGACTGTGGTTAACCTGGGCCCGTAGGACTGTGGTTCACCTGGGCCCGTAGGACTGTGGTTAACCTGGGTCCGTAGGACTGTGGTTAACCTGGGTCCGTAGGACTGTGGTTAACCTGGGCCCGTAGGACTGTGGTTAACCTGGACCCGTAGGACTGTGGTTAACCTGGGTCCGTAGGACTGTGGTTAACCTGGGTCCGTAGGACTGTGGTTAACCTGGGTCCGTAGGACTGTGGTTAACCTGGGTCCGTAGGACTGTGGTTAACCTGGGCCCGTAGGACTGTGGTTAACCTGGGTCCGTAGGACTGTGGTTAACCTGGGCCCGTAGGACTGTGGTTCACCTGGGTCCGTAGGACTGTGGTTAACCTGGGTCCGTAGGACTGTGGTTAACCTGGGTCCGTAGGACTGTGGTTAACCTGGGTCCGTAGGACTGTGGTTAACCTGGGCCGGTAGGACTGTGGTTAACCTGGGTCCGTAGGACTGTGGTTAACCTGGGCCTGTAGGACTGTGGTTCACCTGGGCCCGTAGGACTGTGGTTCACCTGGGCCCGTAGGACTGTGGTTAACCTGGGTCCGTAGGACTGTGGTTAACCTGGGTCCATAGGACTGTGGTTAACCTGGGTCCGTAGGACTGTGGTTAACCTGGGTCCATAGGACTGTGGTTAACCTGGGCCCGTAGGACTGTGGTTAACCTGGGTCCGTAGGACTGTGGTTAACCTGGGTCCGTAGGACTGTGGTTAACCTGGGTCCGTAGGACTGTGGTTAACCTGGGCCCGTAGGACTGTGGTTAACCTGGACCCGTAGGACTGTGGTTAACCTGGGCCCGTAGGACTGTGGTTAACCTGGGCCCGTAGGACTGTGGTTAACCTGGGCCGGTAGGACTGTGGTTAACCTGGGTCCGTAGGACTGTGGTTAACCTGGGCCCGTAGGACTGTGGTTAATCTGGGCCCGTAGGACTGTGGTTAACCTGGGTCCGTAGGACTGTGGTTAACCTGGGTCCGTAGGACTGTGGTTAACCTGGGTCCGTAGGACTGTGGTTAACCTGGGCCCGTAGGACTGTGGTTAAAAGTAGTGCACTATGTAGGGAATATAGTGGAGCCATTTGGGACACAGACAGGAAGTGTCATTATCACCGTTCAGACACAAACACAGTGAGCAGAGCAGTCCTAGCTTCCTCCGCATGTCAACTGGAGTTTTACAAACCCTTCCAGCTGACAACAATAACGGAAAGAAAAGGATACGGTGTGTATTTACGCACGCACACTCACACATATCTACTGGTATACGGGCGTGTTTAAGCCATACACTTTGTCTGCTAACACTCAGATCCATCTGGGAGAATAGATGAATGAGAGGAAGAACCTAGTTATCTCGTCTCAATAACAAAACATTCTCTCTCTCTCTCTCTCTCTCTCTCTCTCTCTCTCTCTCTCTCTCTCTCTCTCTCTCTCTCTCTCTCTCTCTCTCTCTCTCTCTCTCTCTCTCTCTCTCTCTCTCTCTCTCTCTCTCTCTCTCTCTCTCTCTCTCTCTCTCTCTCTCTCTCTCTCTCTCTCTCTCTCTCTCTCTCTCTCTCTCTCTCTCTCTCTCTCTCTCTCTCTCTCTCTCTCTCTCTCTCTCTCTCTCTCTCTCTCTCTCTCTCTCTCTCTCTGTGGATGGTATTTTAAACCTCGGGCTGCTTCACAAGACAAATTAACTATCTTCAAAGATCTTTCGTCTCATTCAGGCTTCCTCAATGTGGCTGCGATAAACCTTGCAGCAGGTTTGTGTGTTCAATTCCCAAAAGGATCACACACCCATTTTGCATACAATTTTTTAAAATAAATTCACTGTAAATTGCTTTGGATATACAGTTGAAATCGGAAGTTTACATACACTTAGGTTGAGTCATTTAAACTAGTTTTTCAACCACTCCACATTTACATTTACATTTAAGTCATTTAGCAGACGCTCTTATCCAGAGCGACTTCACAAATGTCTTGTTAACAAACTATAGTTTTGGCAAGTCGGTTAGGACATCTACTTTGTGCATGACACAAGTCATTTTTCCAACAATTGTTTACATACAGATTATTTAACTTATAATTCACTGTATCGCAATTCCAGTGGGTCAGAAGTTTATATCCACTAAGTTGACTGTGCCTTTAAACAGCTTGGAAAATTCCAGAAGACTATGTCATGGCTTTAGAAGATTCTGATAGGCTAATTGACATCATTTGAGTCAATTGGAGGTGTACCTGTGGATGTATTTCAAGGCCGACCTTCAAACTCAGTGTCTCTTTGCTTGACATCATGGGAAAATCAAAAGAAATTAGCCGAGACTTTAGAAAATAAATTGTAGACCTCCACAAGTCTGGTTCATCCTTGTAAGCAATTTCCAAACGCCTGAAGGTACCACATTCATCTGTACAAACAACAGTACGCAAGTATAAACACCATGTGACCACGCAGCCGTCATACCGCTCAGGAAGGAGTGTAACGGCGTTCCTCCTCCTCTTCATCCGAAGAGGAGGAGCAGGGATTGAACCAAAATGCAGCGTCTTGATATTACATTATTTATTAAAGAAAACACGAAAACACGAACTTCACTTGAAACTAACAAAACAACAAACGGAGTAGACAGACCTGGACGACGAACTTACATGAAACACGAAGAACTCACGAACAGGAAAATGACTACACAAAATGACGAACGAACGAAACAGTCCCGTATGGTGCAACATAGACACAGACACAGGAGACAACCACCCACCACAAACCATGTGACACCACCTACCTTAATATGATTCTCAATCAGAGGAGATGAAAACAACCTGCCTCTAATTGAGAACCATATCAGGTACCCATTCACCAACATAGAAACACAACACATAGACTGCCCACCCACACTCACGTCCTGACCAACTAACACATACAAAAACTAACAAAAAACAGGTCAGGAACGTGACATAACCCCCCCCTTAAGGTGCGAACTCCGGGCGCACCAGCACAAAGTCTAGGGGAGGGTCTGGGTGGGCATCTGACCACGGTGGTGGCTCAGGCTCTGGGCGAGGTCCCCACCCCACCATAGTCAATCCCAGCTTACGTTTCCCCCTTAGAATGACCACCCTCCTATTACACCCACTTACTTTAACGAGTAACCTCAAGATAAGGGGCAGCACCGGGATAAGGTAGCTCATGACAGAGAGGTAGCTCAGGACAGAGAGGTAGGTCAGGATAAAGAGGTAGCTCAGGACAGAGGGGCAACTCCGGACTGAAGGGCAGCTCCGGACAGAGAGACAGCTCTGGACTGAGGGGCAGTTCTGGATAAATAGCAGCTCTGGGCTGAGGGGCAGCTCATGGCTGGCTGACGGCTCTGGACGCTCATGGCTGGCTGACGGCTCTGGACGCTCATGGCTGGCTGACGGCTCTGGACGCTCATGGCTGGCTGACGGCTCTGGACGCTCATGGCTCGCTGACGGCTCTAGCTGCTCATGGCTCTCTGGCGGCTCTGGAAGATCCTGTCTGGTTTGCGGCTCTGGCAGATCCTGTCTGGTTGGCGGCTCTGGCAGATCCTGTCTGGTTGGCGGCTCTGGCAGATCCTGTCTGGTTGGCGGCTCTGGCAGATCCTGTCTGGTTGGCGCCTCTGGCAGATCCTGTCTGGTTGGCGGCTCTGGCAGATCCTGACTGGCGAATGGCTCTAGCGGCTCCTGACTGACGAACGGCTCTGACGGCTCGGGACAGACGGATGGCTCAGACGGCACTGGGCAGACGGATGGCTCAGATGGCGCTGGGGAGACGGATGGCTCAGATGGCGCTGGGGAGACGGATGGCTCAGATGGCGCTGGGGAGACGGATGGCTCAGATGGCGCTGGGGAGACGGATGGCTCAGATGGCGCTGGGGAGACGGATGGCTCAGACGGCGTTGGGCAGACTACAGACTCTAGCCGACTGATGCGCACTGTAGGCCTGGTGCGTGGTGCCGGAACTGGAGGCACCGGACTGGAGACACGCACTTCAAAGCTAGTGCGGGGAGCAGGGACAGGGCACACTGACCTCTCGAAGCGCACTATAGGCCTGGTGCGTGGTACCGGCACTGGTGGCACCGGGCTGAGGGCACGCACATCAGGAAGAGTACGGGGAGAAGGAACAGTGCGTACAGGGCTCTGGAGACGCACAGGAGGCTTAGTGCGTGTTGCCGGAACTGGAGGCACCGAACTGGATACACACACCATAGGAAGAGTGCGTGGAGGAGGAACAGGGCTCTGGAAACGCACAGGAAGCCTGGTGCGTGGTACTGGGCTGGGGCGGGAAGGTGGCGCCGGAAATACCGGACCGTGCAGGCGTACTGGCTCCCTTGAGCATTGAGCCTGCCCAACCTTACCTGGTTGAATGCTCCCCGTCGCCCGACCAGTGCGGGGAGGTGGAATAACCCGCACCGGGCTATGTAGGCGAACCGGGGACACCATGCGTAAGGCTGGTGCCATGTAAGCCGGCCCAAGGAGACGTACTGGTGGCCAGATATGTAGAGCCGGCTTCATGGCACTTGGCTCAATGCTCAATCTAGCCCTACCAGTGCGGGGAGGTGGAATAACCCGCACCGGGCTATGCACACGTACAGGAGACACCGTGCGCTCTACTGTGTAACACGGTGTCTGCCCGTACTCCCGCTCTCCACGGTTAGCCTGGGAAGTAGGCGCAGGTCTCCTACCTGCCCTTGGCCCACTACCTCTTACCCCCCCCCCCAAGAAATGTTTGGGGTTTCTTCTCGGGCTTCCTTGCTAGCCGCGTACCTTCATAGCTTCGGTTCCTTTCTGCGGTAGCCTCTGCTCTCCTCAATGCCTCCAGCTGTTCCCATGGGAGGCGATCCCTTCCAGCCCGGATCTCCTCCCATGTGTAGCAACCCTTTCCGTTTAATACGTCCTCCCAAGTCCACGAGTCCTGATTACTCGGCCGCTGCTCGAACTTACGCTGCTTGATTCTGTTGGGGTGGGTGGTTCTGTAACGGCGTTCCTCCTCCTCTTCATCCAAAGAGGAGGAGCAGGGATTGAACCAAAATGCAGCGTCTTGATATGACATTATTTATTAAAGAAAACACGAAAACACGAACTTCACTTGAAACTAACAAAACAACAAACGGAGTAGACAGACCTGGACGACGAACTTACATGAAGCACGAAGAACTCACGAACAGGAAAACGACTACACAAAATGACGAACGAACGAAACAGTCCCGTATGGTGCAACATAGACACAGACACAGGAGACAACCACCCACCAACAAACCATGTGACCCCACCTACCTTAATATGGTTCTCAATCAGAGGAGATGAAAACAACCTGCCTCTAATTGAGAACCATATCAGGTACCCATTCACCAACATAGAAACAGAAAACATAGACTGCCCACCCAAACTCACGTCCTGACCAACTAACACATACAAAAACTAACAGAAAACAGGTCAGGAACGTGACAAGGAGATGCGTTCTGTCTCCTAGAGATGAACGTACTTTGGTGCGAAAAGTGCAAATCAATCCCAGAACAACATCAAAAGACCTTGTGAAGATGCTGAAGGAAACAGTTACAAAAGTATCTATATCCACAGTAAAACGAGTCTTATTTCGACATAACCTGAAAGGCCGCTCAGCAAGGAAGAAGCCACTGATCCAAAACCGGCATAAAAATGCCAGACTACGGTTTGCAACTGCACATGGGGACAAGGATCGTACTTTTTGGAGAAATGTCCTCTGGTCTTATGAAACAAAAGTAGAAGTGTTTGGCCATAATGACCATCATTATGTTTGGAGAAAAAAGGGGGAGACTTGCAAGCCGAAGAACACCATCCCAACCGTGAAGCACGGTGGTGGCAGCATCATGTTGTGGGGGTGCTTTGCTGCAGGAGGGACTGGTGCACTTCACAAAATAAATGGCATCATGAGGTTGGAAAATTATGTGGATATATTGAAGCAACATCTCAAGACATCAGTCAGGAAGTTTGGTTGCAAATGAGTCTTCCAAATGGACAATGACCCCAAGCATACTTCCAAAGTTGTGGCAAAATGGCTTAAGGACAACAAAGTCAAGGTATTGGAGTGGCCATCACAAAGCACCTTGGTCCTCTTCTTTCAACAGCCGTGACACAGACCCCCAGACCCCCAGACCTCCAGACCCCCAGACCTCCAGACACCCAAAAAAAGGGGTTAAATATGTGTAATATATATATATATATTCTGGGCTTTCTTTTCTCTCCTAGATATAGGACAAACACTTCAAAAACATGTTTCTTATGATTTACATTTTTTTTTGTCTTATAAGCCATTTATGAATGTGTTATTCAATGTGTTAATAGTAAAGGCCGAATTCAATATTAAATTCCCACAAATGGTACACCAATGGTATTCAATAAGTTGATGGGTGATATTTAGGATAATGTGTCACAGCTTTGTCTTTCAATTTTTATTTTTTTTCAACAAACTAGCTCTCACAGTCTCAGGTCAAAGTTCGACGTTCACCCATGTTTCTCAAATGTCAGATTTCAAGATGTTTTTAAGGTTCAAGTTTAGGCATTGACTCTGAATGGTTAAAGTAAAGTTCAAGGTTTTGGGATAGGCTTAAAACTAAAATCTCTAAAGCAACTTTCTATCGCTGGATCCAAACGTACAACCTTTTGTAATCAGAGGCAGATGATAACACCTTTCCACAACGATCTAGTACAACGGAAACGTACTGAAAGCTAACAGCGCTGTTGTCCCTAATGGCTGGTTTTCCCACATCCTCTCCCGACGTCCTGTAACACGGATGGACGTAGAATAATGACTTGTATCACGGGTGACTTGGCTGCTTTCAACACACAAGACAAACTGTAATAATTCATGAAAGATGTCAAAGTGTGAAGGGAGGCATGTAATTACAGTGTGCAAAGGTGTTGAGTGAAAAGGTGATTCTGAAAATGTGTCTAACCACAGATCTTCCAATGAAAATATCTCTCCATTTCCAGCTGTGATGTGATAGACACAACTATGTCTACACCACATACATAGGGCCATGTGTGTGTGTGTGTCTTGGGGGGCTGTCTGTTTGGGGGCTGACAAAATAACTTTTGTTCTCTTGTCAACCCCCTGGTTCCCTCTTCCCTTCCACCCCCTGGTCCCCTCTTCCCCTCCACCCCCTGGTTCCCTCTTCCCCTCCACCCCCTGGTTCCCTCTTCCCCTCCACCCCCTGGTTCCCTCTTCCCCTCCACCCCCTAGTTCCCTCTTCCCCTCCACCCCCTGGTTTCCTCTTCCCCTCCACCCTCTGGTTCCCTCTTCCCCTCCACCCCCTGGTTTCCTCTTCCCCTCCACCCCCTGGTTCCCTCTTCCCCTCCACCCCCTAGTTCCCTCTTCCCCTCCACCCCCTGGTTTCCTCTTCCCCTCCACCCCCTGGTTCCCTCTTCCCCTCCACCCCCTGGTTTCCTCTTCCCCTCCACCCCCTGGTTCCCTCTTCCCCTCCACCCCCTGGTTCCCTCTTCCCCTCCACCCCCTAGTTCCCTCTTCCCCTCCACCCCCTAGTTCCCTCTTCCCCTCCACCCCCTGGTTCCCTCTTCCCCTCCACCCCCTGGTTCCCTCTTCCCCTCCACCCCCTCTTCCCCTCTTCCCCTCCACCCCCTAGTTCCCTCTTCCCCTCCACCCCCTCTTCCCCTCTTCCCCTCCACCCCCTGGTTCCCTCTTCCCCTCCACCCCCTGGTTCCCTCTTCCCTTCCACCCCCTGGTTTCCTCTTCCCCTCCACCCCCTGGTTCTCTCTTCCCCTCCACCCCCTGGTTCCCTTTTCCCCTCCACCCCCTGGTTCCCTCTTCCCCTCCACCCCCTGGTTCCCTCTTCCCTTCCACCCCCTGGTTCCCTCTTCCCCTCCCACCCCCTGGCTCCCTCTTCCCCTCCACCCCCTGGTTCCCTCTTCCCCTCTTCCCCTCCACCCCCTGGTTCCCTCTTCCCCTCCACCCCCTGGTTCCCTCTTCCCTTCCACCCCCTGGCTCCCTCTTCCCCTCCACCCCCTGGTTCCCTCTTCGCCTCCACCCCCTGGTTCCCTCTTCCCCTCCACCCCCTGGTTCCCTCTTCCCCTCCACCCCCTGGCTCCCTCTTCCCCTCCGCCCCCTGGTTCCCTCTTCCCCTACACCCCCTGGTTCCCTCTTCCCCTACACCCCCTGGTTCCCTCTTCCCTTCCACCCCCTGGCTCCCTCTTCCCCTCCACCCCCTGGTTCCTTCTTCCCCTCCACCCCCTGGTTCCCTCTTCCCCTCCACCCCCTGGTTCCCTCTTCCCCTCCACCCCCTGGTTCCCTCTTCCCCTCCACCCCCTGGTTCCCTCTTCCCCTCCACCCCCTGGTTCCCTCTTCCCCTCCACCCCCTGGTTCCCTCTTCCCCTCCACCCCCTGGTTCCCTCTTCCCTTCCACCCCCTGGTTTCCTCTTACCCTCCACCCCCTGGTTCCCTCTTCCCCTCCACCCCCTGGTTCCCTCTTCCCCTCTTCCCCTGGTTCCCTCTTCCCTTCCACCCCCTGGTTTCCTCTTCCCCTCCACCCCCTGGTTCTCTCTTCCCCTCCACCCCTGGTTTCCTCTTCCCCTCCACCCCCTGGCTCCCTCTTCCCCTAGTTCCCTCTTCCCCTCCACCCCCTGGCTCCCTCTTCCCCTCCACCCCCTAGTTTCCTCTTCCCCTCCACCCCCTGGCTCCCTCTTCCCCTCCACCCCCTGGCCAGGTCAAGGGAGATTAAAACCTCCTCAAACAGGTTCAGTGATGAAATGAGGGACTGACCCCACCCCATCCCGGGGCCCCTTTACACACCCTTTGTTTCACAGACCACACCATAACGGAGACAAACCTCCCCCCATTCCTTCCACTCTCCACTCCTCCCTCCACCTATTCTTCCACACCATTTCACTACACGTTCTCCACCCATCTCCCCTCTCACCTCTCCACCCACCGCTCCACCCTTCTCCCCTCCCCTCATCTCCCCTCATCTCCCCTCTCGCCCTTCCACCCATCTCCCCTCTCGCCCCTCCCCTCATCTCCCCTCTCGCCCCTCCACCCATCTCCCCCCTCCACCCATCTCCCCTCTCGCCCCTCCACCCATCTCCCCTCTCGCCCCTCCACCCATCTCCCCTCATCTCCCCTCTCGCCCCTCCACCCATCTCCCCTCTCCCCCCATCTCCCCTCTCGCCCCTCCACCCATCTCCCCTCTCCCCCCATCTCCCCTCTCGCCCTTCCACCCATCTCCCCACTCGCCCTTCCACCCATCTCCCCTCTCGCCCCTCCACCCATCTCCCCTCCACCTTCCATCTCCCCTCTCGCCCCTCCACCCATCTCCCCTCTCCCCCCATCTCCCCACTCGCCCTTCCACCCATCTCCCCTCTCGCCCCTCCACCCATCTCCCCTCTCTCCCCTCCACCTTCCATCTCCCCTCTCGCCCCTCCACCTTCCATCTCCCCTCTCGCCCCTCCACCCATCTCCCCTCTCGCCCCTCCACCCATCTCCCCTCTCTCCCCTCCACCTTCCATCTCCCCTCTCGCCCCTCCACCTTCCATCTCCCCTCTCGCCCCTCCACCCATCTCCCCTCTCGCCCCTCCACCCATCTTCCCTCTCGCCCCTCCACCTTCCATCTCCCCTCTCGCCCCTCCACCTTCCATCTCCCCTCTCGCCCCTCCACCTTCCATCTCCCCTGTCTCCCCTGTGTACACTACATAGGGCTCTAATCAACAGTAGTACACTACATAGGGCTCTGGTCAACAGTAGTACACTACATAGGGCTCTGGTCAACAGTAGTACACTACATAGGGCTCTAATCAACAGTAATACACTACATAGGGCTCTGGTCAACAGTAGTACACTACATAGGGCTCTAATCAACAGTAGTACACTACATAGGGCTCTAATCACCAGTAGTACACTACATAGGGCTCTAATCAACAGTAGTACACTACATAGGGCTCTGATCAACAGTAGTACACTACATAGGGCTCTGGTCAACAGTAGTACACTACATAGGGGTCTGGTCAACAGTAGTACACTACATAGGGCTCTGGTCAACAGTAGTACACTACATAGGGCTCTAATCAACAGTAGTACACTACATAGGGCTCTGGTCAACAGTAGTACACTACATAGGGCTCTAATCAACAGTAGTACACTACATAGGGCTCTAATCAACAGTAGTACACTACATAGGGCTCTAATCAACAGTAGTACACTACATAGGGCTCTAATCAACAGTAGTACACTACATAGGGCTCTGATCAACAGTAGTACACTACATAGGGCTCTGGTCAACAGTAGTACACTACATAGGGCTCTGGTCAACAGTAGTACACTACATAGGGCTCTGATCAACAGTAGTACACTACATAGGGCTCTGATCAACAGTAGTACACTACATAGGGCTCTAATCAACAGTAGTACACTACATAGGGCTCTGGTCAACAGTAGTACACTACATAGGGCTCTGATCAACAGTAGTACACTACATAGGGCTCTAATCAACAGTAGTACACTACACAGGGCTCTGGTCAACAGTAGTACACTACACAGATAATACTGTGCCATTTGGGACTCAGTACAAGTATGTAAAGCGAGGGGTGTTGGGTTAGGGGTTGTGGTCTGTGCTGCATCGCTCCAGGCGTCTATCAAGTGAATCATCCAACTACCCGGTAGCTTTACACGTGGTTCCCCACGTTACACATGCTTTAAGGGTTGGTGTGCGTTTCTTTAGGCTGAATCACAAATGCCTTCCCCGTTCGTTTCTTCCTTTCTCCCCACAAGTATTTAGTACACCGGAGGTTGCTGAGGACGGCTCGTGATGATGGAATGGTTTCAAACACATGGAAACTACATGTTTTGATGTGTTCGATACCGGTTCCATTCGTTCCGTTCCAGCCATTACTGTGAGCCCGTCCTCCCGAAATTAAGGTGCCACCAGCCACCTGTGATTTGGAATTACTTTGAAAATACCTTTCGTGAACTTGATCCAAATGCAAAAGACCGCCTGTTGAATGGGACACTCATGCACAAAGTATTTTCAGGTTTCATACATGCAGCCATCTCTCTGAAGTGTAGCAGCAGTCACACACCCAGCTAGCTCATTTGGTTTCTGGGACGTTGTGGGAACGCACGTTTTCGGTATCCCGTTGTTTCTGGGAACAAAGCCATACGTTTCCTGACCGGTAAAACAAAACTTTTTTTTATTAAATTGTTTTACCTGTTCTGGAAACATCCATTTAAAGGTTGTAGTGAGTTTCTGAAAATATGTTTTTAAATAAGATATATAATTATAATAACACTGCTGGCTTTAACAGTTTATAACTCCAAGCACAGATAGGACACATTGAAATTAATTTACTTAGTTAACAATCGTGCAAAACAAATGTGTTTTTGATTGTGGCACAGCGTGAGATTCAAACCTATGATCTTCTGTTGTCTATCACATGGAATTAGTCCACGGCGACATCAGGATGGAGCCATTTGTTCTTAACTCATATAAAGCTATTCATTTGAGTCTATTCAAACCATAGAGATAGATAGAGGACCTTATCTTTATATTTGTGCCATTATAGCGTCTGTGACAGCATGGGCAGCACGATGGAGACTACAACTCATAGGAATCCCCACCCAGTCGATTTACTTTACTGATTTATGATGAAAATGCAGTGCACCCAATGCAGATAGCACAGTTAGCCAATGTTTGGTCGGGCCAATTTTGGTAGTATGTACATGAATGTATAGTTAAAGTGACTGTGCATATAAGATAAACAGAGAGCAGCAGCAGCGTAAAAAGAGGGGTTTGGGGGGAGGGGCACACGATGCAAATAGTCCGGGTAGCCATTTGGTTACCTGTTCAGGAGTCTTATGGCTTGGGGGTAAAAACTGTTGAGTACTCATTAAGATCAGGTGAGGCCAATTAGTGGGCGTGGCCAACACACCTTAACACACTTTAACAAGATAGAGTCCGTTGATGCTGAAAACGGAACGTATATGTTTTCAAAACAACATTGTTAGAACGTTCTTTAAACGTTACTAATGTTTTCTTGTGTTTTTTTGATGGAAAGTTTTCTTAACGTTCTGAGAATATGACTTTAAATTGAACCATGATGAAAGTTGTAGAAAAACGTTAAGCTGAAGTACAGAAATTTCCACAGAAGAATGTTTTTTTCTTAATGTTCTCTGAACGTTTTGAGGACATTACTTTAAATAGAACTAAAGGGGAAACCTATAGAAAACGTTGCGCTAACGTACTGAATTCTCACTTGAAAAAAATATATGGTTTTCAGGGAACATTTATTGAATTTGACAAAAGAAAAACATGATTGTCTTGGTATTTTAATACTTTTAAAGCTGCACTGCGTACGTATGTGTGCACAGGTGTTTGTTGTTGTAATACAGTTATAATACAGTATATTTTATAGAATAGAACTACAATTCCCAGAACACCCCATTCTCGTAGGCAGTCGGCTGGGAACGACGTGATACATCAACACACGCTCTGAGACTTAGTGGCTGTGGTAACTAGTGACAACACAACAGAGATTGGGAAATTGAGGGCAGCAGCAGAGTTCGCCGGAACACATAGTGTGAGAGAGGGTTGGAGGGGGTTGGAGGTCGGAAAATGGTCGGAATTGGAAAAACATATATTTTATCTTTATTTAACTAGGCAAGTCAGTCAAGAACAAATTCTGATTTTCAATGACGGCCTAGGAACAGTGGGTTAACTCCAGAACAACAGATGTTTTACCTTGTCAGCTCTGGGGTTTTGATCTTGCAACCTTTACAGTTACTGGCCCAACGCTCTAACCACTAGGCTACCTGCTGGTTACTGGCCCAACGCTCTAACCACTAGGCTACCTGCTGGTTACTGGTCCAACGCTCTAACCACTAGGCTACCTGCTGGTTACTGGTCCAGCGCTCTAACCACTAGGCTACCTGCTGGTTACTGGTCCAACTCTAACCACTAGGCTACCTGCTGGTTACTGGTCCAGCGCTCTAACCACTAGGCTACCTGCTGGTTACTGGCCCAACGCTCTAACCACTAGGCTACCTGCTGGTTACTGGCCCAACGCTCTAACCACTAGGCTACCTGCTGGTTACTGGCCCAACGCTCTAACCACTAGGCTACCTGCTGGTTACTGGCCCAACGCTCTAACCGCTAGGCTACCTGCTGGTTACTGGTCCAACGCTCTAACCACTAGGCTACCTGCTGGTTACTGGCCCAACGCTCTAACCACTAGGCTACCTGCTGGTTACTGGCCCAACGCTCTAACCACTAGGCTACCTGCTGGTTACTGGCCCAACACTCTAACCACTAGGCTACCTGCTGGTTACTGGCCCAACGCTCTAACCACTAGGCTACCTGCTGGTTACTGGCCCAACACTCTAACCACTAGGCTACCTGCTGGTTACTGGCCCAACGCTCTAACCACTAGGCTACCTGCTGGTTACTGTCCCAACGCTCTAACCACTAGGCTACCTGCTGGTTACTGGCCCAACGCTCTAACCACTAGGCTACCTGCTGGTTACTGACCCAACGCTCTAACCACTAGACTACCTTTACGGTTACTGGCCCAACGCTCTAACCACTAGGCTACCTGCTGGTTACTGGCCCAACACTCTAACCACTAGGCTACCTGCTGGTTACTGGCCCAACGCTCTAACCACTAGGCTACCTGCTGGTTACTGTCCCACCGCTCTAACCACTAGGCTACCTGCTGGTTACTGGCCCAACGCTCTAACCACTAGGCTACCTGCTGGTTACTGACCCAACGCTCTAACCACTAGACTACCTTTACGGTTACTGGCCCAACGCTCTAACCACTAGGCTACCTGCTGGTTACTAGTCCAACACTCTAACCACTAGGCTACTTGCTGGTTACTGGCCCAACACTAACCACTAGGCTACCTGCTGGTTACTGGCCCAACACTCTAACCACTAGGCTACCTGCTGGTTACTGGCCCAACGCTCTAACCACTAGGCTACGCTGCCGAAGAGGAAGAAGAGAGAGATCCTGATACAGAAAGCAGTAGACTGTCTAGTAAAGAAAGCATAAAGAGGGCCAACGTAGGAAGCAGGAGTAGTGATGTGTTGGAGTGGAAGATGGTGATGGTGTTTTGATAAGGACCACAGGGCCTCTCTTAGACCCCTATCATCAAACTAACCAATGCTGTAGAGAATGAGGGAGGTGAAGTCAAATTAACTTGGTTCATTGGAAATGGTAGATTTTTTTAATATGGTGTGGTAGCCAGGCTTAGCAAGAGACGATAATGGACATGGACAACCTGTTGGGGACAAGGGGTGATATTTTCACTTTTGGTGAAAATCGTATGATTTTTAAACGGCCTCGTACTCAATTCTTGCTAGTACAATATGCATATTTTTAGTACCATTGGATAGAAAACAACCTCTAGTTACTAAAAACGTTTGAATTTTTTCTCTGAGTGGAACACAAGTCATTTGGCAGCACTTTCCCTG
This sequence comes from Salvelinus alpinus, assembly GCF_045679555.1. Classification (NCBI taxonomy): domain Eukaryota; kingdom Metazoa; phylum Chordata; class Actinopteri; order Salmoniformes; family Salmonidae; genus Salvelinus; species Salvelinus alpinus. The sequence goes on from NC_092090.1 coordinate 100,679,549, forward strand.
AGCAGGAAGTAGAATGCAAGATGTCTATGCTCGCTTCAACGCTCTGCCTATACATGGTCATGCCACCTATGACCCGAAACACACCTCACACGCCTTCCTCTGGGTGTCAAGAGGACGTCAGAGGAGAAATTTTGTGTTTATCTTGTTCTGACGTGAAATAAGACCTATTTCTTTGACGTGACCGTCCATTTCCGGAAGTCTGAAGTGCGCGACTTTGAAGAGAGATTGTGTTTTGTTTTGCTGCCGTTTCGGATGTCAACTATCTCCGGCTCGGATTTGATTTGATAAATGAGACCATATCATCGTAATGTATGTTTTTTCAATATAGTTTAATCAGATTATTTGAATTTTTTCGGGTTTTTGCCGTGTTCCGTCGTGTGACTTTGTTTACTTGGAGAGATCCGTGCCACGCGACTAGTACCCATGCTAAATGAAGTGGGAAAGGTACCATTCTGAATGGAATGAACGACTCATCTGGACTAAGGACATCTTGATCAACATTCTGATGAAATTTCAGCAAAAGTAAGATCCAATTTATAATGCTATTTCATATATCGGTCGTGCATGTGAACTGGTCGTGGGCGCCCAGCTGGTTCTGGCTGGCGTGGCTATGCTAATTTAGCGCTACATTTTGTTTTCGCTATAAAACATTTAATAAATCTGAAATATTGTCTGGAATCACAAGAATCCTGTCTTTCAATTGCTGCACAGTATGTATTTCTCAGATATGTTTTATGATGAGTAATTAGTTATTTGACGTTGGTGTCTGTAAATGTTATGGCTGCTTTCGGTGCAATTTCTGATTGTAGCTGAAATGTAATTTATGATTTATACCATAAATATGCACATTTTTCAAAAAAAACATATGCTATACAATAAATATGTTATCAGACTGTCATCTTATGAAGTTGTTTCTTGGTTAGTGGCTATATATATATCTTTATTTGGTCGAATTAGTGATAACTGGTGATGGAGTAAAACACTGATGGAGGTAGAAAAGTGGTGTAATAGATTTACATATTTTGTCATCCCTGTAAAACATTTAAAAAATCGGACATGTTGGCTTGATTCACAAGATGTGTACCTTTCATATGCTGTATTGGACTTGTTAATGTGTGAAAGTTAAATATTTAAAAAAAATGTTTTTTTTGAATTTGCCGCTCTGCCTTTTCAGTGGAATGTGGGAGGAGTGCCGCTAGCGGCACCCGTGGCCTAGACAGGTTAATGGGATGAGGATTAAAACCAATGTCCTTGGTGTTTATGCTAGGTGGAGGGGAGTCTTCACTGGTGTCCCTATATCTATGTCCACAGATGATATTAAAGAAAATGTAATGGGAGGGCAGAGTGACTGAGACTAAAAAGGTTGATCAGTAGGAAAGAGGGTTGAAGAAGCCAAATCCTATCTGTGCTGCTGAGGTTTAAGAAAGTCACACAAAACACTTACAACAAAACAATTCCACACACAGACATAGGGGGGAGACAGAGGGTTATATACATGTCATAATAATGAGTGAATGTAAACCAGGTGTGTGGGAAAACAAGACAAAACAAATAGAAAATGAAAGGTGGATCGGCGATGGCTAGAAGACCGGTGACGTCGACCGCCGAACGCCGCCCGAACAAGGAGAGGAACGTGACACTGATCTGTTTAATCAGATGGCGACTTGTTTCGTACTGTACTTAGTCCATCTGTAGGTCTGGAAATCTAGCCACCTGTAAGGTCTGCTAATATGAAGTGTAAACTGTCAAGAGCATAAATATCCAGGAAAATAACAGTTTAGTAAATCATTCTAAAACCATTCCAAAAGTAATCGGGCTGATATAAATACTATGCTGCCAGTCTCTCTTGGCTAAGAGTTGAGGAGAGACTGACTGCATCACTTCTTTTTATAAGAAACATTAATGTGTGGAAAATCCCAAATTGTTTGCATAGTCAACTTACACACAGCTCTGACACACACACTTACCCCACCAGACATGCCACCAGGGGTCTTTTCACAGTCCCCAAATCCAGAACAAATTCAAGAAAGCGTACAGTATTATATAGAGCCCTTATTGCATGGAACTTCCTTCCATCTCATATTGCTCAAATAAACAACCTGGTTTAAAAACAGATAAAGCAACACCTCGCGGCACAACGTCTCTCCCCAATCTGACCTAGATAGTTTGTGTGTATGTATTGATATGTAGGCTACGTGTGCCTTTTTAAATGTATGTAGTTCTGTCCTTGAGCTTTTCTTGTCTAATGATGTTCTGTATTATGTAATTCTGTATTATGTTTCATGTTTTGTGTGGAACCCAGGAAGAGTAGCTGCTGCTTTTGCAACAGCTAATGGGGATCCTAAAAAAATGCACAAAATGATGACTATATGCTACATAAAGAATGCACAAATTGTTTCCAGCAGAGATTTTTACCTTGTCAGCTCGGGGATTCAATCCAGCAACCTTTCGGTTACTGGCCCAACGCTCTAACCACTAAGCTACCTGCTGGTTACTGGCCCAACGCTCTAACCACTAGGCTACCTGCTGGTTACTGGCCCAACGCTCTAACCACTAAGCTACCTGCTGGTTACTGGCCCAACGCTCTAACCACTAGGCTACATTAAGAGAAATCCTATGCAGCCTTGTTTACAATTTGGTACACTGGGTTCTCAGGGTGTTAAAATAAAACTACCAGGAAAACTTTCAGGGAACCAAGGTCAAACGTTCCCAAAACCTCCCTGCAACTTTAAAGCAACATTCCCAGAACAGAAAACCATTTCACTTCTGTTCTCAGAATGTTTAAAAATATATATGTTTTACCGGTTAGGAAACCGGTATAGTTTCGCTCCCAAAACCAATGTGAAACCAAAAACATACGTTCCCTCAGCTTCGAAGGAACCAAATGTGCTAGCTGGGATGTGACTCATCGAAAGTTAGAGAGACAGTGACAGATGGTGAATATTTTATATGTATAATTTTTGTTTTTACTCATCGCTGCATCATTGGGAAGGGAAGCAAGCATTTCATGGTAAAGTCTACACCTGTTGTATTCGGCGCATGTGACAATTTTTATTTTGGTTTTATTTGGAAAGTGAAAGAGAAAGAGGGAGAGAGTTTCCAGCCCTCCACACGCCCTACTTTTATCCTCAGCCTTGACTGTACAGGCTCCAGTAGACTGCCTGTGAGCCAGACTTCTCAATCAACTTGTGAGATGCAACGACGGTGTTGTGAGTTAGATTCCCGTGGGGGACCAGTACTGAAACCTATGCACTCACTAACTGTAAGTCACTCTGGATAGGAGTGTCTGATAAAATACAAAAATGTAAAAATGGGGTCTGGACTCTCCAGAAAGGTCAGGGTTGTGTTTAACCCTTCTCCAGAAAGGTCAGGTTTGTGTTTAACCCTTCTCCAGAAAGGTCAGGGTTGTGTTTAACCCCTCTCCAGAAAGGTCAGGGTTGTGTTTAACCCTTCTCCAGAAAGGTCAGGTTTGTGTTTAACCCTTCTCCAGAAAGGTCAGGGTTGTGTTTAACCCTTCTCCAGAAAGGTCAGGGTTGTGTTTAACCCCTCTCCAGAAAGGTCAGGGTTGTGTTTAACCCTTCTCCAGAAAGGTCAGGTTTGTGTTTAACCCTTCTCCAGAAAGGTCAGGGTTGTGTTTAACCCCTCTCCAGAAAGGTCCGGGTTGTGTGTAACCCTTCTCCAGAAAGGTCAGGGTTGTGTTTAACCCTTCTCCAGAAAGGTCAGGGTTGTGTTTAACCCCTCTCCAGAAAGGTCAGGGTTGTGTTTAACCCTTCTACAGAAAGGTCAGGGTTGTGTTTAACCCTTCTCCAGAAAGGTCAGGGTTGTGTTTAACCCTTCTCCAGAAAGGTCAGGGTTGTGTTTAACCCCTCTCCAGAAAGGTCAGGGTTGTGTTTAACCCTTCTCCAGAAAGGTCAGGGTTGTGTTTAACCCCTCTCCAGAAAGGTCAGGGTTGTGTTTAACCCTTCTCCAGAAAGGTCAGGGTTGTGTTTAACCCTTCTCCAGAAAGGTCAGGGTTGTGTTTAACCCCTCTCCAGATAGGTCAGGGTTGTGTTTAACCCTTCTCCAGAAAGGTCAGGGTTGTGTTTAACCCCTCCCCAGAAAGGTCAGGGTTGTGTTTAACCCCTCTCCAGAAAGGTCAGGGTAGTGTTTAACCCTTCTCCAGAAAGGTCAGGGTTGTGTTTAACCCCTCTCCAGAAAGGTCAGGGTTGTGTTTAACCCCTCTCCAGAAAGGTCAGGGTTGTGTTTAACCCCTCTCCAGAAAGGTCAGGGTTGTGTTTAACCCTTCTCCAGAAAGGTCAGGGTTGTGTTTAACCCTTCTCCAGAAAGGTCAGGGTTGTGTTTAACCCCTCTCCAGAAAGGTCAGGGTTGTGTTTAACCCTTCTCCAGAAAGGTCAGGGTTGTGTTTAACCCTTCTCCAGAAAGGTCAGGGTTGTGTTTAACCCCTCTCCAGAAAGGTCAGGGTTGTGTTTAACCCCTCTCCAGAAAGGTCAGGGTTGTTTTTAACCCCTCTCCAGAAAGGTCAGGGTTGTGTTTAACCCCTCTCCAGAAAGGTCAGGGTTGTGTTTAACCCTTCTCCAGAAAGGTCAGGGTTGTGTTTAACTCTTCTCCAGAAAGGTCAGGGTTGTGTTTAACCCTTCTCCAGAAAGGTCAGGGTTGTGTTTAACCGCTCTCCAGAAAGGTCAGGGTTGTGTTTAACTTTTACTGCCTCAGAAACCCGGATCCGGGAGCACCCCCCACCCCCCACACACTGATTAGCATAGATAGCATAGCTTCAGAAGTAGATAGTAGCATCTAAATATCATTAAATCACAAGTCCAAGACACCAGATGAAAGATACAGATCTTGTGAATAAAGCCACCATTTCAGATTTTTAAAATGTTTTACAGGGAAGACAAAATATGTAAATCTATTAGCTAAACACGTTAGCAAAATACACCACTATTCTAACTCCATCAGTTTCTTACTCCTTCAGGTGCTATCACCAATTCGGCTCAACTAAGATATTGATAGCCAATAACCTATAAAAAAAACCATCAGATGACAGTCTGATAACATATTCATGGTATAGGATAGTTTTTGTTAGAAAAAAGTGCATATTTCAGGTAGAAATCACAGTTTACAATTGCACCGACCATCACAAATCCACTAGAATTACTAGATAGAGCAACGTGTATGACCAATTTACTCATCATAAAACATTTCATAAGAATAGACAAAGCATAGCAATGGAAAGACCCAGATCTTGTGATTCCAGACAATATTTCAGATTTTCTAAGCGTTTTACAGCGAAAACACAATAAATCGATAAGTTAGCATACCACATGTGAAAACGTTACCAGAGCATCGATTCCAGGCAAAGAGCGCTATAACGTAATCACCGCCAAAAGATATTAATTTTTTCACTAACCTTCTCAGAATTCTTCCGATGACACTCCTGTAACATCATTTTACAACATACATATACAGTTTGTTCGAAAAGGTGCATATTTAGCCATACAAAACCGTGGTTACACAATGAAAATACTAGGAAATCAAGCCTCAATATGTCTGACGTCATCTATCAGAGTGATCTAGTTTAATTAAAAGCTAATCATATACAGTGAGGGAAAAAAGTATTTGATCCCCTGCTGATTTTGTACGTTTGCCCACTGACAAAGATATTATCAGTCTATAATTTTAATGGTAGGTTTATTTGAACAGTGAGAGACAGAATAACAACAAAAATATCCAGAAAAATGCATGTCAAAAATGTTATCAATTGATTTGCATTTTAATGAGGGAAATAAGTATTTGACCCCTTCTCAATCAAAAAGATTTCTGGCTCCCAGGTGTCTTTCATACAGGTAACGAACGGAGATTAGGAGCACACTCTTAAAGGGAGTGCTCCTAATCTCAGTTTCTTACCTGTATAAAAGATACCTGTCCACAGAAGCAATCAATCAATCAGATTCCAAACTCTCCACCATGGCCAAGACCAAAGAGCTCTCCAAGGATGTCAGGGACAAGATTGTAGACCTACACAATGCTGGAATGGGCTACAAGACCATCGCCAAGCAGCTTGGTGAGAAGGTGACAACAGTTTCTGTGATTATTCGCAAATGGAAGAAACACAAAAGACCTGTCAATCTCCCTCAGCCTGGGGCTCCATGCAAGATCTCACCTCGTGAAGTTGCAATGATCATGAGAACGGTGAGGAATCAGCCCAGAACTACACAGGAGGATCTTGTCAATGATCTCAAGGCAGCTGGGACCATAGTCATCAAGAAAACAATTGGTAACACACTATGCCGTGAAGGACTGAAATCCTGCAGCGCCCGCAAGGTCCCCCTGCTCAAGAAAGCACATATACAGGCCCGTCTGAAGTTTGCCAATGAACATCTGAATGATTCAGAGGACAACTGGGTGAACGTGTTGTGGTCAGATGAGACCAAAATGGAGTTCTTTGGCATCAACCCAACTTGCAGTGTTTGGAGGAGGAGGAATGCTGCCTATGACCCCAAGAAACCATCCCCACCGTCAAACATGGAGGTGGAAACATTATGCTTTGGGGGTGTTTTTCTGCTAAAGGGACAGGACAACTTCACCGCATCAAAGGGACGATGGACGGGGCCATGTACCGTCAAATCTTGGGTGAAAACCTCCTTCCCTCAGCCAGGGTATTGAAAATGGGTCGTGGATGGGTATTCCAGCATGACAATGACCCAAAACACACGGCCAAGGCAACAAAGGAGTGGCTCAAGAAGAAGCACATTAAGGTCCTGGAGTGGCCTAGCCAGTATCCAGACCTTAATCCCATAGAAAATCTGTGGAGGGAGCTGAAGGTTCGAGTTGCCAAACGTCAGCCTCAAAACCTTAATGACTTGAAGAAGATCTGCAAAGAGGAGTGGGACAAAATCCCTCCTGAGATGTGTGCAAACCTGGTGGCCAACTACAAGAAACGTCTGACCTCTGTGATTGCCAACAAGGGTTTTGCCACCAAGTACTAAGTCATGTTTTGCAGAGGGGTCAAATACTTATTTCCCTCATTAAAATGCAAATCAATTCATAACATTTTTGACATGCGTTTTTCTGGATTTTTTTGTTGATATTCTGTCTCTCACTGTTCAAATAAACCTACCATTAAAATTATAGACTGATCATTTCTTTGTCAGTGGGCAAACGTACAAAATCAGCAGGGGATCAAATACTTTTTTCCCTCACTGTACTTGACTAAAAAATACAGGGTTGACAGGAATCGAAAGACAAATTAGTTCTTAATGCAACCGCTGATTTACATTTTTAAAATTATCCTTACTTTTCAATACAGGGTTGGCCAAGTGAAGCTATACCAAACAAAATGGCGATGTATGCGTTTAAAATATTTCGACAGAAACACGGTTTATCATATTAAATATTGCTTACTTTGAGCTGATCTTCCATCATATTCTTGGGCAATGTATCCTTTCTATGTTATAAACGTCTTTTGGTCGATAGATGTCCTCTGTCCTTCGAATTGTCCATCACCAACGACCGACACCCTAAAGCGTGTCCAAACTTTCAGAGTGCACGACAAAGAAATTCCTCAAAATCGCACTAAACGGATATAAATTGATATAAAACGGTTAAAATTCACTACATTATGATGTTTTTAACAACTATAACGACTGAAAACATGACGGGAGAAATACTGCTGGTTAGAAAACGATTTGGAACGAGGCAGGTCCGATGGCCTTCACGCTTGAGGCGCACGTTGAGAAAGAGGGGTCTCTGTACATTTTTGTCATTTATAATGGCTGTGAACGTCCCATAGACTTCATTGAAAACGTGATGACGTACAGACACCCAGAGGAAGACGTAGGTAGTGTCGGTTTCTTCATAGCATTCACTGTGGCCTTATAAACAGACCCCAGATCAGAGGTAAAAATTTCTGAAATCTGAACCCTGTCATGAAAAGTGCTGTAGAAATTGTTCTGTACCACTCAGAGACAAAATTTCAACTCCTATAGAAACTATAGACTGTTTTCTATCCAATAATAACAATAATATGCATATTGTACGATCAAGAATTGAGTACGAGGCAGTTTAATTTGGAAATGTAAAAAAAAAAATAATGCTAACAGCTCCCCCTATTGACAAAAGGTTAACCCTTCTCCAGAAAGGTCAGGGTTGTGTTTAACCCCTCTCCAGAAAGGTCAGGGTTGTGTTTAACCCCTCTCCAGAAAGGTCAGGGTTGTGTTTAACCCTTCTCCAGAAAGGTCAGGGTTGTGTTTAACCCTTCTCCAGAAAGGTCAGGGTTGTGTTTAACCCTTCTCCAGAAAGGTCAGGGTTGTGTTTAACCCCTCTCCAGAAAGGTCAGGGTTGTGTTTAACCCTTCTCCAGAAAGGTCAGGGTTGTGTTTAACCCTTCTCCAGAAAGGTCAGGGTTGTGTTTAACCCTTCTCCAGAAAGGTCAGGGTTGTGTTTAACCCCTCTCCAGAAAGGTCAGGGTTGTGTTTAACTCTTCTCCAGAAAGGTCAGGGTTGTGTTTAACTCTTCTCCAGAAAGGTCAGGGTTGTGTTTAACTCTTCTCCAGACAGGTCAGGGTTGTGTTTAACCCTTCTCCAGAAAGGTCAGGGTTGTGTTTAACCCCTCTCCAGAAAGGTCAGGTTTGTGTTTAACCCTTCTCCAGACAGGTCAGGGTTGTGTTTAACCCCTCTCCAGAAAGGTCAGGGTTGTGTTTAACCCCTCTCCAGAAAGGTCAGGGTTGTGTTTAACCCCTCTCCAGAAAGGTCAGGGTTGTGTTTAACCCTTCTCCAGAAAGGTCAGGATTGTGTTTAACCCTTCTCCAGAAAGGTCAGGGTTGTGTTTAACCCCTCTCCAGAAAGGTCAGGGTTGTGTTTAACCCTTCTCCAGGAAGGTCAGGGTTGTGTTTAACCCTTCTCCAGAAAGGTCAGGGTTGTGTTTAACCCTTCTCCAGAAAGGTCAGGGTTGTGTTTAACCCCTCTCCAGAAAGGTCAGGCTTGTGTTTAACCCTTCTCCAGAAAGGTCAGGGTTGTGTTTAACCCCCCTCCAGAAAGGTCAGGGTTGTGTTTAACCCCCCTCCAGAAAGGTCAGGGTTGTGTTTAACCCCCCTCCAGAAAGGTCAGGGTTGTGTTTAACCCCCCTCCAGAAAGGTCAGGGTTGTGTTTAACCCCCCTCCAGAAAGGTCAGGGTTGTGTTTAACTCTTCTCCAGAAAGGTCAGGGTTGTGTTTAACTCTTCTCCAGAAAGGTCAGGGTTGTGTTTAACCCCTCTCCAGAAAGGTCAGGGTTGTGTTTAACCCCTCTCCAGAAAGGTCAGGGTTGTGTTTAACTCTTCTCCAGAAAGGTCAGGGTTGTGTTTAACCCCTCTCCAGAAAGGTCAGGGTTGTGTTTAACCCCTCTCCAGAAAGGTCAGGGTTGTGTTTAACTCTTCTCCAGAAAGGTCAGGGTTGTGTTTAACTCTTCTCCAGAAAGGTCAGGGTTGTGTTTAACTCTTCTCCAGAAAGGTCAGGGTTGTGTTTAACCCCTCTCCAGAAAGGTCAGGGTTGTGTTTAACTCTTCTCCAGAAAGGTCAGTGTTGTGTTTAACTCTTCTCCAGAAAGGTCAGGGTTGTGTTTAACTCTTCTCCAGAAAGGTCAGGGTTGTGTTTAACCCTTCTCCAGAAAGGTCAGGGTTGTGTTTAACCCCCCTCCAGAAAGGTCAGGGTTGTGTTTAACCCCCCTCCAGAAAGGTCAGGGTTGTGTTTAACCCTTCTCCAGAAAGGTCAGGGTTGTGTTTAACCCCCCTCCAGAAAGGTCAGGGTTGTGTTTAACCCCCCTCCAGAAAGGTCAGGGTTGTGTTTAACCCTTCTCCAGAAAGGTCAGGGTTGTGTTTAACCCCCCTCCAGAAAGGTCAGGGTTGTGTTTAACCCCTCTCCAGAAAGGTCAGGGTTGTGTTTAACTCTTCTCCAGAAAGGTCAGGGTTGTGTTTAACCCCTCTCCAGAAAGGTCAGGGTTGTGTTTAACTCTTCTCCAGAAAGGTCAGGGTTGTGTTTAACTCTTCTCCAGAAAGGTCAGGGTTGTGTTTAACTCTTCTCCAGAAAGGTCAGGGTTGTGTTTAACCCCTCTCCAGAAAGGTCAGGGTTGTGTTTAACTCTTCTCCAGAAAGGTCAGGGTTGTGTTTAACCCTTCTCCAGAAAGGTCAGGGTTGTGTTTAAACCCCCTCCAGAAAGGTCAGGGTTGTGTTTAACCCCCCTCCAGAAAGGTCAGGGTTGTGTTTAACCCTTCTCCAGAAAGGTCAGGGTTGTGTTTAACCCCCCTCCAGAAAGGTCAGGGTTGTGTTTAACCCCCCTCCAGAAAGGTCAGGGTTGTGTTTAACCCTTCTCCAGAAAGGTCAGGGTTGTGTTTAACCCCCCTTCAGAAAGGTCAGGGTTGTGTTTAACCCCCCTCCAGAAAGGTCAGGGTTGTGTTTAACCCCCCTCCAGAAAGGTCAGGGTTGTGTTTAACCCCCCTCCAGAAAGGTCAGGGTTGTGTTTAACCCCCCTCCAGAAAGGTCAGGGTTGTGTTTAACCCCTCTCCAGAAAGGTCAGGGTTGTGTTTAACTCTTCTCCAGAAAGGTCAGGGTTGTGTTTAACCCCTCTCCAGAAAGGTCAGGGTTGTGTTTAACCCCTCTACAGAAAGGTCAGGGTTGTGTTTAACCCCTCTCCAGAAAGGTCAGGGTTGTGTTTAACCCCTCTCCAGAAAGGTCAGGGTTGTGTTTAACCCCTCTCCAGAAAGGTCAGGGTTGTGTTTAACCCCTCTCCAGAAAGGTCAGGGTTGTGTTTAACTCTTCTCCAGAAAGGTCAGGGTTGTGTTTAACCCCTCTCCAGAAAGGTCAGGGTTGTGTTTAACCCCTCTCCAGAAAGGTCAGGGTTGTGTTTAACTCTTCTCCAGAAAGGTCAGGGTTGTGTTTAACTCTTCTCCAGAAAGGTCAGGGTTGTGTTTAACTCTTCTCCAGAAAGGTCAGGGTTGTGTTTAACCCCTCTCCAGAAAGGTCAGGGTTGTGTTTAACTCTTCTCCAGAAAGGTCAGGGTTGTGTTTAACTCTTCTCCAGAAAGGTCAGGGTTGTGTTTAACTCTTCTCCAGACAGGTCAGGGTTGTGTTTAACTCTTCTCCAGAAAGGTCAGGGTTGTGTTTAACTCTTCTCCAGAAAGGTCAGGGTTGTGTTTAACCCTTCTCCAGAAAGGTCAGGGTTGTGTTTAACTCTTCTCCAGAAAGGTCGGGGTTGTGTTTAACCCCCCTCCAGAAAGGTCAGGGTTGTGTTTAACTCTTCTCCAGAAAGGTCAGGGTTGTGTTTAACTCTTCTCCAGAAAGGTCAGGGTTGTGTTTAACCCCCCTCCAGAAAGGTCAGGGTTGTGTTTAACTCTTCTCCAGAAAGGTCAGGGTTGTGTTTAACCCTTCTCCAGAAAGGTCAGGGTTGTGTTTAACCCCCCTCCAGAAAGGTCAGGGTTGTGTTTAACCCCCCTCCAGAAAGGTCAGGGTTGTGTTTAACCCTTCTCCAGAAAGGTCAGGGTTGTGTTTAACCCTTCTCCAGAAAGGTCAGGGTTGTGTTTAACCCCTCTCCAGAAAGGTCAGGGTTGTGTTTAACCCCTCTCCAGAAAGGTCAGGGTTGTGTTTAACCCTTCTCCAGAAAGGTCAGGGTTGTGTTTAACCCCCCTCCAGAAAGGTCAGGGTTGTGTTCAACCCCCCTCCAGAAAGGTCAGGGTTGTGTTTAACCCTTCTCCAGAAAGGTCAGGGTTGTGTTTAACCCCCCTCCAGAAAGGTCAGGGTTGTGTTTAACTCTGGAAGATACATTCTGCACAATGCTACAGTATTCTACATATCAGGGTGCTTTTCAATCGTTTTTTTTCTATTTCCTAGTTCTCTTAATGTAAAGAAGCTTACATCACAAAATGGAAACTACTTCAACACATCTAATCAACAAATTTCATAGACTGGAGATAATCCCCAGTGAGTTCATGGACTGGAGAAAGTTCCTGTTGAGTTCATGGACTGGTGATAATCCCTGATGAGTTCATGGACTGGTGATAATCCCTGATGAGTTCATGGACTGGTGATAATCCCTGATGAGTTCATGGACTGGTGATAATCCCTGATGAGTTCATGGACTGGTGATAATCCCTGATGAGTTCATGGACTGGTGATAATCCCTGATGAGTTCATGGACTGGTGATAATCCCTGATGAGTTCATGGACTGGTGATAATCCCTGATGAGTTCATGGACTGGTGATAATCCCTGATGAGTTCATGGACTGGTGATAATCCCTGATGAGTTCATGGACTGGTGATAATCCCTGATGAGTTCATGGTGATAATCCCAGATATTACCCACATTTCCACGTTGAAATTACGTAGTTGATGTTAGCCAGCGCTAGTCGGCTGTACCTGCGTCAATACTCTGGTATTTCTCCTTCTAAATCTTAGCATCAGTATTTTTGAAACGTGAGCCAACATGTTTTCAACACTTATATCGCCATGACTGATCAAACATTTCCTCATTTTCTCTCTTGTCTATTGCAGACATACTCTATAGTGAGCAATATGTTTGGAACATTGAAACGCAATACGTACAGAATCATGATAAATTGTGATACGTATAGACTTGCAATACATATCGTATAGGCACCTTAATTATCAAAATATTGTGAGGACAGACAGAGAGAGGACGGACAGACAGAGAGAGGACAGACAGAGAGAGGACAGACAGAGAGAGGACAGACAGAGAGGACGGACAGAGAGGACAGACAGAGGACAGACAGAGAGGACAGACAGAGAGAGGACAGACAGAGAGAGGACAGACAGAGAGAGGACAGACAGAGAGGACAGACAGAGGACAGACAGAGAGAGGACAGACAGAGAGAGGACAGACAGAGAGAGGACAGACAGAGAGAGGACAGACAGAGAGGATGGACAGAGAGGACAGACAGAGAGGACAGACAGAGAGGACAGACAGAGAGAGGACAGACAGAGAGAGGACAGACAGAGATGACAGACAGAGAGGACAGACAGAGGACAGACAGAGAGAGGACAGACAGAGAGAGGACAGACAGAGAGAGGACAGAGAGAGGACAGACAGAGAGAGAACGGACAGACAGAGAGGACAGACAGAGAGAGGACAGACAGAGAGAGGACAGACAGAGAGGACAGACAGAGAGGACAGACAGAGAGGACAGAAAGAGGAAGATAGACAGAGAGAGGACAGACAGAGAGATGACAGACAGACAGAGGACAGACAGAGAGAGGACAGACAGAGGACAGACAGAGAGAGGACAGACAGAGGACAGACAGGGAGAGGACAGACAGACAGAGGACAGAGAGAGGACAGACAGAGAACATAAATAGAGACTATTAGAAACAGAGAAAAGAGACTACACTATCTAACCTTGAAGACCCTGACCAATCGCTAACCTCTGAAATCAAACACAGAAGCAATGAAACGTTTTTGGTGAAAGTCCACCATGACTGTACAGGGGGAACTGTCACCTTAAGTTGGTGCCATGTCTTCACTCTCCGTTCCATTGTGAAGAAAACAATGGCTGGTATCAATCTAGTCACATCTGGTTTCAGTGTACCAGAGTTAAAACAGATCGTGCTGATTCATTGTGTGAAACAAGTTACACCGTAGAGGCTAAGAAACGACAACAGACCAATACAAACCATTCCTCATGGGGCCTTTCCACTGCTGCAATGGATAGAAATATTTCAGCAATTACGGCCAAAAACTTGGTTCTGTTTACGCTTTGTTGAGTCGTCTTGTAGTTAACGGCAGCAGGCATCGGACCAGGAACTATAGAACACACACACACACACACAAAGTGACCTCGTTACCGACCATCATGCAAACACATCATCAGTCATTTAAAGTGGCGTGTTTTGACATCCCCATTTCCCTGTAGGATTCATGTCATTGTTTCCTGTTCCTCAAACCCCTTTTTTAAAATTTTCTCTCCTCTTTTTGGTTTAATCTTTATTTCTGTCGATCTGATCCTTGGAACAGAATCCTGGAACGTTCACGTTAGAGATGTCTCATCTTTTCAAGGGATAGAAAGGTCCTTCGTTTTTATTCCTGCGAGGTCGTACAGGGTATTGTTGACCTCTGTTGACACATCTCTTCATTTGGGCCGGTGGGCCGGTGTCAGGTTTCGAAGAGTGATAGGGAGCTACCTTCGGTGATAGTCGTGACAGCCGGGATAATCAACGGTCTTGTCACTGACAGTCTCCCTTCATGACACTGTCCTTTTCCCACCTTTTTTCCCCCCTTCTCCTCAGGAGATCGGAGTTCCGGCGGAAGTTACACGAAGGAACTTTCACTCAACTTTCGTTGGTTTGCAAACGGAAACACCCCCTGTAACTAAGGCTGGGTTTTTACACAAAGTAACTTTCACGCAATTTGAAGCCGCAAGTTGCAGGTGACATCATCTCAAGGAACTTTGATGTTACATGAAGCAACTCAAACACGATTAAGATCGCATGCAACAGCCAATACAAAATGAAAGCTGCTTGTTTGAGAATTCTCACCCCATGTCACCTGCTGCGTTACATCGCGGTTTCACAGATGATTCGTGTTGGGTTATTATAACAGCAAGGACATAGAAGAAATGCAGCTCGCTAAATTGTATTTCTTCCAACACAGCTGACTTCCTGGTTAAGTGGGCGGGTGTTAAGAAGCGCGGCTTGGCGGGTCATGTTTCGGAGGACGCGTGACTCGACCTTCGCATCTCTCGAGCCAAAGTTGGGGAGCGGCAGCGATGACACAAGATCGAAATTGTGGAGAAAAAGAGGGTTAAAAAAATAATCAAAAATAAGAAGCAAATTAAAAAGCAACTCAAGCTGCAAGCAACTCAAAATATGCGTAGTGTAACGACAGCCTAATGAAAACTCCTCTGCAACTTTTTTAACTTTCTGCAACTAGTTTTAAAGCAACAGCCAATCAAAACGAAACCTTCCTGATATGATGATCCGTTTAAAGGTTCGGAATTCTGACCCAGTTGTCATGTCAACACAGCTGTCAGTGCCGTGGCAACCGTGATCAAGGTTGACAGAAGAGACATTAGCACAACGGCATTAGGGCTAGTCGTGGTTGGTGAACATGGTTTGGCACTTGTTGTAAATCCAGCCACAGTGTCCGTTTTCAAAAAGGCTTTACGACGAAAGCACACAAAACAATTATGTTAGGTCAGTACCTAGTCACAGAAAAACACAGCCATTTTTCCAGCCAAAGAGAGGAGTCACAAAAAGCAGAAATAGAGATAAAATGAATCATTAACCTTTGATGATCTTCATCAGATGACACTCATAGGACTTCATGTTACACAATACATGTATGTTTTGTTCGATAAAGTTCATATTTATATCCAAAAATCTTAGTTTACATTGGCGTGTTATATTCAGTAATGTTTTGCCTCCAAAACATCCAGTGATTTTGCAGAGAGCCACATCAATTTACAGAAATACTCATAATAAACATTGATAAAAGATACAAGTATTATACATGGAACTTTAGATAAACTTCTCCTTCATGCAACCGCTGTGTCAGATTTCAATACGGAAAAAGCACACCATGCAATAATCTGAGTACAGCGCTCAGAGCCCAAATAAGCCATAAAGATATCCGCCAATTTTTGGAGTCAACAGAAGTCAGAAATGGTATTATAAATATTCACTTACCTTTGATGATCTTCATCAGAATGCACTCCCAGGAATCCCAGTTCCACAATAAATGTTTGTTTTGTTCGATAACGTCCAAAATGTATGTCCAAATACATTCCTTTTTGTTCGCGCGTTTAGTTACAAAATCCAAATTGATGACGCACAGGTCCGACGAAAAGTCAGAAAATTCCATTACGGTTCGTAGAAACATGTCAAACGATGTATAGAATCAATCTTTAGGATATTTTTTACATAAATCTTCAATAATGTTTCAACCGGAGAATTCCTTTGTCTTCAGAAATGTGATGGAACGCAGGCCCCTCTCACGGGAGAGCGCATGTTCAGCTCGTGCCAGACACCTGACTCAAAGAGCTCTCCTTCCCTCATTCTTCACAGTAGAAGCATCAAACAAGGTTCTAAAGACTGTTGACATCTAGTGGAAGCCTTAGGAAGTGCTATATGACCCCAAAGACACTATATATTGGATAGACAAACCTACAAACCACAGATTTCCCACTTCCTGGTTGGATTTTTTCTCAGGTTTTTGCCTGCCATATAAGTTCTGTATTACTCACAGAAATCATTCAAACAGTTTTAGAAACTTCAGAATGATTTCTATCCAAATCTACTAATAATATGCATATCTTAGCGTCTGGGACTGAGTAGCAGGCAGTTTACTATGGGCACCTTATTCATCCAAGCTACTCAATACTGCCCCCAGCCATAAGAAGGTCTATTCTACTGTCGGCTGTTGTCATTCTTTGGAACACAATTAAAGGAGTAATTTGGAAGAGCGATGTGTAAACCTTTGTCCGTCAAAAAAAAAAAAGTGTCCAAATTAATTTATTGCATCACAAAATGGATGTAGAATTCCCAAACATCTATTAAAAAAATATGAGTAAAAACATTTCTGGCACAGGCTTGTGGAAACACAGATTAGATGATAAACTAAAAGACGACGGAACAGACTTTGTTGATTTTAACTTCTTAACAACTCTATCATCCCCTTCCTCATTGGTCCTCCCACTGCCCCTCTATCATCTCCTTCCTCATTGGTCCTCCCACTGCCCCTCTATCATCTCCTTCCTCATTGGCCCACCCAGTGCCCCCCTCTCATCCCCTTCCTCATTGGTCCTCCCACTGCCCCCCTCTCATCCCCTTCCTCATTGGTCCTCCCACTGCCCCCCTATCATCCCCTTCCTCATTGGCCCTCCCACTACCCATCTATCATCCCCTTCCTCATTGGCCCTCCCACTGCCTATCTATCATTTCCTTCCTTATTGGCCCTCCCACTACCCATCTATCATCTCCTTCCTCATTGGCCGTTTGTCAGGGTTCTGTATAGAACACGAGGCCGTTTGTCAGGGTTCTGTATAGAACACGAGTTTGTTTGTCAGGGTTCTGTATAGAACACCAGGCTGTTTGTCAGGGTTCTGTATAGAACACAAGGCTGTTTGTCAGGGTTCTGTATAGAACACGAGTTCGTTTGTCAGGGTTCTGTATAGAACACGATGCCGTTTGTCAGGGTTCTGTATAGAACACGAGTTTGTTTGTCAGGGTTCTGTATAGAACACCAGGCTGTTTGTCAGGGTTCTGTATAGAACACACAGTTGTGTGTCAGGGTTCTGTATAAAACACGAGGCCGTTTGTCAGGGTTTTGTATAGAACACGAGGTCATTTGTCAGGGTTCTGTATAGAACACGAGGCTGTTTGTCAGGGTTCTGTATAGAACACACGGTTGTTTGTCAGGGTTCTGTATAGAACACACGGTTGTTTGTCAGGGTTCTGTATAGAACACTAGGCTGTTTGTCAGGGTTCTGTATAGAACACCAGGCTGTTTGTCAGGGTTCTGTATAGAACACTAGGCTGTTTGTCAGGGTTCTGTATAAAACACGAGGCCGTTTGTCAGGGTTTTGTATAGAACAAAGTCGCTCTGGATAAGAGCGTCTGCTAAATGACTTAAATGTAAATGTAAACACAAGGTCATTTGTCAGGGTTCTGTATAGAACACAAGGTCGTTCGTCAGGGTTCTGTATAGAACAAGAGGTCGTTTGTCAGGGTTCTCTGTTAATCTTTCTGCGTTAAGATATATTCATACTGAGACTGTACATTTGTACATCCACTGTAACATGAAAAAGAGCCCCAGACCATTATTCCTCCTCCACCAAACTTTACAGTTGGCACTATGCATGCGCTGTGAAGCTCCATTGGACTCTGGAGCAGTGGAAAAGCATTCTCTGGAGTGATGAATCACGCTTCACCATCTGGCAGTCCGACGGATGAATCTGGGTTTGGCGGATACTAACGACATGAGTAAAGCCAGTGTGTCAATGTATGCAGATGACTCAACACTACACAAGTTAGCTATTACAGCGACTGAAGTGACTGCAACACTTAACAAAGAGCTGCAGTTAGTTTCAGAATGGGTGGCAAGGAATAAGTTAGTCCTAAATATTTCAAAAACTAAAAGCATTGTAATTGGGACAAATCATTCACTAAACCCTAAACCTCAATTAAACTCTTGTAATGAGTCATGTGGAATTTGAGCAATGTGAGGTGACTAAACTACTTGGAGTAACCCTGGATTGTAAACTGTCATAGTCAAAATATGTTGATACAACAGTAGCTAAGATGGGGAGAAGTCTGTCCATAATAAAGCACTGCTCTGCCTTCTTAAAAACACTATCAACAAGGCAGGTCCTACAAGCCCTAGTTTCTACCTTCTTAACAACAAGGCAGGTCCTACATGCCCTAGTTTCTACCTTCTTAAAACCTCTCTGGGATATGTGGGACGGTAGCGTCCCACTTGGCCAATAGCCAGGGAAAATGTAGAGCGCCAAATTCAAAAAAATCAAACTTTCATTAAATCACACATGTAAGATAGCAAATTAAAGCTACACTCGTTGTGAATCCAGCCAAGATGTCCGATTTCAAAAAGGCTTTTCGGCGAAAGCATAAGATGCTATTATCTGATGATAGCACAACAGTAAACAAAGAGAGTGTAGCATATTTCAACACTGCAGGCACGACACAAAACGCAGAAACAAAAATATAATTCATGCCTTATTCATGGCACTCCAATATGTCCCATAAACATCACAAATGGTCCTTTTGTTCGATTAATTCCGTCCATATATATCCAAATTGTCCATTTATTTGGCGCGTTTGATCCAGAAAAAAACAGCTTCCAATTTGCGCAACGTCACTACAAAATATCTCAAAAATGACCTCTAAACTTTGCCAAAACATTTCAAACTACTTTTGCAATACAACTTAAGGTATTTGTAAACGTTAATAATCGATCAAATTGAAGACGGGTCTATCTGTTTTCAATACAGGAGGACAACAAACTAACGCTACGTTTCTAGTCTTGCGCAACTCTCAAACAGTACACATGACGTTACACTGTTTCCAGGTGGCCTTACTTCTTCATTGCAGAAAGGAATAACCTCAACCTATTTCCAAAGAGTGGTGACATCCAGTGGAAGCGGTAGGAACTGAAAACAGGGTGATTAGAAATCCAGTATTCCAATGAAAATTCATTGAACAGACAGTGACCTAAACAAAAAAAATGTAATGGTTAGTCCTCGGGGTTTTGCCTGCTACATAAGTTCTGTTATACTTACAGACATGATTCAAACAGTTTTAGAAACTTCAGAGTGTTTTCTATCCTAATCTACTAATAATATGCATATCTTATATTCTGGGGATGAGTAGAAGGAAGTTGAAATTGGGGATGCTATTTATCCAAAAGTGAAAATGCTGCCCCCTATTCTAGAGAAGTTTTTAATAGCACTATCAACAAGGCGGGTCCTACAGGCCCTAGTTTCTACCTTCTTAACAGCACTATCAACAAGGCAGGTTCTACAGGCCCTAGTTTCTACCTCCTTAACAACACTATCAACAAGGCAGGTCCTACAGGCCCTAGTTTTGTCACACCTGGACTACTGTTCAGTCGTGTGGTGCCACAAAGAGGGACTTAGGAACCCCTAGGTCCTGGAGAACAGGAGTTAAATGGAACCAGGGTAGGAGACGTAAACAAGCAAACACACAGGTTACACAGGTACAGTGAGAAAATGTGATGGATGGATCAGTGCAGTGTTATAAATGGGAGATATGTAATTTTCAACACTTTTGGACGGTATAGCCTCACCTCAAGTTGGTCCCCCTGGTCCCCCTCCGACTGTTTCTGCTGGATGGGATACCTCCTGAGGGGCTCGGACGGTCTACGGTCCTAAAGTCATTTGGAGAGGTAAAATGAAGAAGTACATTTTTATAAACTCAGGCGTTTCCCTTTCCCAGCCGTTTCCCTTTCCCAGCCGTTTCTCTTTCCCAAACGGCTTTGCTGTTCAACCTTCAAAACAGCCTTCAAATCTTCTAAACTGACAAAGTCAGTGAAAAGGCACACACACACACACACAAACACACACACACAAAATAGTTCATCTGGAGGCCCCACTAAGGGTGATGCTTTGAAAATAACCCTCACTGTCGTGGACCAGAAGTCCCTGACCTCACTGTCGTGGACCAGAAGTCCCTGACCTCACTGTCGTGGACCAGATGTCCCTGACCTCACTGTCGTGGACCAGAAGTCCCTGACCTCACTGTCGTGGACCAGATGTTCCTGACCTCACTGTCGTGGACCAGAAGTCCCTGACCTCACTGTCGAGGACCAGATGTTCCTGACCTCACTGTGGTGGACCAGAAGTCCCTGACCTCACTGTCGTGGACCAGAAGTCCCTGACCTCACTGTCGAGGACCAGATGTTCCTGACCTCACTGTCGTGGACCAGATGTCCCTGACCTCACTGTCGTGGACCAGAAGTCCCTGACCTCACTGTCGTGGACCAGATGTCCCTGACCTCACTGTCGTGGACCAGATGTTCCTGACCTCACTGTCGTGGACCAGATGTTCCTGACCTCACTGTCGAGGACCAGATGTCCCTGACCTCACTGTCGTGGACCAGAAGTCCCTGACCTCACTGTCGTGGACCAGAAGACCCTGACCTCACTGTCGTGGACCAGAAGTCCCTGACCTCACTGTCGTGGACCAGAAGTCCCTGACCTCACTGTCGAGGACCAGAAGTCCCTGACCTCACTGTCGAGGACCAGAAGTCCTTGACCTCACTGTCGTGGACCAGAAGTCCCTGACCTCACTGTCGTGGACCAGAAGTCCCTGACCTCACTGTCGTGGACCAGAAGTCCCTGACCTCACTGTCGTGGACCAGAAGTCCCTGACCTCACTGTCGAGGACCAGATGTCCCTGACCTCACTGTCGTGGACCAGATGTCCCTGACCTCACTGTCGAGGACCAGAAGTCCCTGACCTCACTGTCGAGGACCAGAAGTCCCTGACCTCACTGTCGAGGACCAGATGTCCCTGACCTCACTGTCGAGGACCAGAAGTCCCTGACCTCACTGTCGTGGACCAGAAGTCCCTGACCTCACTGTCGTGGACCAGAAGTCCCTGACCTCACTGTCGTGGACCAGAAGTCCCTGACCTCACTGTCGAGGACCAGAAGTCCCTGACCTCACTGTCGTGGACCAGAAGTCCCTGACCTCACTGTCGTGGACCAGATGTCCCTGACCTCACTGTCGTGGACCAGAAGACCCTGACCTCACTGTCGTGGACCAGATGTTCCTGACCTCACTGTCGAGGACCATAAGACCTTGACCTCACTGTCGTGGACCAGAAGACCCTGACCTCACTGTCGAGGACCAGATGTCCCTGACCTCACTGTCGTGGACCAGATGTCCCTGACCTCACTGTCGTGGACCAGAAGACCCTGACCTCACTGTCGTGGACCAGAAGTCCCTGACCTCACTGTCGTGGACCAGAAGTCCCTGACCTCACTGTCGAGGACCAGATGTCCCTGACCTCACTGTCGTGGACCAGAAGTCCCTGACCTCACTGTCGTGGACCAGAAGTCCCTGACCTCACTGTCGTGGACCAGAAGTCCCTGACCTCACTGTCGAGGACCAGATGTCCCTGACCTCACTGTCGTGGACCAGAAGTCCCTGACCTCACTGTCGTGGACCAGAAGTCCCTGACCTCACTGTCGTGGACCAGATGTCCCTGACCTCACTGTCGTGGACCAGATGTCCCTGACCTCACTGTCGTGGACCAGAAGTCCCTGACCTCACTGTCGTGGACCAGATGTTCCTGACCTCACTGTCGTGGACCAGATGTCCCTGACCTCACTGTCGTGGACCAGAAGTCCCTGACCTCACTGTCGTGGACCAGATGTTCCTGACCTCACTGTCGTGGACCAGATGTCCCTGACCTCACTGTCGTGGACCAGAAGTCCCTGACCTCACTGTCGTGGACCAGAAGTCCCTGACCTCACTGTCGTGGACCAGAAGTCCCTGACCTCACTGTCGTGGACCAGAAGTCCCTGACCTCACTGTCGTGGACCAGATGTTCCTGACCTCACTGTCGTGGACCAGAAGACCCTGACCTCACTGTCGAGGACCAGAAGTCCCTGACCTCACTGTCGTGGACCAGATGTTCCTGACCTCACTGTCGTGGACCAGATGTTCCTGACCTCACTGTCGTGGACCAGAAGACCCTGACCTCACTGTCGAGGACCAGAAGTCCCTGACCTCACTGTCGTGGACCAGATGTTCCTGACCTCACTGTCGTGGACCAGAAGACCCTGACCTCACTGTCGAGGACCAGATGTTCCTGACCTCACTGTCGTGGACCAGAAGTCCCTGACCTCACTGTCGTGGACCAGATGTCCCTGACCTCACTGTCGTGGACCAGAAGTCCCTGACCTCACTGTCGTGGACCAGAAGTCCCTGACCTCACTGTCGTGGACCAGAAGTCCCTGACCTCACTGTCGAGGACCAGAAGTCCCTGACCTCACTGTCGTGGACCAGATGTTCCTGACCTCACTGTCGAGGACCAGATGTCCCTGACCTCACTGTCGAGGACCAGAAGTCCCTGACCTCACTGTCGAGGACCAGATGTCCCTGACCTCACTGTCGTGGACCAGAAGTCCCTGACCTCACTGTCGTGGACCAGATGTCCCTGACCTCACTGTCGAGGACCAGATGTCCCTGACCTCACTGTCGTGGACCAGAAGTCCCTGACCTCACTGTCGAGGACCAGAAGTCCCTGACCTCACTGTCGTGGACCAGAAGTCCCTGACCTCACTGTCGAGGACCAGAAGACCCTGACCTCACTGTCGAGGACCAGATGTCCCTGACCTCACTGTCGTGGACCAGATGTCCCTGACCTCACTGTCGTGGACCAGATGTCCCTGACCTCACTGTCGTGGACCAGAAGTCCCTGACCTCACTGTCGTGGACCAGAAGTCCCTGACCTCACTGTCGAGGACCAGAAGTCCCTGACCTCACTGTCGTGGACCAGATGTCCCTGATCTCACTGTCATGGACCAGAAGTCCCTGACCTCACTGTCGTGGACCAGAAGACCCTGACCTCACTGTCGTGGACCAGAAGTCCCTGACCTCACTGTCGAGGACCAGAAGTCCCTGACCTCACTGTCGTGGACCAGAAGTCTTGGGATATAATCCCTGACATCTCTAATTGAGCTTTCAGCCTGGATTAGAAAAGGGAGAGAGAGTATCGTCCAGATTCAGCTGAAATTAAAGACAGAGGTAGAGAGTGAGTGACTGAGGTAGAGAGTGAGTGACTGAGGTGAGTGAGTGAGTGAGTGAGTGAGTGAGTGAGTGAGTGAGTGAGTGAGTGAGTGAGTGAGTGAGTGAGTGAGAGAGAGAGAGAGAGAGAGAGAGAGAGAGAGAGAGAGAGAGAGAGAGAGAGAGAGAGAGAGAGAGACAGAGAGACAGAGACACAGAGACACAGAGACACAGAGAGACAGAGAGACAGAGAGACAGAGAGACAGGGAGACAGAGAGACACA
Source organism: Salvelinus alpinus (assembly GCF_045679555.1). Taxonomy (NCBI): domain Eukaryota; kingdom Metazoa; phylum Chordata; class Actinopteri; order Salmoniformes; family Salmonidae; genus Salvelinus; species Salvelinus alpinus. The sequence goes on from NC_092090.1 coordinate 100,703,074, forward strand.
GAGACACAGAGACACAGGGACACACAGAGAGGGAGGGATGGAGAGTGATGGAGATGGAGGGAGGGAGGGAGGGAGGGAGGGAGGGAGGGAGGGAGGGAGGGAGGGAGGGAGGGAGGGAGGGAGGGAGGGAGGGAGGGAGGGAGAGAGAGAGGAAGTCTCAACACCTGTTCTTGACACGCACTTTTAGTATAACTTTCATTTAATATTAAGCAGCATGGTCTTGAAGGAGAGCGTTTTAGCTTTATTTAATTATTAACGAGAACATTCAAATGTTCCCAAACTTCAGGCCAAGAGGTTGGGGACACCTTGTAATTCATAACAAGTAACTTTTTTAAAGGGATGAATTTAGTAGTAAACACTCTGATCCAGAGCATATCGACAGATGTTTTACGTAGCTGGGGATTCAAATCAGGGACCTTTCAGTTACTGGTCCAACGCTATCAAACGTGTGTGTGTGTGTCTGTGTCTGTGTGTGTGTGCGCGTGCGCGTGCGTGTGTGTGTGTTTGTTGTATTCATAGTAATTTGAGGATGTTCAAATGAAGACAAAATAGAAGAAGAAGGTTTTGATGGTTAAATGTTTTGATTTGTTGTTCTTAAGTGTTTTATTTGAGGAGAGGCTGAATGAATTCCAGTACAAACGGCTGCACAGTAGAACAGTGCAGCACTGGCTAACAGGCTAACTGGCTAACAGGCTAACAGGCTAACAGGCTAACTGGCTAACTGGCTAACAGGCTAACAGGCTAACAGGCTAAATGGCTAACAGTCTAACTGGCTAACTGGCTAACAGGCTAACAGGCTAACAGGCTAACAGGCTAACAGGCTAACAGACTAACTGTCTAACTGGTTAACAGGCCATGTCGTTCTTAACGCCAAAGCATTATAGAGGCCTTCCACATGTTTGCTGTTTCCCCCGGCATCGTCCTGTCAACGTCCCGGCAACGCCCCGGCATCGTCCTGTCAACGTCCCGGCAACGCCCCGGCATCGTCCTGTCAACGTCCCGGCAACGCCCCTGGCATCGTCCTGTCAACATCCCGGCAACGCCCCGGCAACGTCCGAGCAGTGTGAACCCTGTAAACACAGCAGAAATGGAAACTCCAGAACAGTCTGAAACTAAACAGATGGATGTTGAGTAAACTTTGTGTTAACATATACCCACACACAACTTTCCAGCAAGGTTCACCCTGTTCACTGCACAGTTTTTGTATAACATGAGCTGTTAAATATGTCCTTTCTATCGTGCCGTTTTTGAAAGATCTAACGTTAAACACCGAGAACTACAAAAGTGTTGCTACTTTTCTCAAAAAACATCTATAGCCTGAATTTAGCAGGCGCTATCGACAGATCAGTTGGAGAAAAGTCAAGGGCTACTTTCTGCACACGCCACGGTCAGCGTGAACCAGAGTGACTTGACACAACGCTGGCCAAACAAGATGTAACTACAAACAAAATGGAGTTAAATGGTTCCAGTCTGCTGTATAGTGTTCCTCCATGTATACGGGTCAGAGTCTAGCTACATTTTCAGATATACGTTTCTAATGTTGCCAGAAAGTTGCTTTTATTACAGGTTAAAGCGTACTGTTAGTTAACTAGCAAATGTTAGGGTTGTTAGCTCGTTAGCTAACGTTACGTGTATGATCTGTGTATTAGAATGTGTTCTTAACTGACTTGCCTGGTTAAATAAAAAATATATAAAAAATATATGACGACGTAGATCCGTCTAACATTTGGGCGTTCTAGGGAATAAGCAACATTAACTTATCTCTGTGTTTCTTTCATAACAGAGAAATCCCAATCAACTTACAATTGACAAAGGAGCGTAAAACCTCACATCATTTCACTAGAACATAAATAAAAAGGACTACCGTTGGATCATAATGGTCACGTCTCAGGAACGTGTTGTTCCAGATCTGTTCGAGAAGATCCTATATCCAAACCCTGAAGACAAACGTTACATCAGGAACGTGTTGTTGTAGATCACCTCCCACAACAGGTCTCCAGATCTGTTCGAGAAGTTCCTATATCCAAACCCTGAAGACAAACGTTACATCAGGAACGTGTTGTTGTAGATCACCTCCCACAACAGGTCTCCAGATCTGTTCGAGAAGTTCCAAACCCTGAAGACAAACATTAGCTCAGGAATGAATTCAAAGAGCTTGTGGGACGTGTCGTTGTGAGACAGTTGATACAATTTGAGCACTACACGTCTGTTAAAATGGGAATCACCTCAAAAAATACTCAGATGTAATGGCAAGAAAATGAGATATAATGCCTTTTGGGCTACTGAATGAAGCTGAAAGACAGTCGAAATACATATGATTAGGAAAAACTATCAAACTACTTAATGAACATGGTCGGTTGACAAAACAAAATGCAGAATTAGACATTTGAAAAATGCCTTGGAACCCATGGACAAAGTGGAAGGCTTACTGCCTGCTGTTGTGGACTTCCACTGCGCGGTAAACTTTACTGACCTTATTTTCAGGGAGTATCACAAGACAATGTCCAATGGTAGAAATGGGAACACGTCGAACAGAAGAAATATGACTCAAAGTTCAGTTGGAGACAATTACTGGCCATGTTCTGAATGTTTTTTAAAAAGATGTAACAGATGCCTCCATCATCACAGCTACACTCCAATTATTTTTGGCATTGCTTCAGTGCAGGACACAATCCACAGACGTAGTCCGTCAGAAAATGTCACGTCTGTCTCCGAAAAACAGAAGTGGTTTGACGCTCAGATGTTTCCAATAGAACGATGACAAAGAGTTGTTCACCGTAAAACTAGTGGACAAAAAGCCAAACACAGGACAAACAACATCCCCAGACTCTGAACTGTCACTATCCTGTCTGTTTGCCATCCGCCCTTCTGAAGTACGAAACAACTTAGTCACCATGTGCAACAAGAATACAACATCAGTTGTCGATAATCGAGATGAAATTGAAGCCAGATTTTAAAATAACACTGACAACACAGTTGATGCACTTTTCAGTTGGTCTAATCACAGTGGTCTAATGAAAAAAGTCACTCCTAGAATCCACCCAGTAAGACCAGCAGGCTAATGTTCCTATCCACCCAGTAAGACCAGCAGGCTAATGTTCTATCCACCCAGTAAGACCAGCAGGCTAATGTTCCTATAGACTCAGTAAGACCAGCAGGCTAATGTTCCTATAGACTCAGTAAGACCAGCAGGCTAATGTTCCTATAGACTCAGTAAGACCAGCAGGCTAATGTTCCTATCCACTCAGTAAGGCCAGTAGGCTAATGTTCCTATCCACTCAGTAAGACCAGCAGGCTAATGTTCTATCCACTCAGTAAGACCAGCAGGCTAATGTTCTATCCACTCAGTAAGACCAGCAGGCTAATGTTCTATCCACCCAGTAAGACCAGCAGGCTAATGTTCTATCCACTCAGTAAGACCAGCAGGCTAATGTTCCTATCCACCCAGTAAGACCAGCAGGCTAATGTTCCTATCCACCCAGTAAGACCAGTAGGCTAATGTTCCTATCCACTCAGTAAGACCAGTAGGCTAATGTTCCTATCCACTCAGTAAGACCAGCAGGCTAATGTTCCTATCCACCCAGTAAGACCAGCAGGCTAATGTTCCTATAGACTCAGTAAGGCCAGCAGGCTAATGTTCCTATAGACCCAGTAAGGCCAGCAGGCTAATGTTCCTATCCACCCAGTAAGACCAGCAGGCTAATGTTCCTATAGACCCAGTAAGGCCAGCAGGCTAATGTTCCTATCCACCCAGTAAGACCAGCAGGCTAATGTTCCTATAGACTCAGTAAGACCAGCAGGCTAATGTTCCTATCCACTCAGTAAGACCAGCAGGCTAATGTTCCTATCCACCCAGTAAGACCAGCAGGCTAATGTTCCTATCCACCCAGTAAGACCAGCAGGCTAATGTTCCTATAGACTCAGTAAGACCAGAAGGCTAATGTTCCTATAGACTCAGTAAGACCAGAAGGCTAATGTTCCTATAGACTCAGTAAGACCAGCAGGCTAACGTTCCTATAGACTCAGTAAGACCAGCAGGCTAATGCTCCTATAGACTCAGTAAGACCAGCAGGCTAATGTTCCTATAGACTCAGTAAGACCAGCAGGCTAATGTTCCTATAGACTCAGTAAGGCCAGCAGGCTAATGTTCCTATCCACCCAGTAAGACCAGCAGGCTAATGTTCCTATAGACTCAGTAAGACCAGCAGGCTAATGTTCCTATCCACCCAGTAAGGCCGGCAGGCTAATGTTCCAATAGACTCAGTAAGACCAGCAGGCTAATGTTCCTATCCACCCAGTAAGGCCAGCAGGCTAATGTTCCAATAGACTCAGTAAGACCAGCAGGCTAATGTTCCTATAGACTCAGTAAGACCAGCAGGCTAATGTTCCTATCCACCCAGTAAGGCCAGCAGGCTAATGTTCCAATAGACTCAGTAAGACCAGCAGGCTAATGTTCCTATAGACTCAGTAAGGCCAGCAGGCTAATGTTCCTATAGACTCAGTAAGACCAGCAGGCTAATGTTCCTATAGACTCATTAAGACCAGCAGGCTAATGTTCCTATAGACTCAGTAAGACCAGCAGGCTAATGTTCCTATAGACTCAGTAAGACCAGCAGGTTAATGTTCCTATAGACTCAGTAACACCAGCAGGCTAATGTTCCTATAGACTCAGTAAGACCAGCAGGCTAATGTTCCTATAGACCCAGTAAGACCAGCAGGCTAATGTTCCTATCCACTCAGTAAGACCAGCAGGCTAATGTTCCTATAGACTCAGTAAGACCAGCAGGCTAATGTTCCTATAGACTCAGTAAGACCAGCAGGCTAATGTTCCTATAGACTCAGTAAGACCAGCAGGCTAATGTTCCTATCCACTCAGTAAGGCCAGTAGGCTAATGTTCCTATCCACTCAGTAAGACCAGCAGGCTAATGTTCTATCCACTCAGTAAGACCAGCAGGCTAATGTTCTATCCACTCAGTAAGACCAGCAGGCTAATGTTCTATCCACCCAGTAAGACCAGCAGGCTAATGTTCTATCCACTCAGTAAGACCAGCAGGCTAATGTTCCTATCCACCCAGTAAGACCAGCAGGCTAATGTTCCTATCCACCCAGTAAGACCAGTAGGCTAATGTTCCTATCCACTCAGTAAGACCAGTAGGCTAATGTCCCTATCCACTCAGTAAGACCAGCAGGCTAATGTTCCTATCCACCCAGTAAGACCAGCAGGCTAATGTTCCTATAGACTCAGTAAGGCCAGCAGGCTAATGTTCCTATAGACCCAGTAAGGCCAGCAGGCTAATGTTCCTATCCACCCAGTAAGACCAGCAGGCTAATGTTCCTATAGACCCAGTAAGGCCAGCAGGCTAATGTTCCTATCCACCCAGTAAGACCAGCAGGCTAATGTTCCTATAGACTCAGTAAGACCAGCAGGCTAATGTTCCTATCCACTCAGTAAGACCAGCAGGCTAATGTTCCTATCCACCCAGTAAGACCAGCAGGCTAATGTTCCTATCCACCCAGTAAGACCAGCAGGCTAATGTTCCTATAGACTCAGTAAGACCAGAAGGCTAATGTTCCTATAGACTCAGTAAGACCAGCAGGCTAACGTTCCTATAGACTCAGTAAGACCAGCAGGCTAATGCTCCTATAGACTCAGTAAGACCAGCAGGCTAATGTTCCTATCCACCCAGTAAGGCCAGCAGGCTAATGTTCCAATAGACTCAGTAAGACCAGCAGGCTAATGTTCCTATAGACTCAGTAAGACCAGCAGGCTAATGTTCCTATCCACCCAGTAAGGCCAGCAGGCTAATGTTCCAATAGACTCAGTAAGACCAGCAGGCTAATGTTCCTATAGACTCAGTAAGACCAGCAGGCTAATGTTCCTATCCACCCAGTAAGGCCAGCAGGCTAATGTTCCAATAGACTCAGTAAGACCAGCAGGCTAATGTTCCTATAGACTCAGTAAGGCCAGCAGGCTAATGTTCCTATAGACTCAGTAAGACCAGCAGGCTAATGTTCCTATAGACTCATTAAGACCAGCAGGCTAATGTTCCTATAGACTCAGTAAGACCAGCAGGCTAATGTTCCTATAGACTCAGTAAGACCAGCAGGTTAATGTTCCTATAGACTCAGTAACACCAGCAGGCTAATGTTCCTATAGACTCAGTAAGACCAGCAGGCTAATGTTCCTATAGACCCAGTAAGACCAGCAGGCTAATGTTCCTATCCACCCAGTAAGACCAGCAGGCTAATGTTCCTATAGACTCAGTAAGACCAGCAGGCTAATGTTCCTATAGACTCAGTAAGACCAGCAGGCTAATGTTCCTATAGACTCAGTAAGACCAGCAGGCTAATGTTCCTATAGACCCAGTAAGACCAGCAGGCTAATGTTCCTATCCACTCAGTAAGACCAGCAGGCTAATGTTCCTATAGACTCAGTAAGACCAGCAGGCTAATGTTCCAATAGACTCAGTAAGACCAGCAGGCTAGTCTCTTTTTATTGGTATGTAACTGTTATGAAAGTTGTATTGTCAATTTTGTTTTGTAATTTAAACGCCACTTTAAATGTGTACATGACACAGCAACAACAGGCCCCCATGGGGACTAATAAAGTCAGAAAGTTTTTGAAGTCAAAATCGACGTTAGTAACTGTTTATCTGATGTCCGGTCATATGTGATAATAGTAGGATCTTTCTGTACAAAAAAATAAAATAAAAAAAATGCAAAGTTGGGTTGGAAGTCGTAAGATGTTGCTCTTTTCCGTCGGGGGCCATCTTGTAGAGGAGAGGAAATATGTTGTGTATCAAGACCTCGTTCTCTGTCCCACTCTTTGCTACAGTATGTCATTTCCTGGAGATCACAACGGTAAACTCTGTGTCCTAGGCTGTTTATTCTCTCTTCTCCCTCCAGAGTCTGGTTGTGTGTGTGTGTGTGTGTGTGTGTGTGTGTGTGTGTGTGTGTGTGTGTGTGTGTGTGTGTGTGTGTGTGTGTGTGTGTGTGTGTGTGTGTGTGTGTGTGTGTGTGTGTGTGTGTGTGTGTGTGTGTGTGTGTGTGTGTGTGAATCTTGTCAGGCAACAAGGTAGACCACACACCACTCCGCTGGCCCTCCTAAGATGATGAATACACACACACACACACCACACACACACACCGGTGAGTACACACAGGGCAGGACCCTTCACAGAGCCTTCAACCCTGACGTCAGAGGGCTGGGAGGAGAGAAAGGTGTAAAGACCATCTGGATGTGAAACGTTACAGGGATTCCATCGGCCGGTAATTGCTGGCTTTTAGCTGACAAAATAAATGAAAAGCCGATGAATTAAATTGTAGCTGACCAAATTGTCCAGGATGCCGATTTCATGCTTCAGCACCATTCTCTCGCTCCTTGCATGCTAGAGAGAGAGAGAGAGAGAGAGAGAGAGAGAGAGAGAGAGAGAGAGAGAGAGAGAGAGGAGAGAGAGAGAGGGTGAATGGTGACCGTTATTTAGTTATGAGTTAGTTATAGTTTCATTTTTTTATATTTATTACATTACATTCGACTATTGACTGTTACCATTTTATTGTTACTATTTTTATATTTAATTTTGTATTATTATTTACTGCCATTCTATATTATTATATGTCATTGTTTATCATTTTATTACAATGTATATTGTATACATTGTTGCTTCGGCAATATTGACACAATGTTTTTCATGCCAATAAAGCAGCTTGAATTTGAATTTGAGAGAAGACTTAGGTCTACTTTTGATATTACCATAGTAAAGTTTAGAAATGTTTGTAGAGGTTTGGTGTGGCTATTATTAACGCTTAAGTGAGTGCCGACACTCACATTTGACTCTGACATTTGACTTTTTTTTTTGTAATTGCAAACAAGGTTTCTGTACCAAATATTAAGTTCTGCTTTTCTGATGTATCAAATACTTATGTCATGCAATAAAATGCAAATTAATTACTTAAAAATCAAATGTGATTTTTGGGATTTTTGTTTTAGATTCCGTCTCTCACAGTTGAAGTGTACCTATAATAAAAATGACAGACCTTGACATGCTTTGTAAGTAGGAAAACCTGCAGAATCGGCAGTGTATCAAATACTTGTTCTCCCCACTGTATATATTTTTTTTATTAAAATATGAATATCATACAGTGGAAGCCTGTAGGCCTTTGCAGCCCTGGTACATTTTAGTGATCAATCAAATCCCTGACGGCCAAACCGTGAGGTGGACAATTATTGTTTTAGGAAAGGAAAACCCAATAAAACAATAGGCTATAAAGTTTTACATAAGCTACACATCGAAACACAAGGAATAGTGTTTTGTTAAATGCTGTTTTTAATGTTTTTAAGGACATGTCAATGTGGCTCATTCGATCAATATCCCTTAATTTATTTGCCAATAAGATGGCTCTGACAGACACGATCTCCTAGCCAACTTTGCAGTATTTAGTTTTTTTTCAGTGGTTTTTTCAGTGGTTTTTCAGTGGGTTTTTTTCAGTGGTTTTTTCAGTGGTTTTATCAGTGGTTTTTCTTACGTTATTTTCTCAGAATATTTCTTGTATTATTACCTATAGCCGGAAATAACTTTTTGGACATTAGATCGGCGGTAACTCTAGCAGAAATTTGACTTCCCTGACCTGGATCCTTTGTTTGAACTTCCAGAGGCAGCTCTATTAAGATGTAGAAGGAGTGGGTCAGGCTCAGTCGGTGTACATACCATCCATTATCATTCAGACGAGCTCAGGGCGAGGATCTCCTTCCAGAAAGAAATCAGGGACTGTAACATACTCTGTTTAATAGAATCATGGCTCTATCCGGATATGTCCACAGCTCTGTCGCCATACGTGCCCTTCCCACCTAAGCCTTTTTTCATAGACAGTGTACAAAATAACTGGACACATCCATAACCTGAGCTATGAATTGATTACCTTTAGAAATGTGAGTGTCGCTATTCGACTAGGAAGCCTGTGAACCGTGATGCCAGTGTGTAAAGGCAGCTCTCAGGGATTGCTGTGAAGACAAGTCAATGCCAGTAGAGGCTGAGGCTGGTGTAGCTATGTACACAGAAAGAGAAATGCAGACAGAGAGAAAGAGAAAGAAAGACAGAGAGAAAGACGGAGAGAAAGACAGAGAGAACGAGAAAGAAAGACAGAGAGAAAGACAGAGAGAAAGAGAAAGAAAGACAGAGAGAAAGACAGAGACAAAGAGAAAGAAAGACAGAGAGAAAGACAGAGAGAAAGACAGAGAGAAAGAGAAAGAAAGACAGAAAGAAAGACAGAGAGAAAGACAGAGAAAGACAGAGAGAAAGACGGAGAGAAAGAGAAAGAAAGACAGAGAGAAAGACGGAGAGGAAGAGGAAGAAAGACAGAGAGAAAGAGAAAGAAAGAAAGACAGAAAGACAGAGAGAAAGACAGAGAGAAAGAGCAAGAAAGACAGAGAGAAAGACAGAGAGAAAGACAGAGAGAAAGAGCAAGAAAGACAGAAAGAAAGACAGAGAGAAAGAGAAAGAAAGACAGAAAGACAGAGAGAAAGAAAGACAGCGAGAAAGACAGAGAAAGACAGAGAGAAAGACAGAGAGAAAGAGAAAGAAAGACAGAGAGAAAGAGGAGAACGAAAGAAAGACAGAGAGAAAGAAAGACAGAAAGAAAGAGAAAGAAAGACAGAGAGAAAGAGAAAGAAAGACAGAGAGAAAGAAGAGAAAGAGAAAGAAAGAGAAAGAAAGAGAGAGAGAAAGACAGAGAAAGACAGAGAGAAAGACGGAGAGAAAGAGGAAGAAAGACAGAGAGAAAGACAGAGAAAGAGAAAGAAAGAGAAAGAAAGAGAGAGAGAAAGAAAGACAGAGAGAAAGACAGAGAGAAAGACAGAGAGAATGAGCAAGAAAGACATAAAGAAAGACAGAGAGAAAGAGCAAGAAAGACAGAGAAGAAAGACAGAGAGAAAGAGAAAGAAAGACAGAGATAAAGAGAAAGAAAGACAGAGAGAAAGACAGAGAGAAAGAGAGACAGACAGAGTTCAGTCTCTCAAAGATGCCATGCAAGAATATTGAGGTCAGGGAAAACAACTTGAATGGAAGAAATCCCTGAGCTAGGAAGAGGAAGAAGAGGAATATGTGAATTCTGAATGAAAGTTCTCCTTGACTTCCGGAGAAGGGAGGTCTGTGACACATTGTGGTTTAGTAACGAGGAACCCTGCAAAGCCCCCGTCTATCGCATGGGACAAGGTGTTAAAGATGCATTACCCAATTTAGCAACTGAGAGGAGAACGGGGTAGTGGGCGGGTGGGTGGGTAGTCACGGTGGGTGTGTGTGTGTGTGTGTCACAGTGGTGAGTCAGAATGTCTCAGAGTGTCTTTAGATTGAGTATTTCCGCTGCACAGGACAGACCCACACACACACTCACGCACGCACACACACACTCACACACACACAATCCCCCACACACACACACTCACTCACGCACGCACGCATGCACACACACAAACAAACACATATAACCAGTGTTCCTCCTTAACAGCACAAGGAACATTTGTGTTTTCTACTGAGGAGGATATCCCACATCAACACGTCCTCCTACATCTAATCAGATCTCTTTTTCCTTCAGTCATGGTTGAGGGAAGACAACCGGACTCTGGGGTTGTTGCATTTCAGGCAGAAAACATTTCTGATTTGCGTCACATCTCTCATCATCATCTTCATCATCATCTTCATCATATTCATAATCTTCATCGTCTCTCATCATTAGCATCATCATCATCTTCATCATCTTCATCATCTTCATCATCTTCATCATATTCATCTTCATCATCATCTTCTTCATCATCTTCATCATCTTCATCATCTTCATCATCATCATCATCTCTCATCATCTCATCTTCATCATCTCTCATCATCATCTTCATCATCATCTCTCATCTTCATCATCATCTCTCATCATCTCTCATCATCTCATCATCATCATCTCTCATCATCTCATCTTCATCATCTTCATCATCATCATCATCTCTCATCATCTCATCTTCATCATCTCTCATCATCATCTTCATCATCATCTCTCATCATCCCTCATCATCTCATCATCATCATCATCTCATCTTCATCATCCCTCATCATCTCATCTTCATCATCCCTCATCATCTCATCTTCATCATCTCTCATCATCTCATCTTCATCATCTCTCATCATCATCTTCATCATCATCTCTCATCTTCATCATCATCTCTCATCATCTCTCATCATCTCATCATCATCATCTCTCATCATCTCATCTTCATCATCTTCATCATCATCATCATCTCTCATCATCTCATCTTCATCATCCCTCATCATCTCATCATCATCATCATCTCATCTTCATCATCTCTCATCTTCATCATCATCTCTCATCATCTCTCATCATCTCATCATCATCATCTCTCATCATCTCTCATCATCTCATCTTCATCATCCCTCATCATCTCATCATCATCATCTCTCATCATCTCATCATCATCATCTCTCATCATCTCATCTTCATCATCCCTCATCATCATCATCTCTCATCATCTCTCATCATCTCATCTTCATCATCCCTCATCATCTCATCTTCATCATCCCTCATCATCTCATCTTCATCATCCCTCATCATCTCATCTTCATCATCCCTCATCATCTCATCTTCATCATCCCTCATCATCTCATCTTCATCATCCCTCATCATCTCATCTTCATCATCCCTCATCATCTCATCTTCATCATCTCTCATCATCATCTCATCATCATCATCATCTCATCTTCATCATCTCTCATCATCATCATCATCATCATCTCTCATCTTCATCATCATCTCTCATCATCTCTCATCATCTCATCATCATCATCTCTCATCATCTCTCATCATCTCATCATCATCATCTCTCATCATCTCTCATCATCATCATCTCTCATCATCGTCTTCATCATCTCATCATCGTCATCATCATCCTCTGCGTAAAACTAAAGTAAACAAAACAAGAGATCAAACGAATTCTGTTTTCCTGTTTTCCGCTTCCGTGGTGGAGGTGGAGAGGAACAGAGGCCATAGATGTGTTGAGCGATGAATAGAAGGAGACAGGATACACCTGGCCTTTAAAATGATACAGATGTTGGATCTTAACTGGATCGTTCTTTTGTTGCGGATAATTTTCCTGCTGCAAATGAGCCTCATGAGTCCCTGAAAAAAAAGGAGCAGTTCGCTTTCTCTCCATGCGAGGGGAGTCGAGTCATTTGGGATAAAGGCCTGCTATCAAAACAATGTTCTCTTCTCTCTCAAACGCTGGTTCTATTGATTCGGCATTCAAATGTACAAAAATGTACATTTATAACACCATGTCTTAATAACACATTGGTCTCCACAAGGTCACAACATACAAAATCTAAATCAAATTGTATTTGTCACATGCGCCAAATACAGCAGGTGTAGACCTTACTGTGAAATGCTGAATACAGCAGGTGTAGTAGACCTCACAGTGAAATGCTGAATACAACAGGTGTAGTAGACCTCACAGTGAAATGCTGAATACAACAGGTGTAGTAGACCTCACAGTGAAATGCTGAATACAACAGGTGTAGTAGACCTTACAGTGAAATGCTGAATACAACAGGTGTAGTAGACCTTACCGTGAAATGCTGAATACAACAGGTGTAGTAGACCTCACAGTGAAATGCTGAATACAACAGGTGTAGTAGACCTTACAGTGAAATGCTGAATACAACAGGTATAGTAGACCTCACAGTGAAATGCTGAATACAACAGGTGTAGTAGACCTTACAGTGAAATGCTGAATACAACAGGTGTAGTAGACCTTACAGTGAAATGTTAAATACAACAGGTGTAGTAGACCTTACAGTGAAATGCTGAATACAACAGGTATAGTAGACCTCACAGTGAAATGCTGAATACAACAGGTGTAGTAGACCTTACAGTGAAATGCTGAATACAACAGGTGTAGTAGACCTTACAGTGAAATGCTGAATACAACAGGTGTAGTAGACCTCCCAGTGAAATGCTGAATACAACAGGTGTAGTAGACCTCAAAGTGACATGCTGAATACAGTAGGTGTAGGTAGACCTCACAGTGAAATGCTGAATACAACAGGTGTAGTAGACCTCACAGTGAAATGCTGAATACAACAGGTGTAGTAGACCTTACAGTGAAATGCTGAATACAACAGGTGTAGTAGACCTTACAGTGAAATGCTGAATACAACAGGTGTAGTAGACCTCACAGTGAAATGCTGAATACAACAGGTGTAGTAGACCTTACAGTGAAATGTTAAATACAACAGGTGTAGTAGACCTTACAGTGAAATGCTGAATACAACAGGTGTAGACCTCACAGTGAAATGCTGAATACAACAGGTGTAGACCTCACAGTGAAATGCTGAATACAACAGGTGTAGACCTCACTGTGAAATGCTGAATACAACAGGTGTAGACCTTACAGTGAAATGCTGAATACAACAGGTGTAGACCTTACAGTGAAATGCTGAATACAACAGGTGTAGTAGACCTTACAGTGAAATGCTGAATACAACAGGTGTAGTAGACCTTACAGTGAAATGCTGAATACAACAGGTGTAGACCTCACTGTGAAATGCTGAATACAACAGGTGTAGACCTCACTGTGAAATGCTGAATACAACAGGTGTAGACCTTACAGTGAAATGCTGAATACAACAGGTGTAGTAGACCTCACAGTGAAATGCTGAATACAACAGGTGTAGTAGACCTTACAGTGAAATGCTGAATACAACAGGTGTAGTAGACCTTACAGTGAAATGCTGAATACAACAGGTGTAGACCTCACTGTGAAATGCTGAATACAACAGGTGTAGACCTCACTGTGAAATGCTGAATACAACAGGTGTAGACCTTACAGTGAAATGCTGAATACAACAGGTATAGTAGACCTCACAGTGAAATGCTGAATACAACAGGTGTAGTAGACCTTACAGTGAAATGCTGAATACAACAGGTGTAGTAGACCTTACAGTGAAATGTTAAATACAACAGGTGTAGTAGACCTTACAGTGAAATGCTGAATACAACAGGTATAGTAGACCTCACAGTGAAATGCTGAATACAACAGGTGTAGTAGACCTTACAGTGAAATGCTGAATACAACAGGTGTAGTAGACCTTACAGTGAAATGCTGAATACAACAGGTGTAGTAGACCTCCCAGTGAAATGCTGAATACAACAGGTGTAGTAGACCTCACAGTGACATGCTGAATACAGTAGGTGTAGGTAGACCTCACAGTGAAATGCTGAATACAACAGGTGTAGTAGACCTCACAGTGAAATGCTGAATACAACAGGTGTAGTAGACCTTACAGTGAAATGCTGAATACAACAGGTGTAGTAGACCTTACAGTGAAATGCTGAATACAACAGGTGTAGTAGACCTCACAGTGAAATGCTGAATACAACAGGTGTAGTAGACCTTACAGTGAAATGTTAAATACAACAGGTGTAGTAGACCTTACAGTGAAATGCTGAATACAACAGGTGTAGACCTCACAGTGAAATGCTGAATACAACAGGTGTAGACCTCACAGTGAAATGCTGAATACAACAGGTGTAGACCTCACTGTGAAATGCTGAATACAACAGGTGTAGACCTTACAGTGAAATGCTGAATACAACAGGTGTAGACCTTACAGTGAAATGCTGAATACAACAGGTGTAGTAGACCTTACAGTGAAATGCTGAATACAACAGGTGTAGTAGACCTTACAGTGAAATGCTGAATACAACAGGTGTAGACCTCACTGTGAAATGCTGAATACAACAGGTGTAGACCTCACTGTGAAATGCTGAATACAACAGGTGTAGACCTTACAGTGAAATGCTGAATACAACAGGTGTAGTAGACCTCACAGTGAAATGCTGAATACAACAGGTGTAGTAGACCTTACAGTGAAATGCTGAATACAACAGGTGTAGTAGACCTTACAGTGAAATGCTGAATACAACAGGTGTAGACCTCACTGTGAAATGCTGAATACAACAGGTGTAGACCTCACTGTGAAATGCTGAATACAACAGGTGTAGACCTTACAGTGAAATGCTGAATACAACAGGTGTAGTAGACCTCACAGTGAAATGTTGAATACAACAGGTGTAGTAGACCTTACAGTGAAATGCTGAATACAACAGGTGTAGTAGACATCACAGTGAAATGCTGAATACAACAGGTGTAGACCTTACAGTGAAATGCTGAATACAACAGGTGTAGTAGACCTTACAGTGAAATGCTGAATACAACAGGTGTAGTAGACCTCACAGTGAAATGCTGAATACAACAGGTGTAGGTAGACCTTACAGTGAAATGCTGAATACAACAGGTGTAGTAGACCTTACAGTGAAATGCTGAATACAACAGGTGTAGTAGACCTTACAGTGAAATGATGAATACTACAGGTGTAGTACACCTCACAGTGAAATGCTGAATACAACAGGTGTAGTAGACCTCACAGTGAAATGCTGAATACAACAGGTGTAGTAGACCTCACAGTGAAATGCTGAATACAACAGGTGTAGTAGACCTTACAGTGAAATGCTGAATACAACAGGTGTAGTAGACCTCACAGTGAAATGCTGAATACAACAGGTGTAGTAGACCTTACAGTGAAATGTTAAATACAACAGGTGTAGTAGACCTTACAGTGAAATGCTGAATACAACAGGTGTAGTAGACCTTACAGTGAAATGCTGAATACAACAGGTGTAGTAGACCTCCCAGTGAAATGCTGAATACAACAGGTGTAGTAGACCTCACAGTGAAATGCTGAATACAACAGGTGTAGACCTTACAGTGAAATGCTGAATACAACAGGTGTAGTAGACCTTACAGTGAAATGCTGAATACAACAGGTGTAGTAGACCTCACAGTGAAATGCTGAATACAACAGGTGTAGGTAGACCTTACAGTGAAATGCTGAATACAACAGGTGTAGTAGACCTTACAGTGAAATGCTGAATACAACAGGTGTAGTAGACCTTACAGTGAAATGATGAATACTACAGGTGTAGTACACCTCACAGTGAAATGCTGAATACAACAGGTGTAGTAGACCTCACAGTGAAATGCTGAATACAACAGGTGTAGTAGACCTCACAGTGAAATGCTGAATACAACAGGTGTAGTAGACCTCACAGTGAAATGCTGAATACAACAGGTGTAGTAGACCTTACAGTGAAATGCTGAATACAACAGGTGTAGTAGACCTCACAGTGAAATGCTGAATACAACAGGTGTAGTAGACCTTACAGTGAAATGTTAAATACAACAGGTGTAGTAGACCTTACAGTGAAATGCTGAATACAACAGGTGTAGTAGACCTCACAGTGAAATGCTGAATACAACAGGTGTAGTAGACCTCACAGTGAAATGCTGAATACAACAGGTGTAGTAGACCTTACAGTGAAATGCTGAATACAACAGGTGTAGTAGACCTCACAGTGAAATGCTGAATACAACAGGTGTAGTAGACCTTACAGTGAAATGTTAAATACAACAGGTGTAGTAGACCTTACAGTGAAATGCTGAATACAACAGGTGTAGTAGACCTTACAGTGAAATGCTGAATACAACAGGTGTAGTAGACCTCCCAGTGAAATGCTGAATACAACAGGTGTAGTAGACCTCACAGTGACATGCTGAATACAGTAGGTGTAGGTAGACCTCACAGTGAAATGCTGAATACAACAGGTGTAGTAGACCTCACAGTGAAATGCTGAATACAACAGGTGTAGTAGACCTTACAGTGAAATGTTAAATACAACAGGTGTAGTAGACCTTACAGTGAAATGCTGAATACAACAGGTGTAGTAGACCTCACAGTGAAATGCTGAATACAACAGGTGTAGTAGACCTTACAGTGAAATGTTAAATACAACAGGTGTAGTAGACCTTACAGTGAAATGCTGAATACAACAGGTGTAGACCTCACAGTGAAATGCTGAATACAACAGGTGTAGTAGACCTTACAGTGAAATGCTGAATACAACAGGTGTAGACCTCACAGTGAAATGCTGAATACAACAGGTGTAGACCTCACTGTGAAATGCTGAATACAACAGGTGTAGACCTCACTGTGAAATGCTGAATACAACAGGTGTAGTAGACCTTACAGTGAAATGCTGAATACAACAGGTGTAGTAGACCTTACAGTGAAATGCTGAATACAACAGGTGTAGTAGACCTTACAGTGAAATGCTGAATACAACAGGTGTAGACCTCACTGTGAAATGCTGAATACAACAGGTGTAGACCTCACTGTGAAATGCTGAATACAACAGGTGTAGACCTTACAGTGAAATGCTGAATACAACAGGTGTAGTAGACCTCACAGTGAAATGCTGAATACAACAGGTGTAGTAGACCTTACAGTGAAATGCTGAATACAACAGGTGTAGTAGACATCACAGTGAAATGCTGAATACAACAGGTGTAGACCTTACAGTGAAATGCTGAATACAACAGGTGTAGTAGACCTTACAGTGAAATGCTGAATACAACAGGTGTAGTAGACCTCACAGTGAAATGCTGAATACAACAGGTGTAGTAGACATCACAGTGAAATGCTGAATACAACAGGTGTAGACCTTACAGTGAAATGCTGAATACAACAGGTGTAGTAGACCTTACAGTGAAATGCTGAATACAACAGGTGTAGTAGACCTCACAGTGAAATGCTGAATACAACAGGTGTAGGTAGACCTTACAGTGAAATGCTGAATACAACAGGTGTAGTAGACCTTACAGTGAAATGCTGAATACAACAGGTGTAGTAGACCTTACAGTGAAATGATGAATACTACAGGTGTAGTACACCTCACAGTGAAATGCTGAATACAACAGGTGTAGTAGACCTCACAGTGAAATGCTGAATACAACAGGTGTAGTAGACCTTACAGTGAAATGCTGAATACAACAGGTGTAGTAGACATCACAGTGAAATGCTGAATACAACAGGTGTAGACCTTACAGTGAAATGCTGAATACAACAGGTGTAGTAGACCTTACAGTGAAATGCTGAATACAACAGGTGTAGTAGACCTCACAGTGAAATGCTGAATACAACAGGTGTAGGTAGACCTTACAGTGAAATGCTGAATAAAACAGGTGTAGGTAGACCTTACAGTGAAATGCTGAATACAACAGGTGTAGTAGACCTCACAGTGAAATGCTGAATACAACAGGTGTAGTAGACCTTACAGTGAAATGTTAAATACAACAGGTGTAGTAGACCTTACAGTGAAATGTTAAATACAACAGGTGTAGTAGACCTTACAGTGAAATGCTGAATACAACAGGTGTAGTAGACCTTACAGTGAAATGCTGAATACAACAGGTGTAGTAGACCTCCCAGTGAAATGCTGAATACAACAGGTGTAGTAGACCTCACAGTGAAATGCTGAATACAACAGGTGTAGACCTTACAGTGAAATGCTGAATACAACAGGTGTAGTAGACCTTACAGTGAAATGCTGAATACAACAGGTGTAGTAGACCTCACAGTGAAATGCTGAATACAACAGGTGTAGGTAGACCTTACAGTGAAATGCTGAATACAACAGGTGTAGTAGACCTTACAGTGAAATGCTGAATACAACAGGTGTAGTAGACCTTACAGTGAAATGATGAATACTACAGGTGTAGTACACCTCACAGTGAAATGCTGAATACAACAGGTGTAGTAGACCTCACAGTGAAATGCTGAATACAACAGGTGTAGTAGACCTCACAGTGAAATGCTGAATACAACAGGTGTAGTAGACCTCACAGTGAAATGCTGAATACAACAGGTGTAGTAGACCTTACAGTGAAATGCTGAATACAACAGGTGTAGTAGACCTCACAGTGAAATGCTGAATACAACAGGTGTAGTAGACCTTACAGTGAAATGTTAAATACAACAGGTGTAGTAGACCTTACAGTGAAATGCTGAATACAACAGGTGTAGTAGACCTCACAGTGAAATGCTGAATACAACAGGTGTAGTAGACCTCACAGTGAAATGCTGAATACAACAGGTGTAGTAGACCTTACAGTGAAATGCTGAATACAACAGGTGTAGTAGACCTCACAGTGAAATGCTGAATACAACAGGTGTAGTAGACCTTACAGTGAAATGTTAAATACAACAGGTGTAGTAGACCTTACAGTGAAATGCTGAATACAACAGGTGTAGTAGACCTTACAGTGAAATGCTGAATACAACAGGTGTAGTAGACCTCCCAGTGAAATGCTGAATACAACAGGTGTAGTAGACCTCACAGTGACATGCTGAATACAGTAGGTGTAGGTAGACCTCACAGTGAAATGCTGAATACAACAGGTGTAGTAGACCTCACAGTGAAATGCTGAATACAACAGGTGTAGTAGACCTTACAGTGAAATGTTAAATACAACAGGTGTAGTAGACCTTACAGTGAAATGCTGAATACAACAGGTGTAGTAGACCTTACAGTGAAATGCTGAATACAACAGGTGTAGTAGACCTCACAGTGAAATGCTGAATACAACAGGTGTAGTAGACCTTACAGTGAAATGTTAAATACAACAGGTGTAGTAGACCTTACAGTGAAATGCTGAATACAACAGGTGTAGACCTCACAGTGAAATGCTGAATACAACAGGTGTAGTAGACCTTACAGTGAAATGCTGAATACAACAGGTGTAGACCTCACAGTGAAATGCTGAATACAACAGGTGTAGACCTCACTGTGAAATGCTGAATACAACAGGTGTAGACCTCACTGTGAAATGCTGAATACAACAGGTGTAGTAGACCTTACAGTGAAATGCTGAATACAACAGGTGTAGTAGACCTTACAGTGAAATGCTGAATACAACAGGTGTAGACCTCACTGTGAAATGCTGAATACAACAGGTGTAGACCTCACTGTGAAATGCTGAATACAACAGGTGTAGACCTTACAGTGAAATGCTGAATACAACAGGTGTAGTAGACCTCACAGTGAAATGCTGAATACAACAGGTGTAGTAGACCTTACAGTGAAATGCTGAATACAACAGGTGTAGTAGACATCACAGTGAAATGCTGAATACAACAGGTGTAGACCTTACAGTGAAATGCTGAATACAACAGGTGTAGTAGACCTTACAGTGAAATGCTGAATACAACAGGTGTAGTAGACCTCACAGTGAAATGCTGAATACAACAGGTGTAGTAGACATCACAGTGAAATGCTGAATACAACAGGTGTAGACCTTACAGTGAAATGCTGAATACAACAGGTGTAGTAGACCTTACAGTGAAATGCTGAATACAACAGGTGTAGTAGACCTCACAGTGAAATGCTGAATACAACAGGTGTAGGTAGACCTTACAGTGAAATGCTGAATACAACAGGTGTAGTAGACCTTACAGTGAAATGCTGAATACAACAGGTGTAGTAGACCTTACAGTGAAATGATGAATACTACAGGTGTAGTACACCTCACAGTGAAATGCTGAATACAACAGGTGTAGTAGACCTCACAGTGAAATGCTGAATACAACAGGTGTAGTAGACCTTACAGTGAAATGCTGAATACAACAGGTGTAGTAGACATCACAGTGAAATGCTGAATACAACAGGTGTAGACCTTACAGTGAAATGCTGAATACAACAGGTGTAGTAGACCTTACAGTGAAATGCTGAATACAACAGGTGTAGTAGACCTCACAGTGAAATGCTGAATACAACAGGTGTAGGTAGACCTTACAGTGAAATGCTGAATAAAACAGGTGTAGGTAGACCTTACAGTGAAATGCTGAATACAACAGGTGTAGTAGACCTCACAGTGAAATGCTGAATACAACAGGTGTAGTAGACCTTACAGTGAAATGTTAAATACAACAGGTGTAGTAGACCTTACAGTGAAATGCTGAATACAACAGGTGTAGTAGACCTCACAGTGAAATGCTGAATACAACAGGTGTAGTAGACCTTACAGTGAAATGCTGAATACAACAGGTGTAGTAGACCTTACAGTGAAATGCTGAATACAACAGGTGTAGTAGACCTCCCAGTGAAATGCTAAATACAACAGGTGTAGTAGACCTCACAGTGACATGCTGAATACAGTAGGTGTAGGTAGACCTCACAGTGAAATGCTGAATACAACAGGTGTAGTAGACCTCACAGTGAAATGCTGAATACAACAGGTGTAGTAGACCTTACAGTGAAATGTTAAATACAACAGGTGTAGTAGACCTTACAGTGAAATGCTGAATACAACAGGTGTAGTAGACCTCACAGTGAAATGCTGAATACAACAGGTGTAGTAGACCTTACAGTGAAATGCTGAATACAACAGGTGTAGTAGACCTTACAGTGAAATGCTGAATACAACAGGTGTAGACCTTACAGTGAAATGCTGAATACAACAGGTGTAGACCTCACTGTGAAATGCTGAATACAACAGGTGTAGACCTCACTGTGAAATGCTGAATACAACAGGTGTAGACCTTACAGTGAAATGCTGAATACAACAGGTGTAGTAGACCTCACAGTGAAATGCTGAATACAACAGGTGTAGTAGACCTTACAGTGAAATGCTGAATACAACAGGTGTAGTAGACATCACAGTGAAATGCTGAATACAACAGGTGTAGACCTTACAGTGAAATGCTGAATACAACAGGTGTAGTAGACCTTACAGTGAAATGCTGAATACAACAGGTGTAGTAGACCTCACAGTGAAATGCTGAATACAACAGGTGTAGTAGACATCACAGTGAAATGCTGAATACAACAGGTGTAGACCTTACAGTGAAATGCTGAATACAACAGGTGTAGTAGACCTTACAGTGAAATGCTGAATACAACAGGTGTAGTAGACCTCACAGTGAAATGCTGAATACAACAGGTGTAGGTAGACCTTACAGTGAAATGCTGAATACAACAGGTGTAGTAGACCTTACAGTGAAATGCTGAATACAACAGGTGTAGTAGACCTTACAGTGAAATGATGAATACTACAGGTGTAGTACACCTCACAGTGAAATGCTGAATACAACAGGTGTAGTAGACCTCACAGTGAAATGCTGAATACAACAGGTGTAGTAGACCTTACAGTGAAATGCTGAATACAACAGGTGTAGTAGACATCACAGTGAAATGCTGAATACAACAGGTGTAGACCTTACAGTGAAATGCTGAATACAACAGGTGTAGTAGACCTTACAGTGAAATGCTGAATACAACAGGTGTAGTAGACCTCACAGTGAAATGCTGAATACAACAGGTGTAGGTAGACCTTACAGTGAAATGCTGAATACAACAGGTGTAGTAGACCTCACAGTGAAATGCTGAATACAACAGGTGTAGTAGACCTTACAGTGAAATGTTAAATACAACAGGTGTAGTAGACCTTACAGTGAAATGCTGAATACAACAGGTGTAGTAGACCTCACAGTGAAATGCTGAATACAACAGGTGTAGTAGACCTTACAGTGAAATGCTGAATACAACAGGTGTAGTAGACCTCACAGTGAAATGCTGAATACAACAGGTGTAGTAGACCTTACAGTGAAATGTTAAATACAACAGGTGTAGTAGACCTTACAGTGAAATGCTGAATACAACAGGTGTAGTAGACCTCACAGTGAAATGCTGAATACAACAGGTGTAGTAGACCTTACAGTGAAATGCTGAATACAACAGGTGTAGTAGACCTTACAGTGAAATGCTGAATACAACAGGTGTAGTAGACCTCCCAGTGAAATGCTAAATACAACAGGTGTAGTAGACCTCACAGTGACATGCTGAATACAGTAGGTGTAGGTAGACCTCACAGTGAAATGCTGAATACAACAGGTGTAGTAGACCTCACAGTGAAATGCTGAATACAACAGGTGTAGTAGACCTTACAGTGAAATGTTAAATACAACAGGTGTAGTAGACCTTACAGTGAAATGCTGAATACAACAGGTGTAGTAGACCTCACAGTGAAATGCTGAATACAACAGGTGTAGTAGACCTTACAGTGAAATGCTGAATACAACAGGTGTAGTAGACCTCACAGTGAAATGCTGAATACAACAGGTGTAGACCTCACTGTGAAATGCTGAATACAACAGGTGTAGTAGACCTCACAGTGAAATGCTGAATACAACAGGTGTAGACCTTACAGTGAAATGCTGAATACAACAGGTGTAGACCTCACAGTGAAATGCTGAATACAACAGGTGTAGACCTCACTGTGAAATGCTGAATACAACAGGTGTAGACCTTACAGTGAAATGCTGAATACAACAGGTGTAGACCTTACAGTGAAATGCTGAATACAACAGGTGTAGACCTCACTGTGAAATGCTGAATACAACAGGTGTAGACCTCACTGTGAAATGCTGAATACAACAGGTGTAGACCTTACAGTGAAATGCTGAATACAACAGGTGTAGTAGACCTCACAGTGAAATGCTGAATACAACAGGTGTAGTAGACCTTACAGTGAAATGCTGAATACAACAGGTGTAGTAGACATCACAGTGAAATGCTGAATACAACAGGTGTAGACCTTACAGTGAAATGCTGAATACAACAGGTGTAGTAGACCTTACAGTGAAATGCTGAATACAACAGGTGTAGTAGACCTCACAGTGAAATGCTGAATACAACAGGTGTAGGTAGACCTTACAGTGAAATGCTGAATACAACAGGTGTAGTAGACCTTACAGTGAAATGCTGAATACAACAGGTGTAGTAGTCCTTACAGTGAAATGATGAATACTACAGGTGTAGTACACCTCACAGTGAAATGATGAATACAACAGGTGTAGTAGACCTTACAGTGAAATGCTGAATACAACAGGTGAAGTAGACCTCACAGTGAAATGCTGAATACAACAGGTGTAGGTAGACCTTACAGTGAAATGCTGAATACAACAGGTGTAGGTAGACCTTACAGTGAAATGCTGAATACAACAGGTGTAGTAGACCTTACAGTGAAATGATGAATACTACAGGTGTAGTACACCTCACAGTGAAATGCTGAATACAACAGGTGTAGTAGACCTCACAGTGAAATGCTGAATACAACAGGTGTAGTAGACCTTACAGTGAAATGCTGAATACAACAGGTGTAGTAGACATCACAGTGAAATGCTGAATACAACAGGTGTAGACCTTACAGTGAAATGCTGAATACAACAGGTGTAGTAGACCTTACAGTGAAATGCTGAATACAACAGGTGTAGTAGACCTCACAGTGAAATGCTGAATACAACAGGTGTAGGTAGACCTTACAGTGAAATGCTGAATACAACAGGTGTAGTAGACCTTACAGTGAAATGCTGAATACAACAGGTGTAGTACACCTCACAGTGAAATGCTGAATACAACAGGTGTAGTAGACCTCACAGTGAAATGCTGAATACAACAGGTGTAGTTAGACCTTACAGTGAAATGCTGAATACAACAGGTGTAGTAGACCTTACAGTGAAATGATGAATACTACAGGTGTAGTACACCTCACAGTGAAATGCTGAATACAACAGGTGTAGTAGACCTCACAGTGAAATGCTGAATACAACAGGTGTAGTAGACCTTACAGTGAAATGCTGAATACAACAGGTGTAGTAGACCTCACAGTGAAATGCTGAATACAACAGGTGTAGGTAGACCTTACAGTGAAATGCTGAATACAACAGGTGTAGTAGACCTTACAGTGAAATGATGAATACTACAGGTGTAGTACACCTCACAGTGAAATGCTGAATACAACAGGTGTAGTAGACCTCACAGTGAAATGCTGAATACAACAGGTGTAGTAGACCTTACAGTGAAATGCTGAATACAACAGGTGTAGTAGACATCACAGTGAAATGCTGAATACAACAGGTGTAGGTAGACCTTACAGTGAAATGCTGAATACAACAGGTGTAGTAGACCTTACAGTGAAATGCTGAATACAACAGGTGTAGTAGACCTCACAGTGAAATGCTGAATACAACAGGTGTAGGTAGACCTTACAGTGAAATGCTGAATACAACAGGTGTAGTAGACCTTACAGTGAAATGCTGAATACAACAGGTGTAGTACACCTCACAGTGAAATGCTGAATACAACAGGTGTAGTAGACCTCACAGTGAAATGCTGAATACAACAGGTGTAGGTAGACCTTACAGTGAAATGCTGAATACAACAGGTGTAGTAGACCTTACAGTGAAATGATGAATACTACAGGTGTAGTACACCTCACAGTGAAATGCTGAATACAACAGGTGTAGTAGACCTCACAGTGAAATGCTGAATACAACAGGTGTAGTAGACCTTACAGTGAAATGCTGAATACAACAGGTGTAGTAGACCTCACAGTGAAATGCTGAATACAACAGGTGTAGGTAGACCTCACAGTGAAATGCTGAATACAACAGGTGTAGTAGACCTTACAGTGAAATGCTGAATACAACAGGTGTAGTAGACCTCACAGTGAAATGCTGAATACAACAGGTGTAGGTAGACCTTACAGTGAAATGCTGAATACAACAGGTGTAGTAGACCTTACAGTGAAATGCTGAATACAACAGGTGTAGTAGACCTCACAGTGAAATGCTTACTTAGAAGCCCTTAACCAAGAATGCAGTTTAAGAAATAGAGTTAAGAAAATATTTACAAAATTAACTAACTAATAAAATTAAAAAGTATTACAAGAAAATTACTTAACATAACAATAATGAGGCTATATGCAGGCGGTACCGACCGGTACTTAGTCAATGTGTGGGAGTTCAGGTTATTCGAGGTAATTTGTAAAGTGACTATGCATAGATAGTAAACAGTGAGTAGCAGCAGTGTAAAAACAAAGTGGGGGGGTGCAAATGTATATAGTCCGAGTGGCCATTTGATTAATTGTTCAGCAGTCTTATGACTTGGGGGTAGAAGCTGTTAAAACCTCTCTGGGTTAGCGGGACGCTTGCGTCCCAACTGGCCAATAGCCAGGGAAAATGTAGAGCGCCAGATTCAAAAAAAATTATATAAAATCAAACTTTCATTAAATCACACATATAAGATACCAAATTAAAGCTACACTCGTTGTGAATCCAACCAACATGTCAGATTTCAAAAAGGCTTTTCAGCGAAAGCATAAGATGCTATTATCTGATGATAGCACAATGTCAACAAAGAGAGTGTAGCCTATTTCAACCATGCCGGCGCTACTCAAAACGCAGATATAAAATATAAAACATGCATTACCTTTGACGATATTCTTTTGTTGGCACTCCAATATGTCCCATAAACATCACAAATGATCCTTTTGTTCGATTAATTCCGTCCATATATATCCAAATTGTCCATTTATTTGGCGCCGTTGTACCAGAAAAAAACAGCTTCCAATAAGCGCAAAGTCACTACAAAATCACGACAAAATATCTAAAAAATTACCTCTAAACTTTGCCAAAACATTTCAAAGTACTTTTGTAATACAACTTAAGGTATTTGTAAACGTTAATAATCGATCAAATTGAAGACGGGTCTATCTGTTTTCAATACAGGAGATCAACAAACGCTACGTTTCTAGTCTTGCGCAACTCTCAAACAGTACACATGACGTTACTCTACTTCCTGGTGTCCTTCTTCTTCATTTCACAAAGGAATAACCTCAACCTATTTCCCAAGACTGGTGACATCCAGTGGAAGTAGTAGGAACTGAGAGTAGAGTGATTAGAAATCTGGCCTGCCCATAAAACCTCCTTGAACAGAGTGACTTTAAAAAAAAAAAAGGTTAGTCCTCAGGGTTTTGCCTGCTACATAAGTTCTGTTATACTTACAGATATGATTCAAACAGTTTTAGAAACTTCAGAGTGTTTTCTATCCAAATCTACTAATAATATGCATATCTTATATTCTGGGGATGAGTAGAACGAAGTTGAAATTGGGCACGCTATTTTTCCCTAAGTGAAAACTCTGCCCCCTATCCTAGAGAAGTTTTAAGGAGCCTTTTGGACCTAGACTTGGCGCTCCGGTACCGCTTGCCATGCTGTAGCAGAGAGAACAGTCTATGACTTGGGCGACTGGAGTCTTTGACAATTTTTTGGGCCTTCCTCTGACACCGCCTGGTATAGAGGTCCTGGATGGCAGGAAGCTTGGCCCCTGTGATGTACTGGGCCGTACGCACTACCCTCTGTAGCGCCTTGCGGTCGGAGGCCGAGCAGTTGCCATACCAGACGGTGATGCAACCGGTCACGATGCTCTCGATGGTGCAGCTGTAGAACTTTTTGAGGATCTGGGGACCCATGACAAATCTTTTCAATCTCCTAAGGGGGAAAAGGTGTCGTCGTGCCCTCTTCACGACTGTCTTGGTGTGTTTGGACACTTGAAACTCTCGACCCGCTCCACTACAGCCCAGTTGATGTTAATTGGGGGCTTGTTCGGCAAGCCTTTTCCTGTAGTCCACGATCAGCTCCTTTGTCTTGCTCACATTGAGGGAGAGGTTGTTGTCCTGGCACCACACTGCCAGGTCTCTGACCTCCTCCCTATAGGCTGTCTCATCGTTGTCAGTGATCAGGCCGCAAATGTAACGATGGCATTGGAGTCGTACTTGGCCACGCAGTCATGGGTGAACAGGGAGTACAGGAGGGACCACAGTCCAACCTACGGACACTTTCAGCCTGGCAGACATCCCCAGCCCACTATCAGCCTGGCAGACACCCACAGTCCAACCCCAGGGCCACAATCAGCCTGGCAGCAGGCACAGTCCAACCACCAGCCTACAATCAGACCTGGCAGACAGCCACAGTCCAACCCCAGGCCCTCTATCAGCCTGGCAGACACCCATAGTCCAACCCCCAGCATACTATCAGCCTGGCAGACAGCCACAGTCCAACCACCAGCCTACTATCAGCCTGGCAGACAGCCACAGTCCAACCACCAGCCTACTATCAGCCTGGCAGACAGCCACAGTCCAACCACCAGCCCACTATCAGCCTGGCAGACAGCCACAGTCCAACCCCAGGCCCTCTATCAGCCTGGCAGACAGCCACAGTTCAACCACCAGCCTACAATCAGCCTGGCAGACAGCCACAGTCCAACCCCAGGCCCTCTATCAGCCTGGCAGACAGCCACAGTCCAACCACCAGCCCACTATCAGCCTGGCAGACAGCCACAGTCCAACCACCAGCCTACAATCAGCCTGGCAGACAGCAACAGTCCAACCCCAGGCCCTCTATCAGCCTGGCAGACACCCATAGTCCAACCCCCAGCCTACTACCAGCCTGGCAGACAGCCACAGTCCAACCACCAGCCTACTATCAGCCTGGCAGACAGCCACAGTCCAACCCCAGGCCCTCTATCAGCCTGGCAGACAGCCACAGTCCAACCACCAGCCTACAATCAGCCTGGCAGACAGCAACAGTCCAACCCCAGGCCCTCTATCAGCCTGGCAGACAGCCACAGTTCAACCACCAGCCTACAATCAGCCTGGCAGACAGCCACAGTCCAACCCCAGGCCCTCTATCAGCCTGGCAGACAGCCACAGTCCAACCACCAGCCCACTATCAGCCTGGCAGACAGCCACAGTCCAACCACCAGCCTACAATCAGCCTGGCAGACAGCAACAGTCCAACCCCAGGCCCTCTATCAGCCTGGCAGACACCCATAGTCCAACCCCCAGCCTACTACCAGCCTGGCAGACAGCCACAGTCCAACCACCAGCCTACTATCAGCCTGGCAGACAGCCACAGTCCAACCCCAGGCCCTCTATCAGCCTGGCAGACAGCCACAGTCCAACCACCAGCCTACAATCAGCCTGGCAGACAGCAACAGTCCAACCCCAGGCCCTCTATCAGCCTGGCAGACACCCACAGTCCAACCCCCAGCCTACAATCAGCCTGGCAGAGAGAGAGTAGAGTAGACTATAGTAGGCTACAGTAGAGTAGAGTAGACTACAGTAGACTACAGTAGAGTACAGTAGAATACAGTAGAGTAGAGTAGAGAACAGTAGAGTAGAGTAGACTACAGTAGTGTAGAGTACAGTAGTGTACAGTAGAGTAGAGTAGACTACAGTAGTGTACAGTAGTGTACAGTAGAGTAGACTACATTAGAGTAGAGTACAGTACAGTAGAGTACAGTACAGTAGAATACAGTAGTGTAGAGTACAGTAGTGTACAGTAGAGCAGAGTAGACTACAGCACAGTAGAGTACAGTAGAGTAGAGTAGACTACAGTAGACTACAGTAGACTACAGTAGAGTAGACTACAGTAGAGTACAGTTGAGTAGACTACAGTAGAGTAGAGTAGACTACAGTAGACTACAGTAGAGTAGACTACAGTAGACTACAGTAGAGTACAGTAGAGTAGAGTAGACTACAGTAGACTACAGTAGAGTACAGTAGAGTAGAGTAGACTACAGTAGAGTAGAGTAGACTACAGCACAGTAGAGTACAGTAGACTACAGTAGGGTAGAGTAGACTACAGTAGAGTAGAGTAGACTACAGCACAGTAGAGTACAGTAGACTACAGTAGGGTAGAGTAGACTACAGTAGGGTAGAGTAGACTACAGTAGAGTAGAGTAGACTACAGTAGAGTAGAGTAGACTACAGTAGAGTACAGTAGAGTAGAGTAGACTACAGTAGGGTAGAGTAGACTACAGTAGAGTAGAGTAGACTACAGTAGAGTAGAGTAGACTACAGCACAGTAGAGTACAGTAGACTACAGTAGGGTAGAGTAGACTACAGTAGAGTAGATGAGAGGTATTTGTCATCCTCTCTCTCCACTAGAGTGGTAACCCATGGTTTCTAAATCAAACGCGTCAAATCAAATTAACGTTTATCGGTTAAATACACGTGTTTAGCAGATGTTATTACTGGTGTAGCGAAATGCCAAGTCTGTGTTATTTCCACAACCAGACCGCAATAACACCCCAGACACACACACAGGCTTTGACCCAATCCAGAGCTAACTGGCAGCACTCTTTCTAACGCTCTCTCTCTAATAGTCTCTTCTCTCTCCACTTCCTCTCACTTTCTCCCCCTCACTCTCTCTCCTTCCATGTCTCTTCTCTCTCTCTCTCTCTCTCTCTCTCTCTCTCTCTCTCTCTCTCTCTCTCTCTCTCTCTCTCTCTCTCTCTCTCTCTCTGTCTCTCTCTCTCCTTCCATGTCTCTTCTCTTAAACCTCAAACTACCTCCCTGATCATTCCTTATTAAACCTCAAACTACCTCCCTGATCATTCCTGATTAAACCTCAAACTACCTCCCTGATCACTCCTTATTAAACCTCAAACTACCTCCCTGATCATTCCTTATTAAACCTCAAACTACCTCCCTGATCATTCCTTATTAAACCTCAAACTACCTCCCTAATCATTCCTTATTAAACCTCAAACGACCTCCCTAATCATTCCTTATTAAACCTCAAACTACCTCCCTGATCATTCCTTATTAAACCTCAAACTACCTCCCTGAACACTCCTTATTAAACCTCAAACTACCTCCCTGATCATTCCTGATTAAACCTCAAACTACCTCCCTGATCATTCCTTATTAAACCTCAAACTACCTCCCTGATCACTCCTTATTAAACCTCAAACTACCTCCCTGATCATTCCTTATTAAACCTCAAACTACCTCCCTGATCACTCCTTATTAAACCTCAAACTACCTCCCTGATCACTCCTTATTAAACCTCAAACTACCTCCCTGAACACTCCTTATTAAACCTCAAACTACCTCCCTGATCATTCCTTATTAAACCTCAAACTACCTCCCTGATCATTCCTTATTAAACCTCAAACTACCTCCCTGATCATTCCTTATTAAACCTCAAACTACCTCCCTAATCATTCCTTATTAAACCTCAAACTACCTCCCTGATCACTCCTTATTAAACATCAAACTACCTCCCTGATCATTCCTTATTAAACCTCAAACTACCTCCCTGATCATTCCTTATTAAACCTCAAACTACCTCCCTGATCATTCCTTATTA